>NC_139697.1:101209265-101213159 GCF_964188405.1 Protomyctophum parallelum | reverse complement strand
CGTCATCACGTAAACAATGTGTTGTTATTATAAATGACTCTGTGTTGTTACTCTGCTCCAACAGAGGAGCGTCATCACGTTAACGATGTGTTGTTATTATAAATGACTCTGTGTTGTTATTCTGCTCCAACAGAGGAGCGTCATCACGTTAACGATGTGTTGTTATTATAAATGACTCTGTGTTGTTATTCTGCTCCAAAGAGGAGGATCATCACGTAAACGATGTGTTGTTATTATAAATGACTCTGTGTTGTTACTCTGCTCCAACAGAGGGAGCGTCATCACGTAAACGATGTGTTGTTATTATAAATGACTGTGTTGTTACTCTGCTCCAACAGAGGAGCGTCATCACGTAAACAATGTGTTGTTATTATAAATGACTCTGTGTTGTTACTCTGCTCCAACAGAGGAGCGTCATCACGTAAACGATGTGTTGTTATTATAAATGACTCTGTGTTGTTATTCTGCTCCAACAGAGGAGCGTCATCACGTAAACGATGTGTTGTTATTATAAAGACTGCTGTTGTTATTCTGCTCCAACAGAGGAGCGTCATCACGTAAACGAGTGTTGTTATTATAAATGACTCTGTGTTGTTACTCTGCTCCAACAGAGGAGCGTCATCACGTAAACGATGTGTTGTTATTATAAATGACTCTGTGTTGTTATTCTGCTCCAACAGAGGAGCGTCATCACGTTAACGATGTGTTGTTATTATAAATGACTGTGTTGTTACTCTGCTCCAACAGAGGAGCGTCATCACGTTAACGATGTGTTGTTATTATAATGACTGTGTTGTTACTTCTGCTCCAACAGAGGAGCGTCATCACGTATAACGATGTGTTGTTATTATAAATGACTCTGTGTTGTTACTCTGCTCCAACAGAGGAGCGTCATCACGTAAACGATGTGTTGTTATTATAAATGACTCTGTGTTGTTACTCTGCTCCAACAGAGAGCGTCATCACGTAAACGATGTGTTATTATAAAAGACTCTGTGTTGTTACTCTGCTCCAACAGAGGAGCGTCAAGGCGGACGCGCTGCAGAGCTTCGTCCGTGTGGAGTTTAACGACGCGTGCTGGGAGACTCCCCCAGGAGACAGCCAGAGGTGCTGCCCACGCTGTCGCCCCCTGGTGGTGGTGGAGGTGGAGGGCAGCCTCCGCTGTCGCCCGCTCATGGCAGCGTTGGAGGGCAGCCTCCGCTTTCACCCCCTGGCGGCGGTGTTGGAGGGCAGCCTGCTGCTGCCCCCTGTGGTGGAGGTGCTGGAGGGCAGCCTCCGCTGCCCCCTGGTGGCGGCGCCGTTGGAGGGCTGCAGCCTGCGCTGCCCCCTGGTGGAGGCGTTGGAGGGCTGCAGCCTCCGCTGCCCCCTGGTGGTGGTGGCGTTGGACGGCAGCCTGCGCTGCCCCCTGGTGGCGGCGTTGGAGGGCTGCAGCCTCCGCTGCCCCTGGTGGTGGCGTTGGAGGGCTGCAGCCTCCGCTGCAGGTGGAGTACGACTTCAGCTGCACGTTGAGCCTCTCTGTCGACGCCCAGAGCGTCGACCTCCTGGCGCACAGACCTCTCGTTGGTAAGAGACTTTTAACACGCCTATAGCTGTTCACAGACCTCTCGTTGGTAAGAGACTTTTTTAACACGCCTATAGCTTTGTAGACTGTGCATCACATTCACCCGTTCACACACACATTCACCCGTTCACACACACACATTCACCCGTTCACACACACATTCACCCGTTCACACACACATCACACCGTTCACCACACACATTCACCCCGTTCACACACACACATTCACCCGTTCACACACATTCACCCGATCACACACATTCACACCGTTCACACACACATTCACCCGTTCACACACACATTCACCCATTCACACACACATTCACACACACATTCACCCGTTCACACACACATTCACCCGTTCACACACACATTCACCCGTTCACACACACATTCACCCGTTCACACACACATTCACCCGTTCACACACACATTCACCCGTTCACACACACACATTCACCCGTTCACACACACATTCACCCGTTCACACACATTCACCCGTTCACACACATTCACCCGTTCACACACATTCACCCGTTCACACACACATTCACCCGTTCACACACACATTCACCCGTTCACACACACATTCACCCGTTCACACACACATTCACCCGTTCACACACACATTCACCCGTTCACACACACATTCACCCGTTCACACACACACATTCACCCATTCACACACACATTCACCCGTTCACACACATTCACCCGTTCACACACATTCACCCGTTCACACACATTCACCCGTTCACACACATTCACCCGTTCACACACACATTCACCCGTTCACACACACATTCACCCATTCACACACACATTCACACACACATTCACCCGTTCACACACACATTCACCCGTTCACACACACATTCACCCGTTCACACACACATTCACCCGTTCACACACACATTCACCCGTTCACACACACATTCACCCGTTCACACACACACATTCACCCGTTCACCACACATTCACCCGTTCACACACATTCACCCGTTCACACACATTCACCGTACACATTCACCCGTTCACACACACATTCACCCGTTCACACACACATTCACCCATTCACACACACATTCACACACACATTCACCCGTTCACACACACATGCACCCGTTCACACACACATTCACCCGTTCACACACACACATTCACCCGTTCACACACATTCACCCGTTCACACACATTCACCCGTACACATTCACCCGTTCACACACACATTCACCCGTTCACACACATTCACCCATTCACACACACATTCACACACACATTCACCCGTTCACACACACATTCACCCGTTCACACACACATTCACCCGTTCACACACACATTCACCCGTTCACACACACATTCACCCGTTCACACACACATTCACCCGTTCACACACACACATTCACCCGTTCACACACATTCACCCGTTCACACACATTCACCCGTTCACACACACATTCACCCGTTCACACACATTCACCCGTTCACACACATTCACCCGTTCACACACACATTCACCCGTTCACACACACACATTCACCCGTTCACACACATTCACCCGTTCACACACACATTCACCCGTTCACACACACATTCACCTGTTCACACACACACATTCACCCGTTCACACACATTCACCCGTTCACACACATTCACCCGTTCACACACACATTCACCCGTTCACACACATTCACCCGTTCACACACACATTCACCCGTTCACACACATTCACCCGTTCACACACATTCACCCGTTCACACACACATTCACCCGTTCACACACATTCACCCATTCACACACACATTCATTCATACACCGATGGTGGAAGAAACCATGCAAGGCACCGACCATCACAACAGGAGCACAGAACCCTGAACTAGGGGTTCAGAGTCTTGCTCTGATGGACACTTGGACACTAAAGGGCCTTGCAAACGGGGAGCCATAACATGCGCCTATAGTTCATTTTCAGCCACAGGGTAGAATGTGGAATGCCCTGACACCTGTGTGCATGTGCGTGTGTGTGTGTGTGTGTGTGTGTGTGTGTGTGTGTGTGTGTGTGTGTGTGTGTGTGTGGAAAATTTGGTAAACAACAACAAAAGTTACGTATAAGTATTTAAGTATAAGTAAGTAAAGTATGTATAAGAATTTAAAGGTAAAAACTGAACTTTGAGCTCGTAAGTAACCTATAGGCATTTGACATGACTTTACACATGGTAAATCATATAGATTCACATTTATGTAGTCTCTTAAATTAGTAAATATAAATTTAAATGCAAACTCAAAAGAAATTAAGGCTCTACTGAAAGTTCCAAACTGAACTTAGCCCATTAAGG
>NC_139697.1:101131765-101189265 GCF_964188405.1 Protomyctophum parallelum | reverse complement strand
CTCAGATGTGGGGTAAGCTCGACGACGCAGAGACGTTTCTGGAAGACGCCACACGCTGCCACCCTGCCAGCGTGGAGGCCTGGACTCTGTTAGGTAACATATACTACAATATAACATGTTATTTATCACTGTTAGGTAACATATACTACAATATAACATGTTATTTATCACTGTTAGGTAACATAATAATATAACATGTTATTTATCACTGTTAGGTAACATATACTACAATATAACATGTTATTTATCACTGTTAGGTAACATAATAATATAACATGTTATTTATCACTGTTAGGTAACATATACTACAATATAACATGTTATTTATCACTGTTAGGTAACATAATAATATAACATGTTATTTATCACTGTTAGGTAACATATACTACAATATAACATGTTATTTATCACCCTGACACTCAGGGACGTGCAGAGAGTGTTAGAGAGGCTGAAATCCCGTAAGAGGGCACCTTTTGGACAAAAATAGCAGATCTACAAGTTGTAGATCAGCACTCTTTAGCTAGTGGAGATGTGGTGTGTAACGACGTTGGATTTCTAAAAAAATTGTTCAACGCAACATACTGTGTTCGAGTTCAGGAGACTTTACAGACGGGTAGTAGTAGTAGTGAAATATGATTTATATAACTAAAGGGCCTAAACCTGATCCCTGAGGATCTCCAGACCATAATAACATCATGTGGCGTCAACAGGGCTATTCCACGGTTCCCATGGCGACCAGTTCAAGGCAGAGATGGCGTTTCAGGAGGCGGGCAGAGTCCTCGGCCCCTCCCCTCAGCACCCGTCAGCCTGTCAATCACCCAGCATCAAGCCAGGTGATTGGTCAACAGCAGGTCAGTTCACAAATGTTACCAATTGTGACTGGGGCTAAAGGCTCATACATAGTCTAGTATTTTCGGTGGTGAGGTGAACTACAACATGACATCACTGAGGTGACCACCGAACTACAACATGACGTCACTGAGGTGACCACCGAACTACAACATGACGTCACTGAGGTGACCACCGAACTACAACATGACATCACTGAGCCGCGTTGAAGAGCAAACCACCGCCACCGCTCCAGCCCTTCTCTCTGTTTTTACTCACCACCGCTCAACGTTATTTCAGCTCCGGTGGTCACCTCACCACCGGAGCGGTGGTCACCTCACCACCGGAGCGGTGGTCACCTCACCACCGGAGCGGTGGTCACCTCACCACCGGAGCGGTGGTCACCTCACCACCGGAGCGGTGGTCACCTCACCACCGGAGCGGTGGTCACCTCACCACCGGAGCGGTGGTCACCTCACCACCGGAGCGGTGGTCACCTCACCACCGGAGCGGTGGTCACCTCACCACCGAAAAACCAGACTATGTATGAATAGGCCTTTAGTCATTGGATTATTTTATTTTTTAACGATTTTACCATTTTCGTTTCTTCATGTCATGTGAAAGCAGGGAATCATAGCTTCAAATTGACATATTGGTTGTTCAGTTTGACCCACCAGTTTAGGATATATGGCTTATAGAGTAATGTCTTGCGAGTTGAGAAAAACAGGCTTGGAAGGTTCACTTCTGTGGACAAAAACGGACAATAAGTTATAGAACCATCTAAATACTACAGCATGCAGTCATAAGAGAACCATCTAAACACTACAACATGCAGAGGAGAAGTCATAACAGAACCATCTAAATACTACAACATGCAGAGGAGAAGTCATAACAGAACCATCTAAACACTACAACATGCAGAGGAGAAGTCATAACAGAACCATCTAAATACTACAACATGCAGAGGAGAAGTCATAACAGAACCATCTAAATACTACAACATGCAGAGAAGTCATAACAGAACCATCTAAATACTACAGCATGCAGAGGAGAAGTCATAACAGAACCATCTAAATACAACATGCAGAGGAGAAGTCATAACAGAACCATCTAAATACAACATGCAGAGAAGTCATAACAGAACCATCTAAATATACAGCATGCAGAGGAGAAGTCATAACTAAAAAAGGGATGTGTCGATGAGATATTTTGGCCGATATCCGATATAATTCATTGCTGTTATGACCGATATTACCGATATGATCTAAATCTGTACTGAAGAATTATAATAATTTTTGTCATTCTGATAAACTAACAGGGTGTCTGCACTGCATGCTTAGGCAAGTCAGATTTACCTTAAATACCTTCATATTTAATATTGTGAGCTTGTAGATCTGTTCAAGCGGTTACTTTGGGCTTGTTTATCTGTAAAGACAGACCGATTAATCGGACCGATTAATTATTAATCGGTCCGATTGATTAATCGAACCGATGCCGATTAACCTAAAGACAACAAGAATCGTCCGATACCGATGTGTAATTTGTGTATGCTGATTAATCTCCCATCACGACTTATTACATCATTACATTATTACAATATTACAATATTACATCATTACATTGATGAAGGAGGAGCAGCAGGAGGTGACAGAGAGGAAGAGGAGGAGGAGGAAGAGGAGGAGTCAGACAGACGCAGTGAGGAGGAGGAGGAGTCTCACACTCGTCCCGAACGCTACGGCATCTACACACACACTGCTGACTTCCTGCTCAGACACCATGCTCTGAAGGTACACACACACGCACGCACGCACGCACGCACGCACGCACGCACACACACACACACACACACACACACACACACACACACACACACACACACACACACACACACACACACACACACACACACACACACACACACACACACACACACACACACACACACACACACACACACTACTGACTTCCTGCTCAGCATGCACTGAAGGTACACACACACGCACACACACACACACACGCTCGTCGCATTGTGAGCTTGTAGATCTGCTATTTTCAAGATATTTCTATACATGTTATACATTAGAAAACTGGTGAAGTACTAGAGTATACTTTTGTTTTGTGGTGAATTTCCACCCTATGGTCGGTCAGCTGGTCACATCTGTCAAGGGTTGAATGAAGAGACTCTGCGAGGTTTTCCTTATAGTCCATTTATTATAAGACAATAGAATTACATATTTTGGGAAGGAGGGGAGGGAAGGAGAAGGAAGGTGAGCCCTGACAGAACCCCTGCAAACCCTTGGCTGGTCAGAACTCCTGGTCAGAACTGAGAAACTGGGAGTTTTTGTCCACCTTTTATATGCCATGAAATGCGTGGGTTTCTATGCAAGGGCACAATTCATCCGTGCATTTTCATGTGTCCATAAAGATTGTAGCCTATAGCAGGTATCTGCATCTTGCAGATACCCACATCTGCAAACGGACCCCTCTGTGTCATTCAGCAACACCCAGAATGTGTGTGCGTAAGGCCCGCTTATGCCATGACATCATCCATGTGTCTGTGTGTACGTATTTCTGTGTGCACACACATGATGTATACATTGGTTCGGCGTGCGCGTATGTGCACGCGTGCTCTGTCCTGTTCAACAGTACTTCTGACCGTATAAGGGCGAAAAGAATGTTCCTATTCCAAACAAGTATCAACAGTGTGTGACATAGATGAAGTCTAAGAATGTGTGTGTGTGTGTGTGTGTGTGTGCATGAATGTAAGTGTGTATGTGTGTGTGTGTATGTGGATACGCACACACATGTAACACGAGTCGGTGTATGCGTTGATCCCCAACATCTGGACCCAGTCCAGTACAGAATGTCCCTCAGCTCCACTACAGTTGTGTGTGTGCGTGTCATACGTGTGTGTGTGTGTGTGTGTGTGTGCGTGCGTGTGTGTGTGTGTGTGTGTATGCGTGCATAAATTATCCTACAGTTTGTTTGTAATAGTTTGTAAAAAAAATTATACACAGGTTTATGTTTGTCTCTAGTTCAATGTTTGTTTTGTAAACTAGCTATTGACTTTCACTTAAGTAGTAAAACATTTGATTAATTTTTGTGTGTGTGTGCGTGTGCGTGTGCGTGTGCGCGTGCGTGCGTGCGTGCGTGTGCGTGTGTGTGTGTGTGTGTGTGCGTGTGTGTGTGTGTGTCAGGTGGCAGAGCAGTGTGTGTCTCAGTGGCTGCTGTGTTCAGGGGGCGTGGCCTCGTCACAGTATCTGCTCCGTCTGGCCAGACTGCACCTGCTCCAACACGACCACCGCACCGCCTCGGACCGCCTGGAGGAGGCGCTGCAGCACAGCTTCCAGGTGACGGCACCATATACCATCTAACACGCACGCACGCAGCGCACGCACGCATGCACACAACGCACGCAGCTCACACAACGCACGCAACGCACATACACACACACGGCTCCGGGAACGCATGGGTGCGGGAAAACCCATGCACTTACCCCACCCCCTTAGATAGCATTTCTGTAGACTTAGATAGCATCTGATACAGACTTATAGCATGTTATGTAGACAGCACTATAATTGCATTGTATGTAGTCATCATAGCACGTCATAGTACATATGTATAGCATAGTAGTATATATATATAGTTTATATGTATAGTCTCATAATATAGATATTCCACTGTTACTTTCTTAGCTTACGCATGTTTCATGATAAATGTTTTTTATGTGATGTATTCCCATGCTTTTTTGTTCTTGCTTAATGTAAATCGCTCTGGATTAAGAGCGTCTGATAAATGCCTACATTGTAAATTGGAACACACGTGCACATTCCATACTTCATTCAATGTAAACAGTTGACTTTGGGAAGCGCTCGCTTTCAGTACCGCGACGTCCCGCTGCCTCCTGTGTTACGTGCCAATTCAAAACAGGTTGGTACGCAGCCTGTTTTGGCCGTTGGGTGATATCCAACGAGCGCTTCCAAACTCCAACACTTACAATTTCATGACACAAAGTAGGCTATAGCTCACAGCATCTCTACAGTGAGTGGAGTTTTATGAAGCAAACACTTTGATTTTTGGAAAGCTGACATTTTAGACTCATTGAAAGTAAAAAAAAAGCCTTTGTGTGCAGTGCACCCCAGACAGTTTCTAAGTTGATTGATTCAATATTTAGTTCCTGACGTTGATTTGATCAGACCTGCCTCCCTCCACCCTCCTCACTGAACTTAAACTTCATGCAGAATCCATCTTGTTTTAGACTAATTGAGAAACACACGTCTCTGCTTCTGGTGACTGATATTGTCATTCTATATAGTCTCATTGACGTGTGTGTGTGTGTGTGTGTGTGTGTGTGTGTGTGTGTGTGTGTGTGTGTGTGTGTATATAGGACTCAGACACGTGGGCGTTGTACGGACACACCGTGTATGAGAGTGGAGATCACAGCAGAGCTCAGCAGATCTACCAGAGATCTCTGGACTTCACCACACAACCCGCAGACACTCACAGCGTGTTCCTGCGACTGGGACAAATATATCTACGCACCGCACAGGTACTAGTACACGACACGTACTACTACAAGTTCCATCCATCCATCTTCAACCGCTTATCCGTAGTCAGGTCGCGGGGGCAACCCAGACTTCCCCTCTCCAGAGCAACATTAGTGACTTCCTCCTGGGGGATCCTGAGGCGTTCCAAGGCCCAGTGAGTCGATGTACGTGTTTCCTCCTTGGTCTGCCCCGGGGTCTCCTCCCGGTGGGACGTGGTCCTTGGTCTGCCCCGGGGTCTCCTCCCAGTGGGACGTGGTCCTTGGTCTGCCCCAGGGTCTCCTCCCAGTGGGATGTGGTCCTTGGTCTGCCCTGGGGTCTCCTCCCAGTGGGACGTGGTCCTTGGTCTGCCCCGAAGTCTCCTTCCAGTGGGACGTGGTCCTTGGTCTGGCCCGGGGGTCTCCTCCCAGTGGGACGTGGTCCTTGGTCTGCCCCGGGGTCTCCTCCCAGTGGGACGTGGTCCTTGGTCTGCCCCGGGGGTCTCCTCCCGGTGGGACGTGATCCTTGGTCTGCCCCAGGGGTCTCCTCCCGGTGGGACGTGGTCCTTGGTCTGCCCCGGGGTCTCCTCCCAGTGGGACGTGGTCCTTGGTCTGCCCCGGGGTCTCCTCCCAGTGGGACGTGATCCTTGGTCTGCCCCGGGGTCTCCTCCCAGTGGGATGTGGTCCTTGGTCTGCCCCGGGGTCTCCTCCCAGTGGGATGTGGTCCTTGGTCTGCCCCGGGGTCTCCTCCCAGTGGGACGTGATCCTTGGTCTGCCCCGGGGTCTCCTCCCAGTGGGATGTGGTCCTTGGTCTGCCCCGGGGTCTCCTCCCAGTGGGATGTGGTCCTTGGTCTGCCCCGGGGTCTCCTCCCAGTGGGACGTGGTCCTTGGTCTGCCCCGGGGGTCTCCTCCCCGTGGGACGTGATCCTTGGTCTGCCCCGGGGTCTCCTCCCAGTGGGACGTGGTCCTTGGTCTGCCCCGGGGTCTCCTCCCAGTGGGACGTGATCCTTGGTCTGCCCCGGGGTCTCCTCCCAGTGGGACGTGGTCCTTGGTCTGCCCCGGGGTCTCCTCCCAGTGGGACGTGGTCCTTGGTCTGCCCCGGGGTCTCCTCCCAGTGGGACGTGGTCCTTGGTCTGCCCCGGGGGTCTCCTCCCAGTGGGACGTGGTCCTTGGTCTGCCCCGGGGGTCTCCTCCCAGTGGGACGTGGTCCTTGGTCTGCCCCGGGGGTCTCCTCCCAGTGGGACGTGGTCCTTGGTCTGCCCCGGGGTCTCCTCCCAGTGGGACGTGGTCCTTGGTCTGCCCCGGGGTCTCCTCCCAGTGGGACGTGGTCCTTGGTCTGCCCCGGGGGTCTCCTCCCAGTGGGACGTGGTCCTTGGTCTCCCCCGGGGGTCTCCTCCCAGTGGGTCCTTGGTCTCCTCCCTTTCCCTTAATGTCGCGTGAATTTTGTTTCTTACAGTTTGATGAGGCTAAAACCATCTACATGAGAGCCTGTAGCTCCTCCCCCTCCTGTCTAACCTGGCTGGGATTGGGCATCGCCTGTTACCGGGTAAATTACACCCCACCCCTCAGCCAATCAAGCATGTCCTTGTTTGTATAACTCTTTGTCTGCTACATTTTCAGGCCACTTATGCGACTTTCAAATCCCTTATATTGATCAGAGCAATGGTCACCATGTTTATGTATTATGTGGAGTGTATTAGGAGTGTAACGATACATACTCTGGCAAATACATGGACTTTATATTTGAACACATAATGGACAAACCTGCACCTTGACATGATGTGTCTCTCAGCTATAGGTGACGTGGTGTGGTTACAGTGGTCATGTGTCTCTCAGCTATAGGTGACGTGGTGTGGTTACAGTGGTCATGTGTCTCTCAGCTATAGGTGACGTGGTGTGGTTACAGTGGTCATGTGTCTCTCAGCTATAGGTGACGTGATGTGGTTACAGTGGTCATGTGTCTCTCAGCTATAGGTGACATGGTGTGGTTACAGTGGTCATGTGTCTCTCAGCTATAGGTGACGTGATGTGGTTACAGTGGTCATGTGTCTCTCAGCTATAGGTGACATGGTGTGGTTACAGTGGTCATGTGTCTCTCAGCTATAGGTGACGTGGTGTGGTTACAGTGGTCATGTGTCTCTCAGCTATAGGTGACATGGTGTGGTTACAGTGGTCATGTGTCTCTCAGCTAGGTGACGTGGTGTGGTTACAGTGGTCATGTGTCTCTCAGCTATAGGTGACGTGGTGTGGTTACAGTGGTCATGTGTCTCTCAGCTATAGGTGACATGGTGTGGTTACAGTGGTCATGTGTCTCTCAGCTAGGTGACGTGGTGTGGTTACAGTGGTCATGTGTCTCTCAGCTATAGGTGACGTGGTGTGGTTACAGTGGTCATGTGTCTCTCAGCTATAGGTGACATGGTGTGGTTACAGTGGTCATGTGTCTCTCAGCTATAGGTGACGTGGTGTGGTTACAGTGGTCATGTGTCTCTCAGCTATAGGTGACGTGATGTGGTTACAGTGGTCATGTGTCTCTCAGCTATAGGTGACATGGTGTGGTTACAGTGGTCATGTGTCTCTCAGCTATAGGTGACATGGTGTGGTTACAGTGGTCATGTGTCTCTCAGCTATAGGTGACATGGTGTGGTTACAGTGGTCATGTGTCTCTCAGCTATAGGTGACGTGATGTGGTTACAGTGGTCATGTGTCTCTCAGCTATAGGTGACGTGGTGTGGTTACAGTGGTCATGTGTCTCTCAGCTATAGGTGACGTGATGTGGTTACAGTGGTCATGTGTCTCTCAGCTATAGGTGACGTGGTGTGGTTACAGTGGTCATGTGTCTCTCAGCTATAGGTGACGTGATGTGGTTACAGTGGTCATGTGTCTCTCAGCTATAGGTGACATGGTGTGGTTACAGTGGTCATGTGTCTCTCAGCTATAGGTGACATGGTGTGGTTACAGTGGTCATGTGTCTCTCAGCTATAGGTGACATGGTGTGGTTACAGTGGTCATGTGTCTCTCAGCTATAGGTGACGTGGTGTGGTTACAGTGGTCATGTGTCTCTCAGCTATAGGTGACGTGGTGTGGTTACAGTGGTCTAGTGTCTCTCAGCTATAGGTGACATGGTGTGGTTACAGTGGTCTAGTGTCTCTCAGCTATAGGTGACGTGGTGTGGTTACAGTGGTCTAGTGTCTCTCAGCTATAGGTGACGTGGTGTGGTTACAGTGGTCTAGTGTCTCTCAGCTAGGTGACGTGGTGTGGTTACAGTGGTCTAGTGTCTCTCAGCTATAGGTGACGTGGTGTGGTTACAGTGGTCATGTGTCTCTCAGCTAGGTGACGTGTGGTTACAGTGGTCATGTGTCTCTCAGCTATAGGTGACATGGTGTGGTTACAGTGGTCATGTGTCTCTCAGCTAGGTGACGTGGTGTGGTTACAGTGGTCATGTGTCTCTCAGCTATAGGTGACGTGGTGTGGTTACAGTGGTCATGTGTCTCTCAGCTATAGGTGACGTGGTGTGGTTACAGTGGTCATGTGTCTCTCAGCTAGGTGACGTGGTGTGGTTACAGTGGTCATGTGTCTCTCAGCTATAGGTGACGTGGTGTGGTTACAGTGGTCATGTGTCTCTCAGCTATAGGTGACATGGTGTGGTAACAGTGGTCATGTGTCTCTCAGCTATAGGTGACGTGGTGTGGTTACAGTGGTCATGTGTCTCTCAGCTATAGGTGACGTGGTGTGGTAACAGTGGTCATGTGTCTCTCAGCTATAGGTGACATGGTGTGGTAACAGTGGTCATGTGTCTCTCAGCTATAGGTGACGTGGTGTGGTTACAGTGGTCATGTGTCTCTCAGCTATAGGTGACGTGGTGTGGTAACAGTGGTCATGTGTCTCTCAGCTATAGGTGACATGGTGTGGTTACAGTGGTCATGTGTCTCTCAGCTATAGGTGACGTGATGTGGTTACAGTGGTCATGTGTCTCTCAGCTATAGGTGACGTGGTGTGGTTACAGTGGTCATGTGTCTCTCAGCTATAGGTGACGTGGTGTGGTTACAGTGGTCATGTGTCTCTCAGCTATAGGTGACATGGTGTGGTTACAGTGGTCATGTGTCTCTCAGCTATAGGTGACATGGTGTGGTTACAGTGGTCATGTGTCTCTCAGCTAGGTGAGGTGTGGTTACAGTGGTCATGTGTCTCTCAGCTATAGGTGACGTGATGTGGTTACAGTGGTCATGTGTCTCTCAGCTATAGGTGACGTGGTGTGGTAACAGTGGTCATGTGTCTCTCAGCTATAGGTGACGTGGTGTGGTTACAGTGGTCATGTGTCTCTCAGCTATAGGTGACATGGTGTGGTTACAGTGGTCATGTGTCTCTCAGCTATAGGTGACATGGTGTGGTTACAGTGGTCATGTGTCTCTCAGCTATAGGTGACGTGGTGTGGTTACAGTGGTCATGTGTCTCTCAGCTATAGGTGACATGGTGTGGTTACAGTGGTCATGTGTCTCTCAGCTAGGTGAGGTGTGGTTACAGTGGTCATGTGTCTCTCAGCTATAGGTGACGTGGTGTGGTTACAGTGGTCATGTGTCTCTCAGCTAGGTGAGGTGTGGTTACAGTGGTCATGTGTCTCTCAGCTAGGTGAGGTGTGGTTACAGTGGTCATGTGTCTCTCAGCTAGGTGACGTGGTGTGGTTACAGTGGTCTAGTGTCTCTCAGCTAGGTGACGTGTGGTTACAGTGGTCATGTGTCTCTCAGCTATAGGTGACGTGGTGTGGTTACAGTGGTCATGTGTCTCTCAGCTAGGTGACGTGGTGTGGTTACAGTGGTCATGTGTCTCTCAGCTAGGTGACGTGGTGTGGTTACAGTGGTCATGTGTCTCTCAGCTATAGGTGACGTGGTGTGGTTACAGTGGTCATGTGTCTCTCAGCTATAGGTGACGTGGTGTGGTTACAGTGGTCATGTGTCTCTCAGCTATAGGTGACATGGTGTGGTTACAGTGGTCATGTGTCTCTCAGCTATAGGTGACATGGTGTGGTTACAGTGGTCATGTGTCTCTCAGCTATAGGTGACATGGTGTGGTTACAGTGGTCATGTGTCTCTCAGCTATAGGTGACGTGGTGTGGTTACAGTGGTCATGTGTCTCTCAGCTATAGGTGACGTGATGTGGTTACAGTGGTCATGTGTCTCTCAGCTAGGTGACATGGTGTGGTTACAGTGGTCATGTGTCTCTCAGCTAGGTGACATGGTGTGGTTACAGTGGTCATGTGTCTCTCAGCTATAGGTGACGTGGTGTGGTTACAGTGGTCATGTGTCTCTCAGCTATAGGTGACGTGATGTGGTTACAGTGGTCATGTGTCTCTCAGCTATAGGTGACGTGATGTGGTTACAGTGGTCATGTGTCTCTCAGCTATAGGTGACATGGTGTGGTTACAGTGGTCATGTGTCTCTCAGCTAGGTGACATGGTGTGGTTACAGTGGTCATGTGTCTCTCAGCTATAGGTGACGTGGTGTGGTTACAGTGGTCATGTGTCTCTCAGCTAGGTGACATGGTGTGGTTACAGTGGTCATGTGTCTCTCAGCTATAGGTGACGTGGTGTGGTTACAGTGGTCATGTGTCTCTCAGCTATAGGTGACGTGGTGTGGTTACAGTGGTCATGTGTCTCTCAGCTATAGGTGACGTGATGTGGTTACAGTGGTCATGTGTCTCTCAGCTATAGGTGACGTGGTGTGGTTACAGTGGTCATGTGTCTCTCAGCTATAGGTGACGTGGTGTGGTTACAGTGGTCATGTGTCTCTCAGCTATAGGTGACGTGATGTGGTTACAGTGGTCATGTGTCTCTCAGCTATAGGTGACGTGGTGTGGTAACAGTGGTCATGTGTCTCTCAGCTATAGGTGACGTGGTGTGGTTACAGTGGTCATGTGTCTCTCAGCTATAGGTGACGTGGTGTGGTAACAGTGGTCATGTGTCTCTCAGCTATAGGTGACATGGTGTGGTTACAGTGGTCATGTGTCTCTCAGCTATAGGTGACGTGATGTGGTTACAGTGGTCTAGTGTCTCTCAGCTAGGTGACGTGTGGTTACAGTGGTCATGTGTCTCTCAGCTAGGTGACGTGGTGTGGTTACAGTGGTCTAGTGTCTCTCAGCTAGGTGACGTGGTGTGGTTACAGTGGTCATGTGTCTCTCAGCTAGGTGACGTGTGGTTACAGTGGTCATGTGTCTCTCAGCTATAGGTGACGTGGTGTGGTTACAGTGGTCATGTGTCTCTCAGCTATAGGTGACGTGGTGTGGTTACAGTGGTCATGTGTCTCTCAGCTATAGGTGACGTGGTGTGGTTACAGTGGTCATGTGTCTCTCAGCTATAGGTGACGTGGTGTGGTTACAGTGGTCATGTGTCTCTCAGCTATAGGTGACGTGATGTGGTTACAGTGGTCTAGTGTCTCTCAGCTATAGGTGACGTGGTGTGGTTACAGTGGTCATGTGTCTCTCAGCTATAGGTGACGTGGTGTGGTTACAGTGGTCATGTGTCTCTCAGCTATAGGTGACGTGGTGTGGTTACAGTGGTCTAGTGTCTCTCAGCTATAGGTGACGTGGTGTGGTTACAGTGGTCATGTGTCTCTCAGCTATAGGTGACGTGGTGTGGTTACAGTGGTCATGTGTCTCTCAGCTATAGGTGACGTGGTGTGGTTACAGTGGTCATGTGTCTCTCAGCTAGGTGAGGTGTGCGAGGCAGAGGAAGCGCTGATCGAAGCTAACCGTTTGAACAACCATCACGCTGCCGTCTGGAGCTACCTGACTCTGATCAGCCTCAAGGTGGCACGCACGCACGCACGCACGCACACACGCACGCACGCACCCTGCACGCACGCACGCACCCTGCACGCGCACACACACACACATGCACACACTACTATGTTCAGTGTTAAACTATATCTAATGTCTTTGCTGTCGGGAAGAAACCATCTAACTCCAAAATGTAAATTTTTCAGGAAATGAAAAATATGTATAAATTTTTTCGGGAAATGAAGAAAACCTACAAAGCAATAAATACTGCCTCATCAAAGTTGGCGTTGTGACTTATATATGGTCAAGTCAATTACTTATAGAAGAGGGGGAGAGGTGCATGGTGGAGTTAGCTGTTTTAGCAGAAAGTTTGAGGGTCCAATGGAGCTAAGAGGTTTTGTCCTGAGAGCTTTTTTTTTACTACTTTTCATTGATTCACTATTTTCGAAACAACACACAGACGTGAAGGGTGGTCAGTAGTACTGATTCATCCCCCTGGCCAGCCGGGGCACCTGATGGAGGGGAAAGGAACTGGTTGGAATAACGTGTTCCTTCCACGCGCTACGACGTCCAACCAGGGAAACTCCCCCCTGTCAGGTGTAAAGGAGCAACTTGGACACTCAGGCATGAAGGAAGCATGAGTTCAAGTCCGTTGCTCTCCCCTTGTCCCCCATATATGGGGACTAGGTTGGTCTCCCCTTGTCCCCCATATATGGGGACTAGGTTGGTGGAGGGTGTGTAGAGCCCAGGATCACATTAGATGATTGACACAGGGGTGAAAAATGGGTTACAAAATCGTGGGATATAAAATATATTAAAAAGTAGTACTGATTTATGCCAAAAAAATCCCAAACCTCAAAAATGTATAATAATGTATCATTGTGCTTACTGTTGAACTGTTGTTCTGCGTGTTAAAAAAAAAACGCTGCTTCTTTTTCAGAGCGGTAGAAAAGTGGAGGCAGAGCAGTCTTATAAATATCTGCTAAAAGTGAGTTCATTTTTACACCGGCATGTACTTCTATTGTCTCTGTAGCTGCTTAATATTATTCATATTTTCCCCATTGTTCCCATTGTGTTCCTATTGTTTCATCGTTATGTTTCAGCTGAAGTTTGACGACGAGGCCGTTCTGACGGAGATCAGGCGGCTTCAGGAAGAGCTGGGATTCGGAAACCCCTGTTTCCAAACGCTGACTACAAGCCACGATGAAACCCCTGTTTCCAAACGCTGACTACAAGCCACGATGAAACCCCTGCTTCCAAACGCTGACTATAAGACACGATGAAACCCCTGGTTCCAAACGCTGACTATAAGACACGATGAAACCCCTGCTTCCAAACGCTGACTATAAGCCACGATGAAACCCCTGCTTCCAAACGCTGACTATAAGACACGATGAAACCCCTGGTTCCAAACGCTGACTATAAGACACGATGAAACCCCTGCTTCCAAACGCTGACTATAAGACACGATGAAACCCCTGGTTCCAAACGCTGACTATAAGACACGATGAAACCCCTGGTTCCAAACGCTGACTATAAGACACGATGAAACCCCTGGTTCCAAACACTGACTATAAGACACGATGAAACCCCTGGTTCCAAACGCTGACTATAAGCCACCATGAAACCCCTGTTTCCAAACGCTGACTATAAGCCACGGTGAAACCCCTGTTTCCAAACGCTGACTATAAGACACGATGAAACCCCTGGTTCCAAACGCTGACTATAAGACACGATGAAACCCCTGGTTCCAAACGCTGACTATAAGACACGATGAAACCCCTGGTTCCAAACACTGACTATAAGCCACGATGAAACCCCTGTTTCCAAACGCTGACTATAAGACACGATGAAACCCCTGTTTCCAAACGCTGACTATAAGACACGATGAAACCCCTGTTTCCAAACGCTGACTATAAGCCACGATGAAACCCCTGGTTCCAAACACTGACTACAAGCCACGATGAAACCCCTGTTTCCAAACGCTGACTATAAGACACGATGAAACCCCTGCTTCCAAACACTGACTATAAGCCACGATGAAACCCCTGGTTCCAAACGCTGACTATAAGCCACGATGAAACCCCTGGTTCCAAACACTGACTATAAGCCACGATGAAACCCCTGGTTCCAAACACTGACTATAAGCCATGATGAAACCCCTGGTTCCAAACACTGACTATAAGCCACGATGAAACCCCTGCTTCCAAACGCTGACTATAAGACACGATGAAACCCCTGGTTCCAAACGCTGACTATAAGACACGATGAAACCCCTGTTTCCAAACACTGACTATAAGCCACGATGAAACCCCTGCTTCCAAACGCTGACTATAAGCCACGATGAAAAACCCTGGTTCCAAACGCTGACTATAAGCCACGATGAAACCCCTGCTTCCAAACGCTGACTATAAGACACGATGAAACCCCTGCTTCCAAACGCTGACTACAAGCCACGATGAAACCCCTGGTTCCAAACGCTGACTATAAGACACGATGAAACCCCTGCTTCCAAACGCTGACTATAAGACACGATGAAACCCCTGCTTCCAAACGCTGACTACAAGCCACGATGAAACCCCTGGTTCCAAACGCTGACTATAAGACACGATGAAACCCCTGCTTCCAAACGCTGACTATAAGACACGATGAAACCCCTGCTTCCAAACGCTGACTACAAGCCACGATGAAACCCCTGGTTCCAAACGCTGACTATAAGACACGATGAAACCCCTGGTTCCAAACGCTGACTATAAGACACGATGAAACCCCTGGTTCCAAACGCTGACTATAAGACACGATGAAACCCCTGCTTCCAAACGCTGACTATAAGACACGGTGAAACCCCTGGTTCCAAACGCTGACTATAAGACACGGTGAAACCCCTGGTTCCAAACGCTGACTATAAGACATGATGAAACCCCTGGTTCCAAACGCTGACTATAAGACACGATGAAACCCCTGGTTCCAAACGCTGACTATAAGACACGATGAAACCCCTGGTTCCAAACGCTGACTATAAGACACGATGAAACCCCTGGTTCCAAACGCTGACTATAAGACACGATGAAACCCCTGGTTCCAAACGCTGACTATGAGCCACGATGAAACCCCTGGTTCCAAACGCTGACTATAAGCCACGATGAAACCCCTGGTTCCAAACTCTGACTATAAGCCACGATGAAACCCCTGGTTCCAAACGCTGACTATAAGACACGATGAAACCCCTGGTTCCAAACACTGACTATAAGACACGATGAAACCCCTGGTTCCAAACACTGACTATAAGCCACGATGAAACCCCTGGTTCCAAACACTGACTATAAGACACGATGAAACCCCTGTTTCCAAACACTGACTATAAGACACGATGAAACCCCTGGTTCCAAACGCTGACTATAAGACACGATGAAACCCCTGGTTCCAAACACTGACTATAAGCCACGATGAAACCCCTGGTTCCAAACGCTGACTATAAGACACGATGAAACCCCTGTTTCCAAACGCTGACTATAAGACACGATGAAACCCCTGGTTCCAAACACTGACTATAAGCCACGATGAAACCCCTGGTTCCAAACGCTGACTATAAGCCACGATGAAACCCCTGGTTCCAAACGCTGACTATAAGCCACAATGAAACCCCTGCTTCCAAACGCTGACTATAAGACACGATGAAACCCCTGTTTCCAAACGCTGACTATAAGACACGATGAAACCCCTGGTTCCAAACACTGACTATAAGCCACGATGAAACCCCTGGTTCCAAACGCTGACTATAAGCCACGATGAAACCCCTGGTTCCAAACACTGACTATAAGCCACGATGAAACCCCTGGTTCCAAACACTGACTATAAGCCACGATGAAACCCCTGGTTCCAAACACTGACTATAAGCCACGATGAAACCCCTGGTTCCAAACACTGACTATAAGCCACGATGAAACCCCTGCTTCCAAACGCTGACTATAAGACACGATGAAACCCCTGTTTCCAAACGCTGACTATAAGACACGATGAAACCCCTGGTTCCAAACACTGACTATAAGCCACGATGAAACCCCTGGTTCCAAACGCTGACTATAAGCCACGATGAAACCCCTGGTTCCAAACACTGACTATAAGCCACGATGAAACCCCTGCTTCCAAACGCTGACTATAAGCCACGATGAAAAACCCTGGTTCCAAACGCTGACTATAAGCCACGATGAAACCCCTGGTTCCAAATGCTGACTACAAGCCACGATGAAACCCCTGCTTCCAAACGCTGACTATAAGACACGATGAAACCCCTGCTTCCAAACGCTGACTACAAGCCACGATGAAACCCCTGGTTCCAAACGCTGACTATAAGACACGATGAAACCCCTGGTTCCAAACGCTGACTATAAGCCACGATGAAACCCCTGGTTCCAAACGCTGACTATAAGACACGATGAAACCCCTGGTTCCAAACGCTGACTATAAGACACGATGAAACCCCTGCTTCCAAACGCTGACTATAAGACACGGTGAAACCCCTGGTTCCAAACGCTGACTATAAGACACGGTGAAACCCCTGGTTCCAAACGCTGACTATAAGACATGATGAAACCCCTGGTTCCAAACGCTGACTATAAGACACGATGAAACCCCTGGTTCCAAACGCTGACTATAAGACACGATGAAACCCCTGGTTCCAAACGCTGACTATAAGACACGATGAAACCCCTGGTTCCAAACGCTGACTATAAGACACGATGAAACCCCTGGTTCCAAACGCTGACTATGAGCCACGATGAAACCCCTGGTTCCAAACGCTGACTATAAGCCACGATGAAACCCCTGGTTCCAAACTCTGACTATAAGCCACGATGAAACCCCTGGTTCCAAACGCTGACTATAAGACACGATGAAACCCCTGGTTCCAAACACTGACTATAAGACACGATGAAACCCCTGGTTCCAAACACTGACTATAAGCCACGATGAAACCCCTGGTTCCAAACACTGACTATAAGACACGATGAAACCCCTGTTTCCAAACACTGACTATAAGACACGATGAAACCCCTGGTTCCAAACGCTGACTATAAGACACGATGAAACCCCTGGTTCCAAACACTGACTATAAGCCACGATGAAACCCCTGGTTCCAAACGCTGACTATAAGACACGATGAAACCCCTGTTTCCAAACGCTGACTATAAGACACGATGAAACCCCTGGTTCCAAACACTGACTATAAGCCACGATGAAACCCCTGGTTCCAAACGCTGACTATAAGCCACGATGAAACCCCTGGTTCCAAACGCTGACTATAAGCCACAATGAAACCCCTGCTTCCAAACGCTGACTATAAGACACGATGAAACCCCTGTTTCCAAACGCTGACTATAAGACACGATGAAACCCCTGGTTCCAAACACTGACTATAAGCCACGATGAAACCCCTGGTTCCAAACGCTGACTATAAGCCACGATGAAACCCCTGGTTCCAAACACTGACTATAAGCCACGATGAAACCCCTGGTTCCAAACACTGACTATAAGCCACGATGAAACCCCTGGTTCCAAACACTGACTATAAGACACGATGAAACCCCTGCTTCCAAACACTGACTATAAGACACGATGAAACCCCTGGTTCCAAACACTGACTATAAGACACGATGAAACCCCTGGTTCCAAACACTGACTATAAGACACGATGAAACCCCTGGTTCCAAACGCTGACTATAAGACACGATGAAACCCCTGCTTCCAAACACTGACTATAAGCCACGATGAAACCCCTGGTTCCAAACACTGACTATAAGCCACGATGAAACCCCTGGTTCCAAACGCTGACTATAAGCCACGATGAAACCCCTGGTTCCAAACACTGACTATAAGCCACGATGAAACCCCTGGTTCCAAACACTGACTATAAGCCACGATGAAACCCCTGGTTCCAAACGCTGACTATAAACAAAGCAGAAACTATGTATTGTGTATAGGCCTACCCTTGGGTTATAAGTTATATTGTCATGGGCCCCGCTGATGATTTAATAAACGCACACATGGGCGTGCGTTATTACGCAGCGGAGCTGAGGAGATTTTTATTATTATGAGGGTTGCCTCTGCACTTTTTGTTGCCCCCCCTCCCCCCTCCCCCCCCCCCCCCCACCGGCATGTTGCCCTACTCGCAGTGCTATTTGTATTGTGCGTGTATAGGTAGATGGAAGATGTTAGGGCAAGACGAGGGGCAGATGCAGCCTCAGACCACCACCTCCTGGTAGGGAAATTCAAGCTAAGATTGAAGAGACATCAACGGGCTAAAGGTCAAAGAGCGAAATACAACACTGAATCTCTCAGCAATGCTCAAGTGACAGAGCAGTTTAAGGATATCCTCTCGAAGAAAAACGCAGAGCTACAGTTAGGAAGGATGGAAGGATGGACAATAAATGAGGAGTGGGATCACTTGAAAGCTGCTTGGAGCTCAACATGTGAGGAGGCCTTGGGGAGAAGATCCCAAAAACACCAGGAATGGATAACACCAGAAACACTCTACATAATCCAGCAGAGGAGAGAACTGAAAGAAAAAGTGAACAACTCAAGAACAAGAGCCGAAAAAGCCTCAACACAAAAGGAGTACAACAGGTGCCATAAAGAAGTGCGACAGAACATCAGGAGGGACAAGAGATCACAGGTAGAGAGGTTAGCCAAGGAGGCAGAACTCGCAGCGGCTCAAAGGAACATGAAGGAACTGTACAACATCACAAGGAAGCTGTCTGGAACGTATCGACATAGCAACAAACCAATCACAGACAAGAATGGCCAACTGCTTTCAACCCCGGAGGAACAGCTCGAAAGATGGGTAGAGCACTTCAAAGAGGTTCTGAACAGGCCACCACCAGCAGAACAGCCAGATATCCCTAAGGCCAGGATACCACTAAAAATCAAGTGTCACAGACCAACAAAAACTGAAATAAAAGCTGCAATCAAGCAACAGAAAACCGGCAAGGCTGCTGGCCCTGACAATATCCCACCTGAAGCCCTTAAAGTGGACATAAACACATCCACTGACATGCTCCACAGCCTCTTTAGGAGAATTTGGGATGAGGAAAATACACCCACAGAATGGGCGGAGGGTCACATAGTGAAGCTGCCAAAGAAGGGTGACCTAAGGAAATGCAACAACTACAGAGGGATCACCTTACTGTGTGTGCCCAGTAAGATCTTCAATCGGATCATCCTTAACCGTCTCCAGGAAGCTGTGGACAAGAAGCTCCGGGACCAACAAGCAGGTTTCAGGAAAAATCGCTCATGCACAGACCAAATAGCAACACTACGCATCATCATCGAACAGTCTATTGAATGGAACACGTCCTTGTACATCAACTTTATTGACTTTGAGAAAGCTTTCGACAGTTTAGATAGGGCAACACTATGGCAACTAATGGACCACTATGGAATCCCCACCAAGATCATAAACCTCATTAAGAATTCATATGAGGGAACTTCATGCAAAGTTATGCATGCAGGCCAGCTGTCTCAGAGCTTCGAGGTCAAGACGGGCGTCAAGCAGGGCTGCCTACTTTCACCATTCCTGTTCCTCCTGGCAATCGACTGGGTCATGAGGGAAACAACCACGGAGAGGAGAAATGGAATTCAGTGGACAATGTGGGAACAGCTGGACGATCTTGATTTTGCGGATGACATAGCCCTCCTTTCACATACACATACGCAGATGCAAGAGAAAACAGACAGACTCTCACAAACTGCAATAAAACTCGGTCTCACTCCCAATATAGCAAAAACACAGTTGATCAAGATCCATGCCAAAACCACCAATCCTATCCGTATGAACAACACTGCCCTAGAGGAGGTAGAAGCTTTTACCTACCTAGGCAGTGTTGTGGACACCACCGGAGGGACAGACGCTGACATAAAAAGCAGAACCAACAAGGCTAGAGTGGTGTTCAACATGCTCAGGAGGATCTGGAGCTCAAAGAACATCTCCATCAACACCAAAATGCGCATCTTCAACTCCAGTGTGAAACAGGTGCTTCTGTATGGAGCTGAGACCTGGAGGACAACAACACTTACAACACACAGGCTGCAAACATTTACAAACACATGCCTCAGGAGAATCCTCCACATCTGGTGGAGGGACAAAGTAAGCAATGTGGACCTGTGGAAAAGAACAAGCCAGGACCCCATTGACTTACAGATCCGAAAAAGAAAGTGGAGTTGGATTGGCCACACCCTCAGAAAACCTGCGACAAACATCACCAGACAAGCCCTGAAATGGAACCCCCAAGGAAAAAGGAAACGAGGTCGCCCCAGGAACAGCTGGAGAAGAAGCATCGAGGCAGAAATGGCAGAGAGAGGGCTTAACTGGGGAGATCTCGAAAAAACGGCTAAAAACCGAGTGAAATGGAGGACATTTGTCAACGGCCTATGCACCCTAGAGGAGCAACGGGCTTAAGTAAGTAAGTAAGTGTATAGGTAGCGCCGGCGTTGTATATCGTGATTGCTTCAAATAATTTGTATGAAGAAAAACCAAACAAAAAGTGTTGTAACCTGCCTTTTTCTTCTTCTTTCTAATGATTAGATCGGCCCAACGTTTGTTGTCATGATTTGTCACAACTCTAGTTGGCTTTGTCCGCGGCGTAAACGTCTTTAAATAAATACTTTTTGAAACGTCTATGAGGAAAATGAACTGGGATCTTTTTTTCAGGGTCTGGAAAGGGGGCGGGACTGCGATGCTCTATTTGTACGTCTCTAAATGTTATGATGAATTGAACAAGGTGGACCCTGTTGTAAACAAGTGTAATGCTTCATTGGGTCGTCCACTCACAGTTAACAGTTTTTGTATTGAGTTTGTGCTTTAAATGTACTGTAATTCTGCAAACTGTTAATAAATACTACTGTTAATTTAAAAAAATGTCCCAGCATTTCTTTGTTTTCATCCTGCATGCTGCATCAGGTGGCTCGACAAGAACAAGATAAAAACACGAAAATACACTGTCTGTCACTGGAGGATTCTCTCACCCTTTAGCTTAATGTCTGTTACTGGAGGATTCTCTCACCCTTTAGCTTAATGTCTGTTACTGGTGGATTCTCACCCTTTAGCTTACTGTCTGTTACTGGAGGATTCTCTCACCCTTTAGCTTACTGTCTGTTACTGGAGGATTATCTCACCCTTTAGCTTAATGTCTGTTACTGGAGGATTCTCTCACCCTTTAGCTTAATGTCTGTTACTGGAGGATTCTCTCACCCTTTAGCTTACTGTCTGTTACTGGAGGATTCTCTCACCCTTTAGCTTAATGTCTGTTACTGGAGGATTCTCTCACCCTTTAGCTTACTGTCTGTTACTGGAGGATTCTCTCACCCTTTAGCTTAATGTCTGTTACTGGAGGATTCTCTCACCCTTTAGCTTAATGTCTGTTACTGGAGGATTCTCTCACCCTTTAGCTTACTGTCTGTTACTGGAGGATTATCTCACCCTTTAGCTTAATGTCTGTTACTGGAGGATTCTCTCACCCTTTAGCTTACTGTCTGTTACTGGAGGATTCTCTCACCCTTTAGCTTAATGTCTGTTACTGGAGGATTCTCTCACCCTTTAGCTTACTGTCTGTTACTGGAGGATTCTCTCACCCTTTAGCTTAATGTCTGTTACTGGAGGATTCTCTCACCCTTTAGCTTACTGTCTGTTACTGGAGGATTCTCTCACCCTTTAGCTTAATGTCTGTTACTGGAGGATTCTCTCACCCTTTAGCTTAATGTCTGTTACTGGAGGATTCTCTCACCCTTTAGCTTAATGTCTGTTACTGGAGGATTCTCTCACCCTTTAGCTTACTGTCTGTTACTGGAGGATTCTCTCACCCTTTAGCTTACTGTCTGTTACTGGAGGATTCTCTCACCCTTTAGCTTAATGTCTGTTACTGGAGGATTCTCTCACCCTTTAGCTTACTGTCTGTTACTGGAGGATTATCTCACCCTTTAGCTTACTGTCTGTTACTGGAGGATTCTCTCACCCTTTAGCTTACTGTCTGTTACTGGAGGATTCTCTCACCATTTAGCTTACTGTCTGTTACTGGAGGATTCTCTCACCCTTTAGCTTACTGTCTGTTACTGCCTGAAAATATAAATAGCAGATCTACAAGCTATAGCTTGTAGCTTGGGGGCGGTGGTGGCTCAGGGGTAGAGCGGCTGGATGGTAACCGCAAGGTTACCAGTTTGAACGTGTATCATTTTTAAATGATATGGAGAGAAAAGTCGGGATCTGGAGATTTGCACATAGTGTGACATGCTGACAGAGAATGAAAGAAACATAACCTATACTTCCACTCACAATCTAGGTGGCTTTTAAAATGCGGTACTTATTCCTTCATTAAAGAAATATGATTGGCACCTCATAAGCATGTGTTGGGCAATATTACTTAGGAGAGTAATATCTTTACATTACTAATTACTCCTTAGAAAAAGTAATAATATTACATTACTTATTACTTGGAATCAAGAGTAATATTGTTACATATTACTTTATATTACTTTTCAACCGGGCCACTTCCACCCGCAAAAATAACACAATCTGTCTAGCCAGCTCCTTTTACAACTGAATCCAGTTCATTGGACTAACCCCTTTTGGTGTTAGCATTAGGTTATGCTTTAGCTATTTAAAAATAGCAGATCTACAAGCTCGTAGCGCGCTATGAGCTTGTAGATCTGCTTGTAGATCAGCTTGTAGATCAGCTTGTATAGGTCTGCTATTTTTGAAAAATCGAAGAACGACTGACATTTTTAGAATCTGATCTCAGGTCAGAATGGGTTAATCAGACCAGTGTGTGTCCAGTGGAAACCTCGTATGAATCTGATCTCAGGTCAGAATCGAATAAGAAGTCTCCAATCAGCCACACTGAATAATTGCAGGACATAAAACTAAAATAGTCAACAGTCTCTCATCAGCCTTTTTATGCTGCATAATTATTCCACATTTTGGGATTCAACATCAACAATCTGAATCTGAAATGCACACACATGGCTGCAGCATCTCAAAACGGATAGTATATATTGTATACATATTAAACAATAAAATAAAGCAACAGTCTCTGACCTTTTGGAGGAAGCCTCTCGAGACAGACTGTCGACTCACGTCCAATTCCAAGGAAAGAGAGGGCGCTGCTGTTCCTTTATTTGCCGATGGGTTCTCAGATTGGAGGCAGCCTAACATTGGACCTCAACGTTTATTTGTCCAACGCCAGAGCGGTTGCGCAAAGACCCACCCAGCGGCACTGCATGCAATTTATTTGTGCATCATATCAATTTTTTTCAATTCAAACTTTATTCAAGACACTCACAGGGGGGTCCATATAGGGCAGAACACATAAAACATAAAAACACAAAAGTAAACAAACTATAAATAAAATAAACAAAGCATAAACAAACAAACAGGGGGGGCTTATCTCTGTACATACAGGCTAGAACGCCAGTGGCTCCACAGCTTAGAGGATAGTCTGACAGAGCTCTTAGCAGGGTTAGAAAGTGATGCAATGATGCTGTTCTCAGAGTCTGTTAACCTGCACATAAATCTATACATCAGGTTTCGTAGCACAGGCAGGGCAAGTGGGTACATTTATTTCTACAAACATTTGACTGGCACTACAGCATCTTGGGGCTTTGAGCAGCAGTCTCATGAGGTCATTATACACTACAGCATCTTGGGGCTTTGAGCAGCAGTCTCATGCAGTCATTATATGCCACTGTCATTTTTTGCAGGCTGTAGTGTCGCCACAAGTGGGCAGTGTAGGCCTACAGCAAGAGTAGGACAATAAGCTTTAAAAAGTGATATTTTCACAGGAACAGAGCAGAAATTATCATTATGCTAAATCATTATCATATCAAAATATCATTGCATGTATAAGTATTTTTGTTGTCAAAGTTGTAAATGTCAGCAGTATGCAGGCCTATATCCATAACATAAGCAAGCAGAAAGTAGCCTGCGCGTCTGTGTATCAGATTGTGATAATAACAATACTATTAATAAAATGATTGAAAGACAGAACTATAGTATTGTCTGCTATAGCGTGATGCTTGCTTATTTTATGGATATACATGACTGTTCACTTTTACAACTTTGTCATGAGTAATTCAACAACAAAAAAACATATATTAAACACACACAAATACATTGCATTAAACAGTGCTGACTCCGGGCGGGTCTTTGAGCAACCGCTCCGGACCATGATGGATCTGATTAAATGAGGCCGTGTCAACTGTTCATGAGGGACGGGTTAATTAACCTCTCGTCGACTACAACAATACAACCAGCGACAAAACCAGCCAATTCTTCAGATAGTCTCCATTTAATGTCTTGGACTTGGCGGATAAAATCCAGTCTGTTTTGCCTGCACGGGGAGGGGCCGGGGGCTCTGTGTTTCTCGTGCGTCTTTAAACAGATGCTTCAACACGTTTAGACAAAGTGTTTTCTTTTTGCACACGCAAAGTTTACAACGGACATTAATATACTTGGCATCTTTGACGGACAAGATGGTCTCTGTCTGTGTCTTGTTTTTATAATGATATATAATATATAATAATACCGATACATGTCTCTGTCTGTTGTTTTTATAATGATATATAATATATAATAATACCGATACATGTCTCTGTCTCTGTTGTTTTTTGGAAGTGAAGCGAGTCTGTGACTGTGACCCCAGACGCATACGCTATAGTGCTACGTAATAACTGTGCGCAGGCTGTGCAGGCCAACAAAAACAGATCTACAAGCTACAACGCACGTCTGTTTTTGCCCGTTGATAGCTTGTAGATCTGTTCTATTTTTGCATGCCATGCAACAACCATCTACTATTATGGGCGCGTTCGGCTATGCGCACCGGGAATGTGGTCAGTTTGTTGAGTGTGGTGGGCGGTGACGTCACAGAGTGCGTTCAGTGTGCCTTATTTACGAACGACCAGTTACAACACGCCATTCACACTGAGCAACCCTACCCTCAGGGTAGGGTTGCTCAGTGCGTGCACTCGGCACACCCGGTGCGCAGCGCACTGGATTTTCGAACGGCAACGCACTGAGTGCACTGAATAAACGAACGACAAGAGAGCACACCAGTGCGTTCAGGGCGCATTTCCGAACGCGCCCTATGAGTGCATGCATAACCGAACGAATTAAACAAAACAAATGACGCTCGGCTCATTTGTAAGTGGAAGTAATAAGTAACAAAGCGTGTTTTGGCGAAGTAAATAGTTACTATATTACTATTTCTGCAGAGTAATTCGTTATATTACTCGTCCAACACTGCCCACTGCCTATAATATAGTCTACAATTGAAACCTGCTACTGCAGTGATTTTATCCTGTGTTCAATGCGTTTCTGCGTTTGTGTGTGGACATATAGATATAGATATCTAAAACGGAGGACGAAAATACCCGTTTTGCAAAAGATCCATGATGTGTGGCACTGCAACACACACACACACACACACACACACACACACACACACACACACACACACACACACACACACTTTTCCATTCGGGAATGCAGTCAGACTCGAGCCATTAATTAGCAACTCTGTACAGCTGTGTGAGACTCTGCCTTTGATGTTGCCGGCGTGAATGGCCGTTCGCTGATCACTATGATCAGCTGCGTGTTATTGTCTCACTGATTGACAGGCTGAAGCGCAAACGATCCCCCCCACCCCCACCGTCCCCTGTCAATGAGGGAGAGAGAGAGAGAGAGAGAGAGAGAGAGAGAGAGAGAGAGAGAGAGAGAGAGAGAGAGGGAGGGAGAGAGAGAGAGAGGGAGAGAGAGAGAGAGAGAGAGAGAGAGAGAGAGAGAGAGAGAGAGAGAGAGAGAGAGAGAGAGAGAGAGAGAGGGAGAGAGAGAGAGAGAGAGAGAGAGAGAGAGAGAGAGAGAGAGAGAGGAGAGAGATGAGAGGAGAGAGAGAGAGAGAGAGAGAGAGAGAGAGAGAGAGGAGCCCCCTCAGTCAGCTGCTTCTGAAACTAGCTGACCTCTCACCTTCTGACATCACAAACCCCAGACAGCCTCAGTGCAGCTACTCTCAGAAGATTAGACCCAACCAAATTATAACTAAAGAAGAAGATAAATACATCACATATTGGAATCACACAATCACAACACAAACTATAGAAACACGTTTGGCTCTAAACAGACAGTATACTGTGGCAGACTACCTCCTATAAGCACAGTAACTGATGAAAACCTGAGAAAGACTTTGACAATGTACAGACTGAGTGATCATAGTCTGGCAATAGAGAAGGGCAGACACAGACAGACCTGGCTGCCCAGAGAGGAGAGGCTGTGCTGTCACTGTGATGACGGAGCTATAGAGACAGAGTTACACTTTTTAACACTATGTAAAAACTACACACTGTGATGACGGAGCTATAGAGACAGAGTTACACGTCTTAACACAATGTAAAAACTACACACTGTGATGACGGAGCTATAGAGACAGAGTTACACTTCTTAACACAATGTAAAAACTACACACTGTGATGACAGAGCTATAGAGACAGAGTTACACTTCTTAACACAATGTAAAAACTACACACTGTGATGACGGAGCTATAGAGACAGAGTTACACGTCTTAACACAATGTAAAAACTACACACTGTGATGACGGAGCTATAGAGACAGAGTTACACTTCTTAACACAATGTAAAAACTACACACTGTGATGACGGAGCTATAGAGACAGAGTTACACGTCTTAACACAATGTAAAAACTACACACTGTGATGACGGAGCTATAGAGACAGAGTTACACTTCTTAACACAATGTAAAAACTACACACTGTGATGACGGAGCTATAGAGACAGAGTTACACTTCTTAACACTATGTAAAAACTACACACTGTGATGACGGAGCTATAGAGACAGAGTTACACGTCTTAACACAATGTAAAAACTACACACTGTGATGACGGAGCTATAGAGACAGAGTTACACTTCTGAACACAATGTAAAAACTACACACTGTGATGACGGAGCTATAGAGACAGAGTTACACGTCTTAACACAATGTAAAAACTACACAAATATTAGAGAGGAGTTCTTCCCAAAATTTGAAACAAATTGCCCAGAATTCCGAAGTATGACAGAAAGGGAAAGATTACCAGTCCTTCTGGGGGAACAGAAAGAATGTGCATTTTTGGCTGCAAAATATGTCAATTCCTGTCACAAGAAAAGGGACAACCAGTAGGACACACATACAGTATGCCATGTTTTATTTTCTGCACCACCTGCTTTATTTTATATTATTTCTATTTATTCTTTCATGTCATTGATATTATGTTGTTATGTTGTTGTTTGTCATATGTGTGTTTGTGCTTTGGCAACACTGTAAAACGTCATGCCAATAAAGCCTGTTGAATTGAATTGAATTGAGAGAGAGAGAGAGAGAGAGAGAGAGAGAGAGAGAGAGAGAGACACACACGCAGTAGCAGCTAGTACTCTACTCCTTACAACAGTGTTTCACCGGACTTTGCTGTTAAATAAATGAATAATTACTAGCGCGTGACTGAGCACGTCTGTATAGCCATAGGAACCGATAGTTAGAACCGAAATTGAATTATTGTAATGGATACCCGGTATCCATGCATGCATGTTCGGTTCGGTACCGGCTTGGTCCCGAGGTTAGGGAATAGGGACCACCGGCAAAGGAAAGGAAAGGTACCATGTTTACCCAGGTAACTGCACTAAGGAAAGGAAAGGTACTATGTTTACCCAGGGTAACTGGACTAAGGAAAGGAAAGGTACTATGTTTACCCAGGGTAACTGCACTAAGGAAAGGAAAGGTACTATGTTTACCCAGGGTAACTGGACTAAGGAAAGGAAAGGTACTATGTTTACCCAGGGTAACTGGACTAAGGAAAGGAAAGGTACTATGTTTACCCAGGGTAACTGGACTAAGGAAAGGAAAGGTACTATGTTTACCCAGGGTAACTGGACTAAGGAAAGGAAAGGTACTATGTTTACCCAGGGTAACTGCACTAAGGAAAGGAAAGGTACTATGTTTACCCAGGGTAACTGCACTAAGGAAAGGAAAGGTACTATGTTTACCCAGGGTAACTGCACTAAGGAAAGGAAAGGTACTATGTTTACCCAGGGTAACTGGACTAAGGAAAGGAAAGGTACTATGTTTACCCAGGGTAACTGGACTAAGCTCAAGAACTTGTTTACAGCCAGGCCCTGCTCATAGAACATTTCATGGTAGAGGTTCAATGCCTTGTCCATGAGGGTACTTCAGCGGTGGTAATTTTAACGTGCCGGTCCAGGGATACGAACTATAGCGACCTTCCGATATCAAGAACGCTCCGCAAACCGTTCGGCCACCGCTGCCTCTATCTACGGCGTGGTCCATTGGGCCACGCGGGCCGCGGGTCCCAGTCAGTTTAGAGCTAGCCCAGTCTAACTTCGAAGAGAGGCGGAGAAAGAAAACAAGAAAAACAACAAAAGATAGCCTTCTTTGTGTACATGAAAATTTCTGTTTATAGTATAGCAAACCACAGCATGCAAGCCGCCTTTGTTTTAAATGGTCCCCCAAACCGTTCACATTTAACACCTATCGCCGGGGATGCGCTACACCTCTTTATAGTACATACAATTTACAATTTAGGCATTTAGCAGACGCTCTTAATCCAGAGCGATTTACATTAAGCAAGAACAAAAATCATGGGAATACATCACATAAAAGCATTTATCATGAAACATGCGTAAGCTAAGAAAGTAACAGTGGGATATCTATATAATGAAACTATACATATATACTACTATGCTATACATATGTACTATGACGTGCTATGACTACATACAATGCAATTATAGTGCTGTCTACATAACATGCTATAAGTCTGTATCAAATGCTATCTAAGTATACAGAAATGCTATCTAAGGGGGTAGGGTAAGTGCTATGGGCCATGATGGAGTCTGAAAAGGTGGGTTTTCAGACTACGGCGGAAGATACATAGAACATAGAGTTCTCTTCGGGCCTGAAAATTAAGGCCCGGCCCGAATCTGAGAACTCTAATAGAACAAGAGACCTTTTTACAGTACAATGTTTCATGTTTACTTACACATACAAATAAATTACACAATCAACACAAACACTTTATTTGGAACACACCCAAATCAAATCATATCACGGTGTACAGTACATGACATGTTCAATCAATTATTCCATCAAAGCAAACGGTTTGTATCTTATACAAAAAAGTTAGTTACATTAAGGCTGCATTCTGGCATTCTGTCGAGCGTGCCAAAGCTGTCATTCTGTTGTATTATTTTCCCACCATGGAGTAACCTCACATCATATAATCAGTTCAGGCATATAAAAGAAGACATGTTACAGTTTGTTTTCTAATCACTTGCTTTTCCATGTGCACAGTACGTCATTTTATTTGAGGATTTAAAGGAGAATTCCATGTGAGTGTGTGTGTGTGTGTGTGTTTGTGGGGGAGGGTGTGTGTGTGTGTGTGTGTGTGTGTGTGTGTGTGTGTGTGTGTGTGTGTGTGTGTGTGTGTGTGTGTGTGTGTGTGTGTGTGTGTGTGTGTGTGTGTGTGTGTGTGTGTGTGTGTGCGTGCGTGCGTGCGTGCGTGCGTGTGTCGACATGTTCTGTCAATAACATGGAACTGCAGCGATCCTTGAGGAATGGGTTGTTATGAATCTATACCAAGTACTGGACCCTCGTCTGGTTCTGACAGACCGGCCTTGTGTGTGTGTGTGTGTGTGTGTGTGTGTGTGTGTGTGTGTGTGTGTGTGTGTGTGTGTGTGTGTGTGTGTGTGTGTGTGTGTAGGCTGAGGTTGGTGTGTGACGACCCTGGTTGAATCATTCCTTGGTTCGGGCCACAAAGCAAAGGGCTAAAGGTCATGTCTCCTTCACCATCCCCCCACACCTCCCCTCCATTATGTACAAGTAGGAGGAGCAGACAGTGGTCAGTCAGTCTGCGGCTTCACTCTGATCCACCAGGACTTCACTCTGATCCAGACCAGGACCTCACTCTGATCCACACCAGGACAGAACATGGACCTTCTCCTCAATCTGCTGCTGCTGTGGTTCTGTTCTGCCCTCGCTGACGCAGAGGACGGAACGGTCTGAACCTTCAACGGGAAGGTAAAGAATCAACAGACACCTCAGGGAGAGTCATTTGACCAACTGGACCACTGCGGCTCCTTTTGGTTCCATGGTCAGAGTCATTTGACCAAAATGGACCATTTTGGTTGCAGGTCAGAATCGCTTTAGATGCTGTAATGTCATCACAGCAGAGAGAGATGGAGAGAGAGAGAGAGAGAGAGAGAGGGGGGGGGGGGAGAGAGAGAGAGAGAGGGAGAGAGAGAGAGATCAGTATTTTATTTACTTAGTTTCAACAATGTCTTTCTGTCTGCCTGGGGGGAGGGGTGGTGCACCGTGTGTGTGTGTGTGTGTGTGTGTGTGTGTGTGTGTGTGTGTGTGTGTGTGTGTGTGTGTGTGTGTGTGTGTGTGTGTGTGTGGTCTGCACTTTGCTCCTCCAGATGGCTGTGTGCGCTTGTTTGACAAAATAAAGGCTTCCACTTGTACTATCTCAGTTGAAGTTATATACCGGTATATTTGTGACCAGAACTAGATTTGACTGAGGGACTGCCATTGTATTTTTATTTCTTTCATGTCATATGAAAGCAGGGGATCATATAGCTTCAAATGACAATGATAACCTGTCAACCTTGATTCCAATGCCAATGTATTAATACCTGTACGCTATAGACATTTTATTTAAAGACATTTTTACATTTTTGACTAAAACGGGACTAAAACCTTTTACTAAAATGACTAAAACTGACTAAAACCCTTAGGAGTTTCCGTCGACTAAAACTATCAAGGATAGAAATGACTAAGACTGACTAAGACTAATTAAGCATTTTTCCAAATGACTAAGACTGACTAAATCTAAAAAATGCCTGCCAAAAACAACACTGACACACACACACACACACACACACACACACACACACACACACACACACACACACACACACGCACGCACGCACGCACGCACGCACGCACGCGCGCAGAGTGCAGCCAGCCGTCAGCCTGGTGGAGACAATGAGCTGTCTATGAAGTGTGAAGTGTCTGCAACTACTGTAATAGATTAGAGTGGTGTGTGGGTGCCACCTTGTGGCTTTAACAAGTAATTGCAGCGGTGGAACGTCCTCTCATTCAAAATAATGTCTTAACTGATGGCCAATTGGCCATACGCAGCGTGTAGCCTACAGGGAAACAGCTTGGAAATATTCACAGAGGTAGGCCTACAGACCAAGGTTATAATCGTTTATAATCATTATAGTTTAGTTTTTGTTAGTTTTTTCTTATAATTCAGTTAGTTTTAGTTCGTTTTTAGAGCGGGTTTGATAGGTTTTTTTTAGTTTTTATTTTGGTGAAATGCTTAGTTTTAGTTTAGTTATAGTTTAGTTTTAGTTTTTTTCGTACTTTGGTTTATTTGTCAGGTATAGGATTAAAAAAGATCAATAAGTATTGTGTAATAAAACCTAAAAATATAAACTCTAAAAGTTCAGAAACATATAACTTTGGTCCTTTATTTCTCCACTTTGATGATACCATTTGGTATTGATTGATTGATTGAAATCTTTATTAACAGTTTGTAGAATTTACAGTACATTTTAAGCACAAACTCAATACAAAGACTGTCAACTGTGAGTGGACGACCCAATTAAGCATTACACTTGTTTACAACAGGGTCCACATTGTTCAATTCATCAAAACATTTAAAGACATACAAACATTTAGAGACATACAAATAGACATTTCTCTGTAGGTAAAGAACAGAACAGGAATTCATCATATGGGAAGCAAAAAAGGGAAAAGATACAATATACAGTGAGGGAAAATGGGGTGGGGGGGTGGGGGGGATTCAGATTTTACAGAGGCCAGTTTCGAATTGCAGCCATCCGTAGGTGCCCTTTGAGAGCGGTTTTGAAGGAGTCAAGGGATTCACATGTCTTAATGACTGTTGGTAGGGCGTTCCACATTTTGGTGGCATAGGAGCGAAAAGAATTTAGTCCCTTGTTTGTGCCGAATCTGGGTTGTACATGGTTTGTTGCACTCCCTCTGGTGTTGTGGGTGTGGACTTCGTTTACATTAAGGAAGTATTTAGACAGGTACATGGGTATCTTGGTGGTGTATCGAATCTTGTGGACCAGACCCATTGCAAGATGCTGTACTCTGTCGTCGACCCTAAGCCATCCCAGCCTGTCAAAGTGGGCAGGGGTGAGGTGGGTTCGGGGGGTGAGGCCAAATAGGAGCCTGACCAGTTTGTTTTGAGAGGTCTGGAGCCTTGTTTTAAGGGCCTTTGAGGTGCTGTGGTATACCAAGAGGTGGATGCATAGTCAAAGAAACCTTGTACGAGGGCTCCTGTTAAGGTCTTCAAGGTGTTTTTGCTGACCAGTGAGGAGATCCTGTAAAGGAATCTTGTTCTTTGATTGACTTTTTTGATTACGTTGGTGGCCATTTTATCACCGGAAAGATTGGCCTCCAGGATGGAACCTAGGTAGGTAATTTGATCTTTTCGTGTGATAATATTGTCACCCACTCTAACCAAGAAGCCATCTGCCTTGCTGAGTTTACTATTTGATCCGAAGAGGATGGATTCAGTTTTTCCCAGGTGTAAGGATAGTTTGTTATCAGCGAGCCAGGTGCAGATTCTACCGAGTTCAGAGCTGAGGGTCTTTTCAACCTGCAGTTTGTTCCTGTCCGAGACCAGCAGTGCTGAGTCATCTGCGAACAGGAACAAGTTGCAGTCACAAGCTGAAGTCATGTCGTTAACATAAATTAGGAACAGTAAAGGCCCTAGTATGCTTCCTTGTGGGACGCCACAGCTCACTGGGAGGGGAGGGGACAGTGTTCCGTTCACCTCCACCATCTGTTCTCTCCCCTCCAGGTAGGATTGCATCCAGCTCACTGATGTGCTATCAAAACCAATAGCTTTAAGCTATTGGTTTTGATAGCACATCAATGTTTTATGTTTTATATAATTTTATTCGTTGATTGTTGTCACCTGTACAACGAGGTATAGTCTGTAAGAATTGGGCATTCGTGGAATGAGCAACACAGCTAAACGTGTGGGTAGCGCCCCCAAAACATTTGCCAAAATTGCAAATCCTTGTTGGTATACCAACCCTTGCTTTGAGTTGCTCAGTGGATTGGATGATTGCACTCTCCCACAATAATAAGGAACAAACAACACTTGGTTCTGTTGGTCGCACGTACAGCACATACACTCATAAAGCAAGCCCAAGCTAGAGTTCTCATTTTATGCCCGAACCCGACCCGGCCCGGCCCGACATTTGCTAATTAGTCGGGCCGGGCCGAGCCTCGGGCTCTGTGATTTTCTGTGATGTTTTCTTTTTGTCCTTTTTTCAACAATGTTATTATAATAAAAATAGCAATTCTGTTATTTGTGTATTGTGTAGGCTATATAGCCTACAAGTATGTATTTATTATGAAGAGGGCTGCGCTATGGCGATTCACTTGACAGGAGGAAGATGGAGGAGTGGAGGCGGGGGGCTTGGAATGGATTACTGACACAGGCAGAGAGAAGTGAACGGTGGGGTGGTTGTTTAATGTTTATACCGCTGGCTGGCCTCTGTTTTGCGGCGCACCAAATGAGCTTCAGTTCATAATGCTAAATGTTTTATAAATCAATCGGATTATCACACGATAGACTGCAACATGACAAAAACAGTTGCACTGAGCCATCTCGTTAAACCCAGCTGGCTGCGATGAATAACCTAATCATTAGGCCTAATCAACGTCATATAGTCACCAACCGATCCATATAATTCTGTAGTGTATGATGACCACGCAATGTTACAGTCCACTGCAGGCTACAGGCTATTTGATTAGCAAAATGATTAGTATTATAACCGCCGTCCCTCAGTGCGGCAGCGGCGCTCCTCGTTGTATGTGCCCGATTTAAAATAACAGATCTCTAAGCTGTCGAGACACGACATGAGCGGGTGCGTGGATGGTTTGTAAACTTTGTAGGCCATGTTTGTTCTTTTGGACACCGAACGGGGACGATACTTGGGGTCTTGGACATCACTTCAGAGGAAACTAAGGGGAGCTATACTCACCACCACTGGAAATGGAATCCATTAGAATGATATGGAAATGGTACATCAACAGTCTAACGTGAGCTACATAAATCCTTTATTTCGGCGATAAGTCCATTGAACTCCGTTCTCACTCTCACACAGACACACACTGAAAGAAAACAAAGAACGCCACTTTAATGCATGGCCAGCGCAGCAGCATGCGCCGTCAGTGCTGCTGAGCTGGCCATGCATTAAAGTGCCATTCTTTTTTTTTCTTTGTCAGGCTTTATAGGGCTTCGGGCCTAACATTATGGTAATCTTTAGGGTCGGGCCGAGCTTCGGTCTGACCCAGTTAGGGCCGGGCCGGGCTTCAAATTTCAGGCCCGATGAGAACTCTAGCCCAAGCTGATCCCACAAGTGTTCAATTGGGTTGAGGTCTGGACTCACAGCATCTCCATCCTCTCCACTCCTACATTTTGGAGGTACTCTGTGATCCTGGCTCTACGGGGCGAGCGTTGTCATCCTGGAGGATGGCGTTAGGTCACAGATTATGAAGATATGGGATCGCCACTGGCTCCAGAATCTCACTGCATTGAGATTGCCTTTAATGATGACAAGTTCTGTCTTGACCGTGAGAGAGATACTGTTCCATACCAAACCAAGGGTGAATAAATACCAACCACTTGCCATTTTGGCAAATGTTTTGGCAAATGTGTGCTACCCACACATTTAGCTGTGTTGCTCATTCCACAAATGCCTGATTTTACAATCATCCTTTTCCACAAGGCACTTCCTTGCGTCTCTCTCACATATTGGACTGTCTCTTTCTTCCAACTGTTGCAACCACTCCTATAGACAGCTATGTGTGCGGCTGTGTCCCTGGGTCTGTCCCTGGCTGTGTCCCTGGGTCTGTCCCTGGCTGTGTCCCTGGGTCTGTCCCTGGGTCTGTCCCTGGCTGTGTCCCTGGGTCTGTCCCTGGCTGTGTCCCTGGGTCTGTCCCTGGCTGTGTCCCTGGGTCTGTCCCTGGCTGTGTCCCTGGGTCTGTCCCTGGCTGTGTCCCTGGCTGTGTCCCTGGGTCTGTCCCTGGCTGTGTCCCTGGGTCTGTCCCTGGGTCTGTCCCTGGCTGTGTCCCTGGGTCTGTCCCTGGCTGTGTCCCTGGGTCTGTCCCTGGGTCTGTCCCTGGCTGTGTCCCTGGGTCTGTCCCTGGCTGTGTCCCTGGGTCTGTCCCTGGCTGTGTCCCTGGGTCTGTCCCTGGCTGTGTCCCTGGGTCTGTCCCTGGCTGTGTCCCTGGGTCTGTCCCTGGGTCTGTCCCTGGCTGTGTCCCTGGGTCTGTCCCTGGCTGTGTCCCTGGGTCTGTCCCTGGGTCTGTCCCTGGGTCTGTCCCTGGCTGTGTCCCTGGGTCTGTCCCTGGGTCTGTCCCTGGCTGTGTCCCTGGGTCTGTCCCTGGGTCTGTCCCTGGCTGTGTCCCTGTGTCTGTCCCTGGGTCTGTCCCTGGCTGTGTCCCTGGGTCTGTCCCTGGCTGTGTCCGAGCACGAAAATAGCATTATAGCGTTTGTTCACCACCAAGTGTCACTGTTGCACAGCCTAACACACAGACACACACAGGCCAGGGAGGAGGGCTTACAGTACAGTACAGTACAGTACAGTACAGTACAGTACAGTACAGTACAGTACAGTACAGTACAGTACAGTACAGTACAGTACAGTACAGTACAGTACAGCCCGCTCCGCACCTCGCTCCTCCAACCAGCATCTACACCTGCGCCTACCTGACGGCATAAAGGCGTCCTGAAGCCTTCCCTCCCGGCCGCGGTCCAACAGCCAGTCTCCAGAGTGGAGCAGGCTAGAGGCACGCCCTCCGTGCAGAGAGAACATGCACGGAGTAATATATGGAAACGCTTATTGTGAGCTTATGGTGTAACCTGTTATCACCTGTAGTATTTCTATATTCTGAGCACCGGGCCAATGACGGAAGCCTGCTTTTTGTACACTTTGTTAGATTAGAGTAGGCAATAGTATGGGCACTGTTGTCACTTTATTTCCCTTTTGGTAGGTTAGTGTCTAAAACTCAAGAGGTTAGTTTTAGTATGCTTTTGATTATTTCCCTTAGTTGCTCCGTGTGTCATTTATGTTTGTACAAGGTATAGTAATTCACATTGAATACTTATGTAAATATAACATGTTTCACTATAATTTGGGATCAGCCTTCCATTTCGACATCCCGCCACTCCGACATTGGTTTCTAATTGTCGGAATGGCGGTACTTATTTTTCTTTTCAAAAGTACCGCCATTCCGACACGGGATTTTTTAGTACCGCCATTCCGACACGGGAATCCATATATATATATATGTGTATATATATATATATATATATATATATATACATTATTAATATTATATATATATAATATTTATTATTAATAAAAAAGACTATCGCGCGCAGCCGCGCACACATACGCTCTCTCGCTCTCTCTGCACGCAACATTAGTAGGCCTAGAATATGCAAAATGTATTATTATTATTATTGGCCTACTGGTGTGTGGTCCTCGATTTAAACATTAATGATTTAGAAAAGACTATACCGTGCACACACGCTCTCTCTCTCTCTCTCTCTGCACGCAACACGTATTGCATCAATTGCAATAATGGGGTCCAGGGAAAATAAAAAACATCGGAGTTGGAACCGGAGACCAATTGGGTCTCCCATTTACCCGCTGAGAGCTGTTCATGAGGTGGACAGCCGATGCAGCCGCCGGCGGGGACTGCGCACTCAACCAGGGATTTGATCTTTCACAGGAGTAGTGAATGAGGATTGGGAATCCTTCTATAAATGAAATAATTAATTGATCTTTCCAGCTAGCATAATTATAAACCTTGGGCCTATTTTCCGCATGCTGAACACCGCTGCCTGTGCGCACAATAGAGGTCTCTTACTAATTCCCCAGACATCTCTGAGATTCTAATCTTACTATAATCAGCAGAAGTGAGATTGTCTCTCATGGGCAGAGGCCAGAGGGGATACGATTGCACTGGTGTTAATGGTTTGCACAGAAAGCACGGTGATTGTTTTTAAATAATATTGTAACACCCAAACCACATATGTACATATCTTCTATGGCTATGCAGAAGAGAACACTTTTTTTGGGTCCACAACTGGGTGTTATCCGCATTGTCAAGCCTGCATGCATCTAGCAAAACATAACCGTGCTGGACAATCACTTTTACACACATCACCTGCATTAAAAATGTGTTGGCCATCACTTTACGCACACACTTTACGCATCACTTTAAGCACTGAACCTGTATTAATTTGTAGTGGCCAATCACTTTTCACAGAACCTATATTAATTAGTAGTGGCCAATCACTTTGCACAGAACCAAATCACTTTTAACGCATATCACCTGCATATCACCTGAATTAAGTAGTATAAAAGTTCTGCGCCTCGTGGGATATTTCTTTCCCCCACAGCCGTGACTGCCGTCATATACCCGACAACAGTAACATTTTACATATGGTGCATGATGGCAAATATTTTCATCCAAATAGCCAACAGTCGAGGTGGAAGAGCGCTCGTCATCGACGACTACCGTTATCTTAGAAATAAGGTCAGGAATGACCGCATCTACTGGCGGTGTGGGAGACGAGGGTGTCAGGTCTACGTGACCACCAATTCATTCGACTTGGAGGCGGACGATCCCCACATCCGCGTGGTAAATCCACCTGGCCAACATGGACATGCGGAGGAGGCGGATTTGGTGGCCACGACTGCTCTGATTGAGCAAATGCTTCGTCAGGTGGCCGCCGACCCATCTCTCCCATCCAGAAGGGTCTATGACCAGGTAATGAACATTTCTGTAGCATAATGGTTGTCATAATTCTCCAAGTAAATATGAACAAAACATAACCCATATAATGTTTATTACATCAGATCCTGGCCCAGGCAGGCGACGTCCAGGCTATGCCTCCGTTTGAGGCCGTAAGGACGCGCCTGGAGAGGAGACGGGCCAGCCTCATGCCCCCCATACCCCATGCCCTCGAAGACGTGGCCGTTGAGGGTGAATGGGCCGTGAGCTGGGGGGGCGATGACTTTCTGTCGAAACACCACATCCCCAACGGCTACGTTGTCTTCGCGACCGAAGACAACTTTAGGAAGCTGTCTCAGTGCCGCCAGGTTAGAACCCCTCCCCAATTAAACTTTTTATCAGTCAAAATTATATATATAATTATTGCTAATATTAGGCTAATTGTTATGTACTATTGATAGGCCTCATGATTAATGGGACATAGCCTACATTCGTTACATATAACTTAAGGCCTTAATTTCCAACATGCCTTTGTCTAATTGTCAATTAAGGGAAGGCCTAGTCTGTATGTAAACGGTGAATAAAATGTGATTTCATATTAAAGACTATTCAATTAAATTCAAATGAGCTTTATTGGCATGATAAAACAAACGTTTACATTGCCAAAGCAACTGTTACAAAAATATATAGTTTATAGTTTGTTTTAGTTTTTTCCCCACAATAATCCAGTTTGCTTAATCACAAATCCCAGCACAGTATTTGCATGTATTAATTAAATATTTGTTTTTTCTTTTAGATCTATATGGACGGGACTTTTAAAACGTGCCCTAGGCCGTTTTATCAGTTTTACACGGTCCATGGCCTGTACTTGGGGAGGGCCGTCCCCTTTGTATTTGTCCTGATGAGTGGAAAAACGGAGGCGATGTACCGCAGTGTGCTACGGCACATAAAGCGGAAGGTCCGCCAAGTCACAGGACAACAGTAGGTTGTCTGTGTCTGTCTGTCTGTCTGTGTGTGTGTGTGTGTGTGTGTGTGTGTGTGTGTGTGTGTGTGTGTGTGTGTGTGTGTGTGTTTGCATTCACTGCATGTATCATTGCTTTATATTTTTGTGAGAAATAAGAGTAGCCTAACCCATTTTTCTGTCTGTCTGTGTTTCTATCTATCTTTCATCCCTCCTGTCATGAATCTACCAGATGGATGCCAGAAAGAGTCTGCACAGACTTTGAGATTGCAGCCATGAACTCCATTAGGGCTGAGCTCCCAGGAGCCCGCCCAAATGGCTGTTACTTTCACTTCTGTCAGAGCTTGTGGCGCAAGATCCAGGAGCTTGGCCTGTCAGGTATAGTGGCAGCGCACACAGCAATGAGTCATTTGGTTCATAGATTCTAAGACCCTGTTGATGTTTTGAATGCATGTTAAAAAAAAAATCTATAAATGCAATTTAGTACTTTGATCTCAGTCAATTTTCAGGGAGTTAATTTATATTTATTCACACAACTTTTGCAGGTCCATACAGGCGCAACCAGCATCTAAAGAAGTGGATCAGGAAGGCCATGGCCATTGGATTCCTGCCACTTGCAATTGTTCGTCAGAACTTCAGGCTCCTGGTCACGTCCCGACAAACCAGGCGGCTGAGGCGTGTGCACCCAGAAGTGGACGATTTTGTCCAGTATATGGAGCACACGTATGTGGGGGAGAATGCCATCTTCCCCCCAGCCGTCTGGAATGTTTATCGCCGTCGGTCAGACAACCGAACGAACAACCGCATTGAAGGTAACAACTTATATTTCTTTAATTTAATAGTTAGTTAACATAGTTGAAAAACATATATTGTAAAACGTTACAATTTGTATAAGGAGACAGGAGGTGTGTGTGGTATAATGAGACCATTCTGATCTCACAAGACCGCACGCTATTGCTTGCAGATCAGTCAAATTACATCTGTGCATCTTCTCACGCAGAATTGGTTCAAATAGATAAATGTCATTGAGAAATGTATGTATGTAAATGCTATTTACACATCTATGATTGTTTCAGGTTTCCATCACAGATGGAATGCCACTATGGATCGACGCCACCCATCCATATGGGTCTTCATCAGGCGTCTTAAAGACGAGCAACGCCTGGTGGAGACGGTGATTGGGATGGCTGACCGTGGTGTCCGCCCGCCCACCCAAAGAAGAAAGTGGAGGAGGCAGGAGGAGAGGCTGCAGCGGCTGCGGAGGCAGTACGGGAGGGGTGGGAGGGGTGACAGGACAATTGAACAGTACTGGGAGGCAGTCCAGTACCTCATAGTCAATTTTGAGTAGGCCACCCCACCAACCCATCACCACCACCCCCTGCCAGCCAGCCTGCCTGCGAGGGAGGGAGGGAGGGAAACATCATACTTTTTTTTTTTCTTGCCTTACCTTATTGCCTTATTGCCTAAGTAGGCCTACAGTTTTGTATTTTTTTTTTTATGCCAGTGTGGCTCGGCACCCCTAATTTAATGAGTATATTTTTTTGTTTTTTATGCCAGTGTGGCTCGGCACCCCTAATTTAATGAGTATATTTTTTAGTTTTTTATGCCAGTGTGGCTCGGCACCCCTAATTTAATGAGTATATTTTTTTGTTTTTTATGCCAGTGTGGCTCGGCACCCCTAATTTAATGAGTATATTTTTTTGTTTTTTATGCCAGTGTGGCTCGGCACCCCTAATTTAAATGCATGTGTACTTTGAGTATTTATTTGTTTTTTATGCCAGTGTGGCTGGGCGCCCCTATAATAAATGTGTAGCCTAAACCACCTGCCGGTTGTTTTTGCTTAATATACTTTGAATTTAATTTAATTTTAATAGGTTATGTTCGTAAAGTGATGGCCAACACATTTTTAATGCAGGTGATGTGTGTAAAAGTGATTGTCCAGCACGGTTATGTTTTGCTAGATGCATGCAGGCTTGACAATGCGGATAACACCCAGTTGTGGACCCAAAAAAGTGTTCTCTTCCGCATAGCCATAGAAGATATGTACGTGTGGTTTGGGTGTTACAATATTATTTAAAAACAATCACCGTGCTTTCTGTGCAAACCATAATTACCACCAGTGCAATCGTATCCCCTCTGGCCTCTGCCCAGAGAATCTCACTTCTGCTGAGAATCTCAGAGATGTCTGGGGAATTAGTAAAAGACCTCTATTGTGCGCACAGGCAGCGGTGTTCAGCATGCGGAAAATAGGCCCAAGGTTTAATATTCTACCTGGAAAGATCTATTCATTCATAAAAGGATTCCCAATCCTCATTCACTTCTCCTGCATGAAAGATCAAATCCCTGGTTGAGTGCGCATTATAAGAGCCTACAATACATGTTAATGATGCAATCGATGCAATATTTTGCAATGGATTCATAACCCTAAATGGTGAGGGAAAGTGCGCGTGTACAGCGCGGCGTGCGTATAATGAAAGCCTGACAGTGTGTGTGTGTGTGTGTGTGACACACTGTCAGGCTTTCATTATACGCACAGCGCGCTGTACACGCGCACTTTCCCTCACCATTTAGGGTTATGTGTGTGTGTGTGTGTGTGTGTGTGTGTGTGTGTGTGTGTGTGTGTGTGTGTGTGTGTGTGTACACACACACACACACACACACACACACACACACACACACACACACGCATGTGGATAGCCTATTTTTATGTCAATAATGTTTATATGGAGGAGCGGGAGGGTATACACAAATGCTATAGGCCTACTACTAATAATAATATTAATACTTTTGATTTATTTGGATCTGTTGAAATTCTACTAGGCTACTAATGTGCGTGTTGCGTGCAGAGAGAGAGAGAGAGAGAGAGAGAGGGAGCGAGCGAGAGAGAGTGAGTGAGCGCATGTGTGCGCGAGCGCAATAGTCTTTTTTTAAATCATTAATGGAGGAGTATAATAATAATAATAATAATAACCAGCCACGGACTTTTGATTGGATCTGTGGAATCATAATATTCAGATGTGCGTGTTGCAGCAGACAGGGAGAGATAGGGAGACAGAGAGAGAGAGAGAGAGAGAGAGAGAGAGAGAGAGAGAAGCGCTCCGTGGTAATGCAGAGTTATGGCCGTCGAGTGGCGTGCCTAGGAACACCTTTATGGCGTAGGCTACGGTGGATGGATGGATTGTCATGTCGGAATGGCGGCATGTCGAAATGGCGGTATGTCGGAGGCATGTCGAAATGGCGGTATGTCGGAGGCATGTCGAAATGGCGGTATGTCGGAGGCATGTCGAAATGGCGGTATGTCGGAGGCATGTCGAAATGGCGGTATGTCGGAGGCATGTCGAAATGGCGGTATGTCGAAATGGCGGTATGTCGAAATGGCGGTATGTCGAAATGGCGGTATGTCGAAATGGCGGTATGTCGAAATGGCGGTATGTCGAAATGCCGGCATGTAACCCTATAATTTGTATGCCACAGAAAGAGTAATAAAGAACTTTGGGCATTTTACCACCTTGCCTTCTTACAATAACCGTCCTAGACTCGGTGAGTCATAACAACCACTCACTTAAGACGGGTCTGATTTTCCAAGTAACATGCAGTCAGTTTCAGGCAGTGCAGAATGTAAACGAGCAACGTAAAGTGTGGCTACATGCTGCCGTACGGTGCTGAAAACGGCCGTGAAACTTGTTGGAGAAATGAGGAAATTAATCGAATGAATTTAAAAGGTTTATATAAATTTCCGAAATGCATATAAATATTGATTGTAACTGCCATTTTTCCAGTTTCCAATCTCCTTTGGCTGTTACCTCACAGGTATGGGAGTGATCCTACGCAGTACACACAGAAAATTGCAACAGATGGATGTCCAGTCTTTGATCCAGTTTGAGTGTTATTTATCAGAAATGAGATTGAGCATGAACATGAACATACCAGTGATGTTGTTAGTAGATGTTTACAAGTTAGTGTTCTGCTGCTGCTGTGCTGTGCTAGTAAGAACGGTTTGCTCCCTGGTTCCCTGTGTCTAGTTCCTTCCTAGTGCCCCTGTGTCACCTTATAAGTGGTCACCTTCTAGCAGCTGTGTGTCTCAAGCCCGCCACCAGGTGGTCAAAAATAATACTGGTAATAATAATAATACAAATAATGCCTCTCTTCTAATGGCTCCTACATTGATAAAAACTATAACTATAACTCAATACAGTTTCAGTTTATTTATCGTTTTTAATTTATTTTTAGTTTCAGTTAACTAAAATGTTTTTTTTATTCTAGTTTTTAGTTAGTTTTAGTTAACTATTATAACCTTGGTACAGACAGAGAACGCTCTATTTAGTCTATTATTGTTTTAATGTTAACATATATAAATATTCACAGAGGTACAGACAGAGAACGCTCTATTATTGTTTTAATGTTGAAGGAATAGTTTTTTCTAACTTAAGTTGTATGAAATACTTGCCATCAATATAGTGGTTGCAACTGTATTAATTGATTGCCCGAGTCCCGTGGTGGGAGTTCTGCTCTGGTTTTGTTGAAATATGAAGTAGTTCCGGTCATTTTGTGTTCGCGCACACGCACACGCACACACACACACAGCCAGTATAGGACACAACGAGCTGTGTTTGTTTATATGTTATGCAAGTGTGTTATGCAAGTGTACCCGGGTGCGCTGTTGAATCTCGGGCAATGTGAATCATGGCCATCGGGGACCAGGCAACCGTATTCGGAAACGGTTCCAATGAAACGGATTCAGTCCGTCTCAGTGTGAATTGCCTATAAGGCTGCCAATGCAATATGGTATAGAGGACTATGGCTGCCAATGCAATATGGTAGAGGACTATGGCTGCCAATGCTAACTTTGAACTTTGAACAGGCATAGCTCACCGTTTGACCGTCGGCAATAAAAGTTTTATACGCACATGTGACTCCTCATGCCGAACAACTTTCATCTTCTGACTTTTTGCCTCATGGCCTTTAGATCTCTCACCAATTTGAATTATATGAAAAACATTTTAATCAAATCTACTCCCGGGTTTTTGGGGCAATTTGCTCAGAACTTTCTACACACAGACTTTGGACCAATATCTAAAACCCAGTAGGCCTATAATTGAGCTTTTATGAGCCAATGGAAATTGCAGTTTTGTGAAGATTCTTCTTCTGCCCTATGCAACACTGCATTGAAATAACATGTTTTTCAGTTGCTTCATATTGATATTCTGCGCACTCAATTCTTATTTTAAACTTGGCGTCAGTAAAAGGAACATCACGGTGGTGCAACATGGTGACTGCCGGGCATATCATGTTTGTTTTTAGTTTTTTCCAAAAATGATGTTTTTACTAATGGGCTCTATATGCAGCCAACACTTCCGCGTTCAGTTTGGGCCACCAGAACGCTTCCGTTCGCAGCCTCATTCACTGTGAACGTACGGTGGTGATTTTGTAGGAATAAAGTTCAGTACTTTATACAACACTATTTCATTTGATAATGTGATGGCATAGTTTTTCATAGTTTGTATTATTTGTGTTGCAACCCACAGACAGATTCACAGACAGCACAATCTGTAGGCCTACTAATGATTCCCTGTATATAAAAGTTGGTATTTGTTCCTTCAAAGTGTTTGGTTATTTCTTATTGTGGAACAAACCTTTTAATTGTGTCTTGTTTGTCTTTGTGTCTCCACCAGTCATGGCTGAGACAATATGGCTACGTGGCTCCCCTAAACAGCACGGACTCATCTAACCAGGATCTGTCTGAAGCCATCAGGGAGATGCAGAGGTCCTACAACCTGTCCGTCACTGGACTGTTGGACCAGCAAACCATCACGTATGTCTCCTACATCTACTCATGTAGCTCCTTGGTTTGGTCAACCATTCATTGAAAACTTCGCTAGAGAAATAAGCCACTCAGAGCTTCATGCTCTGAGACTCATACAGCATATTATTATAGAACAATAAAGCCACACAGAGCATCATGCTCTGACACTCATACAGTATATTATTATAGACAGGGCTGCACACAACTTGTTTTGGTCTAGTACTCAGAGGAGCACCTGGAGGAGTTACTTGGTGCTCCTATAAAATGCGGACGGATAAAAGAGGGATGCATGAATAACTTATAGCAAAACGATATTTATTGGATAAGTGGGGACTGGGGAGTCAATGGAGAGTATTGCAACTCTAGATTCATCCCATTATAAAAAAAAAATCTGGAGTTGCAAATTGCAGCTATAGGTCCATGTGTATTCCAGCCCTATATGCATATTCTAATACAAACTGCTTAACACATTGTGTGCTGGGCTATTCTGCCAGGCTGAGCTTGCTGGTGCTAGGGACTTTACATTGAAGGAAAAAAAGATTTCGGGCCCACAGCTAAATGTTCTCTTATAGTGAGAATCACACCGCATACATCAAAAGAAAGCCTAACTTGTCCACTTCAATTGTTTTATTTTACAATCTTCCATTCTGGAGATATTGACCTTTTTGAGATAACACCTGCTTTTGCCTGAACTCTGCTCGCTTGAACAAACAGCAGATATATGGAAGGTTGAAGTTGACAGACATTGACAGACAGATATAAAAATGAACACAAATAATATCCTATACATACTATACAACGAATGAAAGCCCTGAATGTCTACTTTTAGGAGGACAACAGTACACATTGATCCCATGTACAGTTTGTCAGTAATTGGCTATTGAATGCAGCTTGCGCCCACCAGAGAGAACTTTAGAGAAGGCATGGACCTGAACAACTATTATTCACAAAATAAGGCCTATAGCGACCCATGTACATACTATATACCGTATGAAACAGAAGACTCTCTGCTTTCATAAGAAAAAAACGAATACTGTAATAATAATAAAAATCACACCCCTGTGAAGTGAGCAGTGCAACAGTTGCACTGCTCACTTCACAGGGGTAATAAGTGATATTTGAATTAAGTGAAATCACTGAATATACCTTTAAGTAGCCCGCCCAATTGGTCAGTTGACTACAGTACCACATCAGCGAATGACATGTGGGTCTTACACACACTGAATACACCCACATAGTAATGCAGCATATTAACCCCTTGAGTATAGTATGCGCCCTTGAGAACGACATGAAACCCCCCTCGAGTATATCTGACTGAACTAACTCTGCAAGCTATACGCATCATTTAATCAGGGGCTCGAAGGAGTTATTGCTGTTGGGTGTGAGAGGCATGTCAATGTGTACGTCATCAGCGTAACAGTGGAAGGATATATCGTGTTTGGAGAGGATGGGTCAGAGGGGGAGCATATATAGCAGGAATAGTAGAGGGGCCAAAATAGAGCCCTGGAGTGTCTGTCTGTCCAAGCACGAAAATAGCGTTTGTTCACAACCAAGTGTCACTTTTGAACAGCCTAACACACAGACACAGACACACACAGGCCAAGGAGGAGGGCTAGTACAGCACAGCAAAGCACGTACAGCACAGCACAGCACATCAAAGCACAGCACAGCACAGCAAAGCACAAGTACAGTACAGTACAGCACCACTCAATTCAGACAGGTCTGATTAAAGAAGTCTGACATGGAGAGCTAAATTGTAGGCTACTGAACATTATATTCTGGTATTTTCAGCTCTAATGTCTCCTTGTCCCCCCTGTCCGTCAGAGCCATGAAGAGACCCCGCTGTGGCATTCCTGACAAGACCAACGTGGGGTGGATCCCCTACGTAGCGTCTGGAGGCAAGTGGGACAAGTATGACCTCACTTACAGGTACAAACAGAACAGTCTGCATTTTGATTGGTCTTCAGGTATTTGTATTGATGTGCCAATAATCTATACATCGTCATGACACCTTATTATCTACCACAAAACTGGACACATTGGAGACTTTCCTAATATTGACCGAGACTTGATGAATGTCAGGCCAAACCGGCCAAACCCAAACCGTGTTTTGTCTTCCTGTGGGATTTCTGGGGGGCTTAGTTAGGGAATGTAATAATCCACGTGGACAGCTTTGCTTAGTTTGTCTCTCTTTGCCTCTTCCTCTCCCTCTAGTATTGAGACCTATCCACCTAAAATCCCACATCAGGACATATTAAAGACCATCCGTAGAGCCTTCAAAGTCTGGAAGGATGTCAGTCCGTTCACCTTTGAGTATATTCCCTACAAGCTGATCTATGACAGCCACAAAGATGACGCCGACATCCTGATCTCCTTCTACGCGGGTCCTCACACAGGCCATGAATTTGCATTTTCGGACCTGGCACATGCCTCCACCCCCAAGCCTGGGAGGACAGTTTTCGTGCACTTCAACTCAGACAAGCAATGGAGCGTCGCCAACCAGCATGTGCAAGGTAAGAGATGGTGTCACTTGGACACAAAGTGAGTTTTGCGCTATAGAGACAACCGGAATTAGTTGAAGGGGCTTTTGTTCATTTGAAATGAAGTGAGATTTAACATCAATGAGTGCTTAGTTGTTTTAAAGATGTTTTTAGTTCAGCTGTATAATGCTATACAGAACAGTGCATGGTGCACAACTTACATCTCATTCATTGCATTCCTTTTGTATGGATGCAAACAAATAAAACGACGCTCTGTCACACAGTGACTTTTTTAACGCTTTTTAACAGTTTCCACTAAACTATTTTATACCAAATTTCTGGATTCTAGCCCGGGGACCTATCTCTTTGTATCAAACTTACAATCCCAGCGATCAGCACTGCTGATCATTCAGTTTTACTCAAACTATCGGACTGTTATTGCTGCCTGCTAGCTGGCGGAGGTTTGCTTGTAGCCTTGGTGCCAGCTAGTTTTGGTGGTTTGTTTAGCTGGCTCTTTTTTTGAGCCTAGATGCTAACACTCTATTGGATTATTACTCACCGCTCCTAGTTGTGAGTCCACGAGAGAGTTTTTTGGTCCTATCTCACTGTCACCATAATCCAAGATGATGCCTCCCAGGATGGAGGAAATGGTTGCCATCAAGAATGAGCTCCGCTCCATATCGAACCTTGTAAATGATCTTCTCCTGCGAGAATCGCTCCTCCAGGACCGCCTGAGGTCAATGAAGGCTCCGGGAGCCGGCGCTGTGCCCCATGCGCCCGCTGCGGCTGCCGCTGTGCCGGGAGTCAGTGCTTCGGGGACCGGAAAGCGAAAGCCGGGGCCCGTATGCGCTGATCCCTGGTCCTCGGTGGTCAAGGGAAAGCACCGGAGGCAGGCGTTTCCCCTCTTCGACCCATCAGGATCAGAGGCTTGCAGCATGGCTGAACTGTTCCCGTGCTCCAACACCTTCACACCGCTGTCGGCTATGGCAAACCCTTCTAGGAATCCTCATCGCACAGGCTCGTTGTCGTGTCCAGCGAAACGCAACTTCCCAGATTCCTCCTCGGACTCCTCAACCCGTTCTCTCACCTCGACTCCCAAACTTACATACAACGGCGGGGAAGGTAAGCGTCCCCGTCGTTTTTCACCCAGTATTACCAGGACTGCTGCTTCCCTATCAGCCATACACCCAGCGCGAGGTGACGCGACCACTGCCCCTGGCCGAGTGCACTCACCTCCCCCCCCCCGCACTCATCAAGTCCAGCTGTGTCCCCGTCACTCCACACACGCTCAGCTGCTTCGATCTCCACTAATGATATGCACCACCCCCTTTCCCCCCCAGTGGAGTACATACTTTTGGGTGACTCACTTATTCGAGGAGTATCGATCTCTAACTGTATCACATATTCCTATTCAGGTGCCAAGATCATTGACTTGATCACATACATTCCCAACATTCTTCAACGCCACCGCTCCGCCCACACAATCATCATCAACGTAGGCACAAATGACATCAGGCAGAGACTTTCTGCTAAGATGCAGATGGACTATGAGGCACTAGCAGATGCTCTCATTAATACAGAGAAATCTATTATATTTTCAGGATTAATTCCCACCCTCATGAAGGGCCCCGAAAATTTCAGCCGCATTTTATCTGCTGACAACTGGCTGCGCAATTTCTGTCTAGCCTGCGGCCACGGCTACATCAGCAACTTTGATACATTCTGGAAAACCCCATCACTGTACCGTGACCTAGTCCACCTTAACCGCACAGGTATTCAGCTATTGACAGAAAACATTTCCCACCACATCTCAACCGTATGACGCCACCTGATCTCCACCCCCATGCATCAGGCTTGGACCTACAACCACATCACATCACATCACAGCTCTTATTAGTAACACAACATGCCCCCTGCCCATCACTGTTCTCATCAGGACTAGACCCACTCCATTCATTTTAATCGCCACTCCACGCACAGTCATTCCATCAAACCTTAGTCTCATTCCTTGCCTCCCCTTAGCTCCTCCCACTAAGTCTGTTCCACTGAAAATGGCCTTAATCAATGTGAGGTCAGTTTGCAATAAGCCTTTTGTTTTACGAGACATTTTTAACTCTCACCACCTTGATTTTCTGTTTTTAACCGAGACGTGGCTGAAAGAAAATGATAATGTCACAGTAAACAAGCTCTGTCCCACTTCCTGTAACTTCATTAACTCCCCTAGGACCTCCGGCCGTGGAGGCGGTATAGCCGCTGTTTTCTCTAAGCGGTTTACTTGTCGCTCTGTGGATATTGACACTTTCAAAACTTTCGAAGCACTCCCAATTAGAATGTGTGTTTTATTATATATATTATATATATACCGTCCTCCAGGCCCTAAAAGTGAGTTTCTAATTTAATTTTTCTATCATCGGTTGTTGTGAAAGTGGATAATTTGTCACTGATTGGTGATTTTAATTTTCATATTGACAATCCCAACGACAACTCAGCTACTGAGTTCATGAGCATGACACAATCACTCAATCTAATTCAGCATGTTTCTGGCCCGACTCACAATCAAGGCCATACACTCGACCTTGTTTTTTCACTAGGCCTGAACCTCAAAATCCTAAGTGTAGGTGAGTTTTTCCTCTCTGATCACAAGTATATTGTTTTTAACATGTATTGCTGAGACCCAACCCACCACACGTCTAACTTCCTCCCGTCATCTAAATAATTCCTCTGCCACTAAGTTTTCCTCCGTTTTCCTAGACCTCTCTAAAAACACTCTAATGCCAACCAACACTAATGACCTCGTCTCCCACTTTAACAATCTCTGTTCATCTGCCCTAGACTTAATTGCCCCGCTTAAAACAAAAAAGAAATGTGTTAGCTCTGTAAATTCTTCCCCATGGATCAACGATGACATCCGCAGCCTTAAAAGGAAATGTAGACAGGCTGAACGGAAATGGAAAAAATCCAGGGACTCTGCTCATTTCACGCATATGAAGGAACTCTTGAATGCCTTTAATCATAAGATCGAGGATGTAAGAACCTCATATTTCTCTAATTTGATCAACATTAATAAAAACAAACCAAAAGCCCTTTTTTCCGTCATCAACACCTTGGTCAACCCTGCCCCTCCTCCAGTTCCAGTCTTCTCTGATGAGGACTGTGATACATTTTTATCAGTCTTCTTAGACAAAGTTGATACTATTAGGTCCAACATCATACCATCTGGCATCAACATAGCCATTCATCCTCCTCCTGTTCCCTCTCTTTCTCAGTTTAACTTGATTTCATTAGATGACCTCTCACCCATTCTTTCGCATATGCACCCCTCCTCCAGCCCTGTAGACCTCATCCCCTCTACACTTTTAAAGGATTTTTTAGCTGCCTTAGTCCCTTCATTCTGTCCATCATCAATAGCTCACTAGCCTCAGGCTGCGTCCCCGACCACTTTAAGCATGCAATTATCCAACCTTTACTAAAAAAAAACAAGTCTAGATCCGTTAGTCCTCAGTAACTATAGGCCTATCTCCAAACTCACCTTCATATCAAAAGTATTAGAAAATGTTGTCAGTAACCAACTCCTCCATTTTCTCAACAGCAATAACTCATTCGATAAATTTCAATCCGGATTCCGCCAGAAACATAGCACCGAAACAGCACTACTTAGAGTCTCCAGTGACATCCTTATGAGAGCAGACGCCGGAGAATGTTCGGTACTACTGCTATTAGATCTAAGCGCAGCATTTGACACAATCGACCACTCGCTGCTGCTCGACCGGTTACAGCAGTGGGTGGGCTTAACAGGGTCGGCACTAGACTGGTTTGCCTCCTACTTGTCCGGGAGAAGTGTGGCTGGGCTCCCTTATAAACAGCTTTGAAGGTATATCATACCATTGCTACACCGATGATACTCAGATGTATCATGTAATCATGCACGACTGCCTATCCGCTATAAAAAACTGGATGGCACAAAACTTTCTACAGCTCAACGCAGACAAAACTGAAATCCTCATCATTGGCCCAGAGGCTAGTTCCCGCATTATTCAACAGTCCCTTGGCCCACTGGCAGCAAATGTAAAATCAACAGTCAAAAACCTGGGAGTACATTTCGACAGCAGGATGACCCTTGAGTCCCATGTAAAAAAAGTCACCCAGGCAGGCTTCTATCACTTACGCAACATCTCTAAAATAAAATCTATTCTCACTCCCACTGATCTAGAAAAAATCATGCACGCATTTGTTTCATCCCGCCTTGACTATTGTAATGGACTTTATAGTCCAGGCAAAATAGCGTTTCAATCAAAAGTAATTGTAACAAAAGATTTTTCTTCACAGACCATTCCTATGAGGTCTCCAGAACAACATACTAAAAGTCCCAAGAAATCCCAGTTGGGGAAATATGTTTAATTGCATTAATCCAAAATGGCCGCCAATTGGGCTTATTTGGCCAATCTTGGAATACATTTTTGACCATCAGGTAATTTTAACAGATTTTTTTCTGCACAGACCATTTCTATGAAGTCTCCAGAACACCATACTAAAAGTCCTAAGTAATCCTAGTTGCAGACATATGTTTAATTGGCATCAATCCATGATGTCTGCCAATTGACACCATTATCAGAAATATTGCCATTCTTAGAATAAATTCCTGGCCAAGAGGTAATTGTAACAGGATTCTTTTCACCACACATCATTTCTTAGAGGTGTCTAGAACAACATACTAAAAGTCCCAAGAAATTCCGGTTGCGGAAATATGTTTAATTGCATTAATCCAAGATGTCCACCAATTGAGACTATTATAAGAAAAATTGCCAATATTAGAATAAATTCCTGGCCAAATGCTAATTGTAACAGGATTTCTTTCACCACACATCATTTACTCGGCATCAATCCAAAATAGCCACCACATTATTATAAAATGGCATACATTTGAATGATTTTAAGTGATTTATTTTGGGACAGAGTGGTTAATACAAAATGGGTTGCAGTTTAATTGGATACAGCTCATAGGAATTTGTGCAATGTTTTTCACCATACCAATTGTTGGTTGACGAACTATATTACAAATGTATTAGTCAGAGTCCTACAAGAATTCAAGCTGCCGAGAGTAAATCCTCTGTATAAAATTGGAAACAAATTAGAACCTGGCAACTATACCACCTACCAACTAAAGTGCTATCAAGTCTAGAGACTAGACTAACGGGGGAACCGGGGAACATCTCCTCAGACTCCATTGTCCCGGTGTTGGTACTTTGCGCTCCTGAGTAGTTATTTTGTACATCCACATATGTTAGTGTGGGACGTCCTTGTGATCAATGCCTGTGTATTGGTTCCCACAGCACCAATTTGCTGGCTGGCAGTTCTTGATGCCAATGTCCTGCTACAGGTATAGTCTCATTCTCCTGGCTGACATTGTCTGGCTCAGGGTGGTATCCCCTCATACTGAATTGTAGGCTATACAGTGCTGTGTTACTATTCGCCCATTGGGCCATGGCTCATTCGTCCATGACTGGTAACGTATGTGCCTGTGGAATGGGGAACCCGGGTTCATCTCCCGCCCCAGCCGTGGCTACATTGGTGGCATCGGTGTGTATGGTTAACCTCTACAAGTATGTTCCCGCAGGCGACACAGACCTTTATAGTAGTCGGCAGCTCTGTCAGTCTCCCTGGGGTGGAGGTCCCCCAGTCAGTCGAGCCTAGCTCCTGGCTGGCACGCGTGGACGCGCTTCCAGGTGGGGCGGACAACTGTAGGCTATACAGTGCTGCGTTACTACTCGCCCATTGGGCCATGGCTCTTTAGTCGACTGGCTACAGAATCTTGTTGGTAACATGTTGAGACTTCTGCAGGGTTGACTTCAGGGTCCATTCTGGTGTAGCACCCGTCTAGAACCTTCTGGAGGGTTGGCTTCAGGGTCCATTCTGGTGTAGCACCCGTCTAAAACCTTCTGCAGGGTTGGCTTCAGGGTCCATTCTGGTGTAGCACCCGTCTAAAACCTTCTGCAGGGTTGGCTTCAGGGTCCATTCTGGTGTAGCACCCGTCTAAAACCTTCTGCAGGGTTGGCTTCAGGGTCCATTCTGGTGTAGCACCCGTCTAGAACCTTCTGCAGGGTTGGCTTCAGGGTCCATTCTGGTGTAGCACCCGTCTAAAACCTTCTGGAGGGTTGGCTTCAGGGTCCATTCTGGTGTAGCACCCGTCTAAAACCTTCTGCAGGGTTGGCTTCAGGGTCCATTCTGGTGTAGCACCCGTCTAAAACCTTCTGCAGGGTTGGCTTCAGGGTCCATTCTGGTGTAGCACCCGTCTAGAGACTTCTGCAGGGTTGGCTTCAGGGTCCAGCATTCACTGCCATAGAGGAACAGACTCCACCGTTGCATAGAAGAAGCTGAGTTTGATCTCACAGGGGAGGTTGGAGGGAGATCCATACACTGACCATGCCGTTCAGGGACCTCCATGCAAGTGCCTTCCTCACTTTCAGATCTTGCTCCGTTCAGTTGACCCATGAGCCCAGTTACTTGAAGTCCTTGACTTCCTTCAGCACAGTGCCTCCTGTTGTTGTCAGAGGTGGATGTTCTGGTGAGATGTTATAGGTGATAACCTCCTATAGCAGCGTGATCTTGTAGATCGGCTGTTTTTGGTGCACACAGTTTTGCAGCATGACCTCGTAGATCGGCTGTTTTTGATGTCATTTGCATGTTTTTTGGACAACATCTGTAGGAGTACTGTTGGAAAAAAGGTGTGCTTGTTCCACGTTGTCGGAGAGCAGGCTGATGTTGTCCGCATAGTCTAGTCTAGTCTGTGCGGACAACAGTCTGTCAGGACTACTTTGGTATGTCGTCTCGAGTCAAATGCCTTTGAAGTCAATAGAACTGAGAATTATTATTATTACTATTATTATTATCATTATATTTGTAACTATTCTTATTTAGTTTCAGTTTTGGAAAGTAATTAATAGGTGAGTGGCAACTAAATTGTTTGTGTTTCTGGAAAAATGATAACGATTATTAATCTAACATTATTAATCTAACATTAAAGGTATATTCAGTGATTTCACTTAATTCAAATATCACTTATTTCTTTGTTTTGTTGTGATAATCCTCTCTACTATAGAGTGTGTTGACCATATAAGGAGTTCCTTCCTGTCCCCAGTTAACCCCTGGGGCCAAAAAACCTTAGGTTTCGTTTTTGACTCTCTATCCTGATTGGACGAAAGGCTGGGTCCCACAGCCAAAAACGAAACCTAAGGTTTTTTGAGTGAAATCACTGAATATACCTTTAATCTAACATTAATGTTAGTTATAAATGTAATGCCCATTTGGCTTGTTAGCTTATAACGAACAAAGTGCTAAACAAAATGATGACCGTGTATAGGCCTACTGATGGCAGCGTGTTCTATAGTCTAGATAGAACATGATAATAACAGCCTTCAGTTATATTGGTTCAAAATGGCTAAAATACACAGTATTGTATCTGAATATCCTCAGCTCAAAATATATTTGGAAGTCAATTGAAATCTCAGACGAATGAAAATTGTGCCCGTCATAATTTGGGTAAATATTAGCGCGTTTTACATAGATTGTGCATTACATTCACCAATTCACACACAGATGGTGGAGGGAACCATGCAAGGCACCAACCTGCAGATGCAATCAGGGGTTCAGCGTCTTGCTCAAGGACACTTTGTCACTAACTCTGGGGGAGCCCAGGTTCGAACTGGGAAACTTGCGGTTCCCATTCGGCCACACTACCTCTGAGCCTCTGCTGCTGAGCCACTAATTGGCAGACATCCTGCATGGATTGACGCCAATTAAACATATTTCCACAGCTAGGATTTCCTAGGACTTTTAGTATGGTGTTCTGATGACTTCATAGAAATGGTCTGTGAAGAAGGAAATGATGACCTCTTGGTCTATGGCATTTTTTCCTGATAATAGTCCCAGTTAGTGGCCATTTTGGATTGATGCCAATTTAACATATTTCTACAACTACGACTTCTTGGGACTTTTAATATGTTGTTCTGGAGACTTCATAGAAATGGTCTGTGAAAAAAAACAGTTTCAATTACTTATTGGTAAGGAATTTATTCCAATATTGGTAATTGGCCATGCATTCTTTTGAGAATATCTTATTGGTGGACATCTTGTATTTATGCCAATGAAACATATTTCCGCAACTAGTATTTCTTGGGACTTTTAGTATGTTGTCCAGGAGACTTCATAGAAATGGTCTGTGAAGAAAAAAAATCTGTTACAATTAACTCTTGGTCCGAAATTTATTCCAAGATTGGCCATTTTTCTCATAATAGTCCCAGTTGGTGGCTATTTTGGATTGATGTCAATTTAACCTATTTCTGCAACTACGATTTCTTGGGACTTTTGATATGTTGTTCTGGAGACTTCATAGAAATGGTCTGTGAAAAAAAATCTGTTTCAATTACTTATTGGTAAGGAATTTATTCCAATATTGGTAATTGTCTATGCAGTTTCTGAGAATAGTCTTATCGGCGGACATCTTGGATTGATGCCAATTAAACATATTTCCCCAACTGGGATTTCTTGGGACTTTTAGTATGTTGTTCTGGAGACCTCATAGAAATGGTCTGTGAAAAAAAATCTTTTGTTACAATTACTTTTGATTTTAGGTCCAAAATGAGCTAGAATGCCTGGACTATTATACCACTCTATCCAGCTCCTCATTATCCAAACTTCAACTTGTACAGAACACAGCAGCCAGAATTCTCACCAACACCAACCGTCGAGCACCCCGGTCTTAGCCACACTCCACTGGCTGCCCATCAAGGCTAGAATTGATTTTAAAATCCTTTTAACTACCTTTAAAGCCATACATGGACTGGCCCCACCGTACATCTGTGATCTTCTGCCCCCCAAGGTAAATGTGAGATCCCTGCGATCCTCTGGTAAAGGCCTACTCATGGTTCCCGGGACAAAACGAAAGACAATGGGTGACCGTGCCTTTGCAGTAGTTGCACCTACCCTATGGAACGCCCTGCCTTGCACTTTAAAAAACGCTGAGTCTGTAAATATTTTTAAGAGTTTGTTGAGTTTGTTTTTATTTCGGGAACATTTTCCTGATTTTACTTGATTGTGTTCTTATTTACTTGTTGTACTGTCCTGTTTTAATTTTTGATTGCTTTTATTGTGTTCATTGTACAGCACTTTGTAACTTTGTTAAGAAAGGTGCTTTATAAATACAATTTACTTACTTACTTACTTACTAAACATGTAGGAGGAGGTGGTGCCCCCAGACGCAAAAACAAATTTTACTGAAGAAGTTCTTCTTCCATCCATCCAGATTCCTACAATGTGTTTCTGATAGCGGTCCATGAGCTGGGCCACACCCTGGGTTTGGCTCACTCCGACGACACATCGTCCATCATGCACAGAGACTACAAATGGAGGGAGACTGATGACTTCCAGCTGTCAGCAGATGACCGCAAGGGGATTCAAGACATCTACGGATGTGAGTGGAAATGTTTAACCCATTTTGGGGGCGGGAACCCCTTTTGGTGTTAGCATTATGTTATGATTTAGCTATTGAAAAATAGCAGATCTACAAGCTCATAGCGGACCTACGAGCTTGTAGGTCTGCTATTTTTGAAAAATCGAAGAACGATTGACATAAAACATGAAACATAGCTTTTTCAGAAAACTATCAGGATGTAGAAGACATTTTTAGAATCTGATCTCAGGTCAGAATGGGTTAAACAACAACTTGATATATAATAATATTTCATTGCAGTTGAATCCAGATCAACTTGGATTGTAGCTTTGCAGCTGCAGTTGAATCCAGATCAACTTGGATTGTAGCTTTGCAGCTGCAGTTGAATCCAGATCAACTTGCCAATCCTATTATTTTATTTATTTTCTATATTATAATTATGTCATGCCATGTATGACGCTTGGGTGTTTTTAGTTGGTTAATCATTTGATCATGTCGGTTCATTGTTTATGTAAAATGAAAGTAAAAGTGTCCTGCAAGTCCATTTGGGCTTTGCTTCCTTGGACGCATCCAGGCTCTAAAATAAAGATCAATCAATCAATCAATCAATCAATCAATCGGTAGCCTGAAGCTTTGTAACTGCCAGCGTGAACGCAACATTAAGGTTATAATGGGCACTGATGACACAGAGGAGAGAACACGCCCCCAACTGATGACATGGAGGAGAGAACACGCCCCCAACTGATGACATGGAGAGAACACGCCCCCAAACCACACTAATTAGTCCAGC
>NC_139697.1:101088531-101131565 GCF_964188405.1 Protomyctophum parallelum | reverse complement strand
CCCCCACACACACACACACACACACACACGCACACACACACACCGACAGTCAGAGAACTGACTCACTAACTATACAACACTAACCAGGCCTATGTTCTTATTATAATTGTGAGTTTGTTTTTTAACATGCAGCGAGTCCGCGAGAGCCGATCTACAAGCTCACAACGCGTTGCACTGCGAGTAGAAAGCTGTCAAGTGAGCAGCCCCAATCGCGCATGATAGAAATATCCTAATGCATGCATTAAAGGCATACAAGTGCACTCGGCTTTTATATATATATATATATATATATAGGCTATCATTTTTTTATGACCAATATGTTGGGGACACATGCCTACATATTTTATCTGAGATTTGGAACAATTTATTGATTCAGCATGAAGACTAAAGCCTTCTGAATAAATCTATACGCAAGTGTATGGTTCCGAAAATTTCTCCGCCACCTAAAGAGGTGGCGGAGGATTTAGCGGAATTTCCGACAAACCAAAGGCAGCGTCAAGTTCACGGCCATTTCATGAATTCCAAATTAATGTGGGAAATCCACGTAAATGCCTTTCCGCTAGCGTCACGTCAATATATAAGCGGAAGCGCGTTGAAGAATCAGGCCCTATGGGTGTAACCTGTTATCACCTGTAGTATTTCTATATTCTGAGCACCGGGCCAATGACGGAAGCCTGCTTTTTGTACACTTTGTTAGATTAGAGTAGGCAATAGTAGGGCTTGTAGATCTGCTGTTTTTGCTACTTTTCTGTGACAGAATGACAAAGTAGGGCATTAATTATTAAATAAATATGGAGATAAGATGTAAGAGGGCATTGCTCTGCAAAAGGTGCATACGCATGCATGCGTGTGTGTGTGTGTGTGTGTGTGTCTGTGTGTGTGTCTGTGTGCGTGCGTGTGTGCCCTCACTTTTATCTTCAATATGTACTTTGCTCAGCCAATCAAATCCTCGCTATGGGGTGATCAGCCAATCACAAGCCAATGTTTGTGTTACACAACCTGGAAAGCTGGGCAGAGGAGGCACTAACGCCCCTCAAAAAGCTGATCTACAAGCTCACACAGTGTGCTTTCTGAGCTTGTAGACTGGCTATTTCCAAATAGAGCTCTCTCCTCTCTCTCTCTCTCTCTCTCTCTCTCTCTCCCTCTCTCCCTCTCTCCCTCTCTCTCTCTCTCTCTCTCTCTCTCTCTCTCCCTCTCTCTCTCTCCCTCTCTCTCCCTCTCTCTCCCTCTCTCTCTCTCTCTCTCTCTCCTCTCTCTCCCTCTCTCTCCCTCTCTCTCTCCCTCCTCTCTCTCTCTCTCCCTCTCTCTCCCTCTCTCTCTCCCTCTCTCTCTCTCTCTCTCTATCTCCCTCCCTCTCCCTCTCTCTCTCTCTCTCCCTCTCTCTCTCTCTCTCTCCCTCTCTCTCCATCTCTCTCTCTCTCCCTCTCTCCCTCTCTCTCTCCCTCTCTCCCTCTCTCTCTCCCTCTCTCTCTCTCTCTCTCTCTCTCTCTCTCTCTCTCCTCTCTCTCTCTCTCTCTCTCTCTCTCTCTCCTCTCTCCCTCTCTCTCTCCCTCTCTCTCCCTCTCTCTCTCCCTCTCTCTCCCCTCTCTCTCTCCCTCTCTCTCTCCCTCTCTCTCTCTCTCTCTCTCTCACCTCCCTCTCTCTCCATCTCTCTCTCTCTCCCCTCTCTCCTCTCTCTCTCTCTCCCTCTCTCTCCTCTCTCTCTCCCTCTCTCTCTCTCTCTCTCCCTCTCTCTCTCTCTCTCTCCCTTCCTCTCTTGGACCCCCTTTCCCCCTATATATTTCTTTTCCCTTTTTACCTCCTTTATGATGAATTCCTGTTCTGTTCTTTAACCATATAGAAGTGTCTATTTGTTCGTCTCTAATGTTTCGATGAATTGAGCATGGTGGACCCTGTTGTAAACCAGTGTAATGCTTTATGGTGTCGTCCACTCACAGTTAACCCATTCTGAACGGGCACCCATTTTGGTGTCAGCATCATGTTATGCTTTAGCTATTGAAAAATAGCAGATCTACAAGATCATATCGCGCCACCGAGTGGCGCGATACGAGCTTGTAGGTCTGCTATTTTTGAAAAATCGAAGAACGACTGACATTTTTAGAATCTGATCTCAGGTCAGAATGGGTTAACAGTCTTTGTATTGAGTTTGTGCTGAAATGTAGTGTAATTCTGCAGGGGGGACAGGAAGTACAGCTCATAACAATATATAATATTAATTAATATTAATATTAATATATATAGCTCATCTACAGTGGAGTTTTATTAAAGGAACACATTGCAGATCGAAACAGGATAATTCAAGCTCTCAGCTTACAGCTGCAATGTTGGTGAGTTTGACGCTGTTTAGTACAATTAGATAGGACTGTTCTGTTTGGACTGGAATGGGAAGTTGCACCAAGGTTAATTAAAAGAGGTTAGGAAGCGAAGACCGTAGAACACTGATCAGAATTAGGTTACATTATATGGTCCAACCAGATATAGCTGCTGCACATGCTTAACACACAAGAAAAAATATATATAGCACATTGATGACATACTATTACTTGACACTACTAGACAGGATGTTTGTTTTGGTTTTTTAAGCCACCTAGGGATAAATGAAACATTGCCTTCTCCAGATAGACAGACTGCCCATAGTAGCTGAGACAACAGTATTTACCCAGCTTTTTAGCATTTGTCTTTTGCAATCCACCCAATTGCAGACCCCTGACGACAAGTTTACGGACATGGATTATCTTGTAATGAATTGACATGCGTGTCATTGTGATCAAACCAGTCTATTTTTTTACAGTGCTGTGTTTATACATTCTTGTTGTCCTGTCCTGTACTCCTCTGATCTTGTCTGAGACCAGATCCACCAGACGGTCATGTCTGGCAATGTAGCCTACAGTCCTTTATAGTGGCTGCAACAATTTAAGATGTGTGCGACTGTTTCTTTGTCATGTGGTACTGGATGGATGCAGTGTGGGTCGTGTGCTGATGGGTACCAGGTTGCCAAGTTGAACTTGGTCGGCAACAACCTGTAAACAGGCTTTAATAGTGAAAATGAGAATGTCCTCACCTATGGTGTTATTTGACAGTACAGAGTGTGATTATGAGTGGTTTGCAAAGGGAAGAAGAGCCAGTTTTCCCTGCAGCCTCAGACTGGTCCAGTGTTGTGCACTTTCTGATCGCTTCATTCCTAGAATGGTGGCTCTTGCGGTCGCGGATTTGATTGACAGTTCATGGTGCGCACCGTCCTGCTCGTAGGTCGCACATGCACGGACACGCGGATCTATGATGATGCTGTTATGAGCGCAGCAGTTGTTGTATCAGGCGCCACCCACTTTAACTGTAATCCTGATCGCTGGCATAGATCATTAAGATCCATCCAGTCCGAATCCAGTGGCTTGAATGTCCAATTTACCATTCGCCTTAGTCTTGAATCCAAGGAACTGCGTCTCATTCTCCAGCGCGGGTGGTACTTTACGTCGCTGCATGTGTTGAATGATTGACTCGTGAGCCATTTCCCTGACCGTGGGGGTCGTCGCTGTTGAGCATATTTATAAGGTGACTGGTTCTGGTGGCGGTGTAAACCCATTCAATATTCGGTACACCCAGACCACCATGGGCTGGGGGGGGGGGGGGGGGGGGCCTGCATGAAAAGGCCGGGAGCGTGGCTGTCTGACTGGCTGGCTGAAAGAATGGCTGGGGCCTGAGAGAGGCGCTGGGAGCGTGACTGGCTGAATGAATGGCTGAAAGAATGGCTGGGGCCTGAGAGAGAGGCTGAGAGCGTGACCGACTGGCTGAAATACAATTTACAAATTGCGATATAGGCATTTAGCAGAACGCTCTTGATCCAGAGCGACTTACGTTTAAGCAGGAACAAAAGCATGTCATACATCACATATAAGTAGTTATCGTGAATCATGTATAAACTAAGAGCGGAGTATCTATGTCAACTATGCGTACTATACTATATTATATTAGTAATGCTGTCAAAGTTAACGCGTTATTAATGCATTAACGCAACACCTTATTAACGGCACTAATTTTTTTATCGCATTAACGCAACAAAAAAAGCACAGCGATTGGCAGGCGGGATGTTGAGGAATACTGGTTCCTGCAATGCACTCCCTTCCCAGACCCCTTGTTAGGATGTTTAAAGTGGAGTAACAGCCTTCCATTTACATTTCACAAAGGTTTGCTCGTGTACGTTCCAGTCCAAAAAAGCTTGAGAAACCTGTGCAATTTAATTCATCCATCCAGACCCAAAGCAAAACCCCCGGCTGTTAATTTAGCATCGCATTGTAAACAGCTGTGCCTCGTTATAGCCACACACGTTTCTAACTTGCGATCACAGTCTCGATACTTTTCAGTTGTGGTACTTTTTTATGGATTTAATTGTAACAGAAAGTTCTATTCCAGACTGTCCACAGTCCCAACTCCCAGTCACGGAGCAGGGACTGACAGTACACACAGAGAGACGAGTGGTCTTGCTGCTACCGCACCAGCTAACTAGAAGCCAGCCCAGAGGTGTTGCCAGTATAACTCTATGGCAGAAACAAGCCACCTAGGTCTATACAAAATAAGACAAAAAGAAGCAACACTGGTCGTTTCTGGCCAGTGTTGCCAAATAAGCGATTAGTAAGTAATTTAATTTAATTTATAAGCGATTTTGGGATTATCTTTGTAGATTGAAAAAATATTGGGGGTCCTTTGCTCTTGGCATGAAAATGTTTGAGAACCACTGCTCTAAAACAATATTAGACAAAGTTTGAGCCACAAACACATTGCTCTCTCTCTTCTCCTTTTGTATAAATTAAATAGGCCTATTCATGATTCTGCTTATAGAGAAGTAGCCTATGTTAGTTTGTTTTATGGAAACAGTTGTTTGTGTTGAATGTGCTAATTGCACAGAATTATTCAAAAGAGAGAAAATGGGCAAGCCATAAAATAATGCACATTGTACTTGTCTTTTCATACGTGAAAAAAGGTAAATAAAAAAAGTAACATTCAATGTTGTCAAACCTGATCGGAGCATCTCTACAATACAGCGTTTTCTTTCAGTTCATCATTGAATTTAGAGCAAAAAAGGTTTTGCGATTAATTGCGATTAATCGCGATTAAAAATTTTAATCGCCTGACAGCACTATATATTAGCAATATACATGTGTACTATGAAGTGCTATGACTACATAAGATGCAATTCTGGTGCTGAATGAATGGCTGATGGGGTCGGCTGGGGCCTGAATGGGGTGCTGGGAGCATGGCAGGGGGTGTGGCTGGCTAACTGGCTGCATGAATGGCTGAAGGAATGGCTGGGGCCTGAGAGAGAGGCTGAGAGCGTGGCTGAAGGAATGGCTGGGGCCTGAGAGAGAGGCGCTGGGAGCGTGACTGAAGGAATGGCTGGGGCCTGAGAGAGAGGCTGAGAGCGTGGCTGAAGGAATGGCTGGGGCCTGAGAGAGAGGCTGAGAGCGTGGCTGAAGGAATGGCTGGGGCCTGAGAGAGAGGCTGAGAGCGTGGCTGAAGGAATGGCTGGGGCCCTGAGAGAGAGGCTGAGAGCGTGGCTGAAGGAATGGCTGGGGCCTGAGAGAGAGGCTGAGAGCGTGGCTGAAGGAATGGCTGGGGCCTGAGAGAGAGGCGCTGGGAGCGTGACTGAAGGAATGGCTGGGGCCTGAGAGAGAGGCTGAGAGCGTGGCTGAAGGAATGGCTGGGGCCTGAGAGAGAGGCTGAGAGCGTGGCTGAAGGAATGGCTGGGGCCTGAGAGAGAGGCTGAGAGCGTGGCTGAAGGAATGGCTGGGGCCTGAGAGAGAGGCTGAGAGCGTGGCTGAAGGAATGGCTGGGGCCTGAGAGAGTGGCGCTGGGAGCGTGACTGAAGGAATGGCTGGGGCCTGAGAGAGAGGCTGAGAGCGTGGCTGAAGGAATGGCTGGGGCCTGAGAGAGAGGCTGAGAGCGTGGCTGAAGGAATGGCTGGGGCCTGAGAGAGAGGCTGAGAGCGTGGCTGAAGGAATGGCTGGGGCCTGAGAGAGAGGCTGAGAGCGTGGCTGAAGGAATGGCTGGGGCCTGAGAGAGAGGCTGAGAGCGTGGCTGAAGGAATGGCTGGGGCCTGAGAGAGAGGCTGAGAGCGTGGCTGAAGGAATGGCTGGGGCCTGAGAGAGAGGCTGAGAGCGTGGCTGAAGGAATGGCTGGGGCCTGAGAGAGAGGCTGAGAGCGTGCTGAAGGAATGGCTGGGGCCTGAGAGAGGCGCTGGGAGTGTGGCTGGCTGAATGAATGAATGAATGAATGGCTGGGGCCTGAGAGAGGCGCTGGGAGCGTGGCTGGCTGAATGAATGAATGAATGAATGAATGGCTGGGGCCTGGATGGGAGGCTGGGAGCATGGCTGGCTGACCGACTGGCTGAATGGCTGAGTGAATGGCAAGCAATTGTTATGTCCATACGGAATAATGTACACGACATAAGGAAGCTTGCTGCAGGGAAGCACTGTGAAGGTGCGAACCGTTAACATTAAAGAAGGCTGCGTGGAAGCCTGAGGCCGCAGGGAGAAGCGCTATAGTGAGTGCAGTCCGTTTTCAGCGACCCTGTGTGGTTTCAGCAGGAACTGCTTCTGGTTGCGGCTGTCACGGAGTGATGACGTGACGGGCTGCGCGTCGTGTGAAGCTTCGGGCATGAATGGAAGCCCTGAGCGACGCTGTGGCTTAATGAAAGGACGGTTGAATGAAACTTATTTTTGTGAGTTGTAGGGTTGGGGGGCGGATGGATCTTGAACTGTGGGTGACGTCATCTGATCGGCGTGTCGTGACGGTGTGCCGGTTTTGAAGTTGGGGCGGGAGGCGTCTGTCTGTGTATCCCACAGCAAACGTGTTGATGAGCCTGGGTGGCGTTGGGAGTACACGAAGGAGGTAGAATGCTGGTTCCGTGGACGAACGGTGAGTAAGGAAATGGTATTTAATCGAATTTGCGAGAAGCCTGTAGGAAGGCGGCTAGTGTGCGACGCAGCGAGGCAGGCGAAGCATGGAGGATTCTGGGTGGTACTGGGCAGGTATAAATGGGGACAGGTAGATTGACGTGGGGGGGGGGCGGAGAGTGGCATGAAGGGCAGGGCCAATGTGCGTTTCTCCTCCTCCTGAACATCAGTTGTTCCAAGTCAATTTTCTATATAACACATTTTATTAATTCACTATAACTATACATACAAGGTATGTTGGTGTTCCTTCAAAGTGTTTGGTTATTTCTTATTGTGGAACAAATCTTTTAATGGTGTCTTCATGTTTGTCTTTGTGTCTCCACCAGTCATGGCTGAGACATATGGCTACGTGGCTCCCCTGGACAGTACGGACTCATCTCTCAGGCCTCACCTCTCTGTCCAGGATCTGTCTGAACCCATCAGGGAGATGCAGAGGTTCTACAACCTGGAGGTCACTGGACTGTTGGACCAGCAAACTGTCACGTATGTCCTACATCTACTCATGTAGCTCCTTGGTTTGGTCAACCATTCATTGAAAACTTCGCTAGAGAAATAAGCCACTCAGAGCCTCTTCCTCTGAGGACTCATATACAGTATATTATTAGAGAACAATAAGCCACTCTGAGACTCATACAGTATACCGGCCTAGCCATCAGTCAGAGTAGGCAGTTGCCTAGGGCCTTTTATTTATTTTTGTCTAACTCGTATACATATTTTGATATAATTATTTAATTGAAAAGGCTCCCTTAAGTTTTGACAAATCTAAGTTTGGGGCATCACAAAACACCCTGACTGCACTGCACTGCACATCCCTGGCTAACATGCGAGGCCTCGCGCTAGGCAGCGTTTTTTTTCTTTTTTTTTAGAAACACTTTCCATCTCAGAGTCGGAGCTAAAATAGGCAGGGGCGGTTATTAGCGCTACGCACAGCGGCTAGAGGCCCTGAGAGTTCTCCCTGAAAAATATTGCATCGCAGTTCGCAGCCCGTTCCGTCGCAGTTGATTTTTCACCTATTTAAGCTGCGGTCGTTTTGGGGCCCCCCCAGGGGGGCCTCCGACGGCCGCGCGTCGCCTCCTCCTTCCAACCGCCGTCACTTCTTCATCCTATACCGTTAATCGACGCCCGGCTGTCCGGTCGTGGGCCCCCCTGTTGTCCCCCTGCTGGCTTGCACTGCAGAATTAGAGCATATCTACAAACTCACAATGCGTTGAAGCGCGACGCGTTGTGAGCTTGTAGATCGGCCGCGCAACGCATGCAGTCGAATTATACACACAATGGAAACGAAACAAAGTTGAACACATGTAGGCTAATTGAGTGCACAACGGCTCCGCTCACAGACAAAACCACTCGTCACTCGAGTGAAGTGAAAAGGTATCTGTCATGTCATTTAGAACTGTGTGTGGATTTCAAACAATTTGTCACGCATGGACCGACGACCTCTCTCTCTCTCTCTCTCTCTCTCTCTCTCTCTCTCTCTCTCTCTCTCTCTCTCTCTCTCTCTCTCTCTCTCTCTCTCTCTCTCTCTCTCTCTCTCTCTCTCTCTCTCTCTCTCTCTCTCTCTCTCTCTCTCTCTTTCAGTCTCTCTGTCAGTCCAGTCAGTCGTGTCATGATTTCACAATTTTCTAATTGAATTTTGAATTTTGATCGATCACAAACTGCCTGCAGGCAATCAAGCAAATGTGATACTTAATATTTATAACAAATAACAGCAACACAAGCAGCTGTTCATTTTACTTTTATAACCAGTAATCTGAGCTGCACTGCAGGGCAGACTGGTTGGGTGGTGGTTTTATATCAGTTATGATCAAGGCAACAGGTTTGTGTTCCATCGTTATTCGTTGTAGAGTAATACAAAGATAAGTTAAATTGCTCATAGGCCTATAGATCATCAGACAGTGTCAGCCCCAGAGACCCCTCCTGTGACAGCTTGCTTGACGTGACTCATGTCATGTTAACTATAGCTTCCTTACAACAAATAAAATAACAATGTGGAGGACCACAATCTCTGCATCACACTGTTAAGCTGCTAAATTAGGCAGTGCATGTCAATTTCTTACTCATTGGAGATAAGAACCTGGGCATAATATTTGTAGGAAAGTGAGGCAAAAGTAAGTATTAATTAATTAATTAATTTTAAAAAATTGCTCGCGCATAAGGGCCTCACATTTCTCCCAGACGCCTCTGGCTGTGATTGTTTTTTCCAATTTGTCATGTTGTGATAGTACTTCATTAGACCCCTTGGTGTGGTTGTTATGTCATGTGTTTATGAGGTGACAGTACTTCATTAGAGCCCTTGGTGTGGTTGTTATGTCATGTGTTTATGAGGTGATAGTACTTCATTAGAGCCCTTGGTGTGGTTGTTATGTCATGTGTTTAAGAGGTGATAGTACTTCATTAGAGCCCTTGGTGTTGTTGTTATGTCATGTGTTTAAGAGGTGACAGTACTTCATTAGACCCCTTGGTGTGGTTGTTATGTCATGTGTTTAAGAGGTGACAGTACTTCATTAGAGCCCTTGGTGTGGTTGTTATGTCATGTGTTTAAGAGGTGACAGTACTTCATTAGACCCCTTGGTGTGGTTATGTCATGTCATGTGTTTATGAGGTGACAGTACTTCATTAGACCCCTTGGTGTGGTTGTTATGTCATGTGTTTATGAGGTGACAGTACTTCATTAGACCCCTTGGTGTGGTTGTTATGTCATGTGTTTAAGAGGTGACAGTACTTCATTAGACCCATTGGTGTGGTTGTTATGTCATGTGTTTATGAGGTGATAGTACTTCATTAGAGCCCTTGGTGTGGTTGTTATGTCATGTGTTTAAGAGGTGACAGTACTTCATTAGACCCCTTGGTGTGGTTGTTATGTCATGTGTTTAAGAGGTGACAGTACTTCATTAGACCCCTTGGTGTGGTTGTTATGTCATGTGTTTAAGAGGTGACAGTACTTCATTAGACCCCTTGGTGTGGTTGTTATGTCATGTGTTTATGAGGTGACAGTACTTCATTAGACCCCTTGGTGTGGTTGTTATGTCATGTGTTTAAGAGGTGATAGTACTTCATTAGAGCCCTTGGTGTGGTTGTTATGTCATGTGTTTATGAGGTGACAGTACTTCATTAGAGCCCTTGGTGTGGTTGTTATGTCATGTGTTTAAGAGGTGATAGTACTTCATTAGAGCCCTTGGTGTGGTTGTTATGTCATGTGTTTAAGAGGTGACAGTACTTCATTAGACCCCTTGGTGTGGTTGTTATGTCATGTGTTTATGAGGTGACAGTACTTCATTAGACCCCTTGGTGTGGTTGTTATGTCATGTGTTTATGAGGTGATAGTACTTCATTAGAGCCCTTGGTGTGGTTGTTATGTCATGTGTTTATGAGGTGACAGTACTTCATTAGACCCCTTGGTGTGGTTGTCATGTCATGTGTTTATGAGGTGACAGTACTTCATTAGACCCCTTGGTGTGGTTGTTATGTCATGTGTTTAAGAGGTGATAGTACTTCATTAGAAGTTGGTTGTTATGTGCAATGATGTCTTCTGTATTTAGGGTTACTTCCTGGAGGCTGAAACCTTGACAGTCAAACGTGCCAATGAAAAAAACAGTGATATAGTGACATCACACTATCAGCCCCTCCCCTAACCCCTCCCACTTTATCATACTACTACAGCTGTGGGTGCGGCTTCAGTTTAGAAGGATCACCACCCATCACCACCCACCAGGCAAACCAGGCATACTTAATGAATTGGTGGGCGTGCCCACATAAAAACTACATTTTAACAAATACTGTAAACCTTTTTTGAAAACAATCTTCCTCCTTATATAACAATAAGACCTGATATGTTTTAGAGTGGAAAAAAGTCACAGCACTCTATATTTTAAAAAAATTAAAACGTAATAATACCTAATGTGTATATGAGCATCAAAGTCATACTTTTTTTTGGTGAACATTATATTCTGGTATTTTCAGAGCCATGGAGAGACCCCGTTGTGGCGTTCCTGACGAGGGGTTGCGCAGCTACAAAGCGGTTGGACTTGGAGCCAAGTGGGACAAGTATAACCTCACTTACAGGTATGGACAGAACAATCAGTTAAAGTTCTGCATTTTGATTGGTCTTCAGGTATTTGTATTGATAATATTGATGTGTCAAGAATCTATACATCATCAGTTCAGTTCAGTTTATTTATTTTGGTCATTAAAAACAGATTAATACAGTGCCTGCTTTGACAAAAAAGGTGTAGGCTGAAGCCTAAGCTTATTGTGCCTACCTTTCGAACATATAAATGGCTTTCATAGGTGAAATAATACAACGACATCATGACATCTTATTACCACAAAACTGGACAAATTGGAGACTTTCCTAATATTGACCGAGACTTGATGAATGTCAGGCCAAACCGGCCAAACCAATCCTTGTGTTGTCTTCCTGTGGGATTACTGTGGGGTTAGTTAGGGAATGTAATACTCCACGTGGACAGCTTTGCTTAGTTTGTCTCTCTTTGCCTCTTCCTCTCCCTCTAGCATCGAGAGCTATGCACCTAAAATTGCATGGCAGGACACATTAAAGGCCATCCATAGGGCCTTAAAAGTCTGGGAGAATGTCAGTCCGTTTGTCTTTGAGGAAATTCCCTATGAGGCGATCTATAACAGCCGCCGCGATGAGGCCGACATCATGATCTCCTTCGAATCGGGTCCTCACAAAGGCCACCTAGAATTTAAAACTTTGGAGCTGGCACATGCCGACACCCCAAAGCCTCGGATGAGAGTTTACGTGCACTTCAACTCAGCCCTGCAATGGAGCGTCGCCAACCAGCATGTGCAAGGTAAGAGATGGTGTCACCTGGACAGGAAGTGAGTTTTGCACCATAGAGACAAGCGGAATTAGTTGAAGGGGCTTTTGTTAATTTGTTACATCTAGACAGGCACAGTAACGATGACATTTGGAGATTCATGCCTCACCAGGCTATGCAATGCCCGTTGTACCCGTGTCAGGGTACCTGTTCCACCCGGGTACAGGCTTTTGTTCCGACATGCTATTGTTCAGTCATTAGACCGACAACCTAACCCTAACCCCTAACATAACCCTAACCGCAAGCACAGCACAACACATGTCGAACCAACGCATATCAGGAGCGACGGTGATTTCTGTGTGTACCCCGTTCCACCCATGTGTCCCTTTTTATGCCCATAATACGAAAACCCTTTTGGGTCTAGGGATGGGTTTTTAACATACAGATAGTTTACCAGTTTGTTGAGCAAAGAAATGAGCCAACACAGTTTCAGAGTCAAAAAGGTGCGATGTGCTTTTTACTCTTTTCTTTAGATGGGTATTAACACGTATTTACTAACAGTAGGTGTGCTCAGGCACACATTAATCCATAAAGCCACTGAGCTAGGAAAACAAAGGACAGACTAACTCGTAATTAGTAAAACAAAAGCCTGCCTACCTAACTACTCTTAAAAAAACGTAGTTCAAAAATACATGTGGCGGCAAACAGCCCTTACCTAAGGTTCTACCTACGACCTGGTGCCTGTGCAACGGGACCAAGAAGGATACGATGCTGGTTCCAACTGGTGTTACACATTTGTTTATTTGTTGTTGCTTTTTCTGCAAAATAGATCAATGTGTGCTCAGTATCACACGCGCACAATGTTCACAGCAGCATGTGTTTCATGGTATGAACAAACTCATGGAATCACAATGACTTGCAATCAGAGGCTTCTGGGAGACGTGACAATGCAACACAGTAGGGCTGTCCCCGACTAAGGATTTGTATAGTCGACTGATAGATGAATAAATTAGCTGTTAGTCGACTAATAGTCGACTAAGCAAAAAAACAAACAAAAAAAAAACACATTTGAACATTCTGACTGTTCAAATCTTTCTTTTTAACAACTGAGAGGCTTGTCATTAGCCAGATTGAGCACAGCAGGTGAGATTGAGATTCTGGAGTCTATCAGGCCAGCACACTGTGCGATTCAAGTCACAGGCAGTGGCACATTGCCACACAGGCAGACACACTCCAGATGCACATTGGAGATTTGAACAGTCAGAATGTTCAAATGTGTTTATGTCCCCCACAGACCTAGTGGAATAATACAATATTTTTGTATATTTTTGTAAATATTGTATTTTTATATACAATTTTTTTTTAGTCGACTATGAGGTGGTCAGTCGACTGAGACCCGTTCCGATCGATTAGTCGACTATTCGACTAATCGAGGTCAGCCCTACAACACAGACACACACGTCTGGCCCTGTGCGATATGTCGGGGGGAACAATGTGCGCGCGCATTAGCGCATTTTTTAAAATTAATTAATTAATTAATTAATAATTACTTTTGCCTTCACTTTCCTACAAATATTATGCCAGGTTCTCATCTCCAATGAGTAAGAAATTGACTTGCACTGCCCAATTTAGCAGCTTAACAGTGTGAATGCAGAGATTGTGGTCCTCCACATTATGTTATTTTATGTGTTGTAAGTAAATGGTGCATTTTATATTTTATTTATTTATTATATAGGAAGCTATAGTTAACATGACATGAGTCACGTCAAGCAAGCTGTCACACAGGAGGGGTCTCTGGGGCTGACACTGTCTGATGATCTATATGAGCAATTTAACATGTCTTTGTATTACTCTACAACGAATACCAATGGAACACAAACCTGTTGCCCTGATCATAACTGATATAAAACCACCACCCAAGTCTGCCCTGCAGTGCTGCTCAGATTACCGGTTATAAAAGTAAAATGAACAGCTGCTTGTGTTGCTGTTATTTGTTATAAATACTGCGACGCATTGTGAGCTTGTAGATCTGCTCTAATCAAACCGACCGCAGCTTAAATAGATGAAAAATCAACTGCGACGGAACGGGCTGCGATCTGCGATGCGATATCTTTCAGGGCCTCTAGCCGTCGTGCGTAGCGCTAATAACCGCCCCTGCCTATTTTAGCTCTGACTCTGAGATAGAAAGTGTTTCTAAAAATAAAATAAAAAACGCTGCCTAGCGCGAGGCTTCGCATGCGCGAGGCCCTGTGCGGCAGCACCATTCGCACTAACCTAAAAGCGGCCCTGCTTGCAATGACATAGTAAAATAATCAAATTACCAAAACATTAATATTTCTCAATATTCAATAATCAGATCACAGTAGTTAAACATTCACATTAGTTATTTCGCTCAGCCTCAGAGTCATTTCCCTCTCTGTTAACCACACTTTGGAGATCTCTTCGACATCACTCGCTCCGCGGCGGTGAGCGGTCGCTGAATGCACAGAACAGTGGGCGTATCCTCCCCGACCCCACACACTCCTTTAGGTGGGGTGACGTCACCCCAGGCTCTGCTTGCATGCATGCACAGACACAGCGGCGCTAAATGACGACTGATGAGAACCGTTTGGGGAACCGTTAATAAAAAAACGATACGAATCCCAACCCTAGTCATGGCTGCCTTAGACTGCCACTGCTTCAGCTACTAGAAGCTAGGCCCCCATGCTAGTTACTAAGCTAACTCCCACTCGCTCTGCACTCTGACTCTTCTTCATAACATATTTCTCCCACAACAAAGTTACACACAGTTAAAGTACAATCCAGACATACATCATCCCATAGCATAATCCCACAGCATGTGCATTCCCAGTATAACCATCTCACCTGCAAAATAGATCAATATATGCTCAGTATCACACACTGCACCATGCTCACAGCAGCATGTGTTTCATGGTATGAACAAACTCTCATGGAATCACGTGAGAGTTCAGTCCACATGAGACTTTACACACCTCACACCAGGGGCGCAATAGGGTAGGGGACGGAGGGGTTTCGTCCCCTGCCAGCCTCACATTGGTCCCCCCCAGATGTGTTAGGCCCCTTTTCCACTATGGGGTGGAACCAGAACTATCCAGAACCTGAACCTATTTTTTTTTAGTTCTGAGTTTGTTTCCACAGTGCACAGCGCGGTACGGCACGGTTTCAGACCAGGTTCTCAGAACCTTTTTCCGGCCCTGCTTTTGAGGTAGTACTAACACTGAGTTCTGGGAACCTATGGGCGGGGTCGGGCAGCGCTGCTGCTCTTGATTGGTTGAGCTGAGGTGACAACACTGAGGAGACCGGAGCGAGGCGAAGGCGATTAGGCGAAGCGCACGCCGCACAGCCACACAACACAACACCGCACATTTTAAACTTCTGAGTGCGACACAGCGCCGCGGACACACAGAAAAATTACCTGGAAAAGCACACAGAAACACTATGGCCACGAGAGAGGGAGAGAAAGAGCGTGTGTGTGCGTGAGGGAGAGAGAGAGCCATAAAGCTGTCGCGACGAGTTTGCTTGCAGTTGTTGTTCTACCGCTAACAGCTAGGCTAACTGCAGAGAGGGGTGTCCGGGGGGTGTGTGTGTGCGAGGAGAGAGCCATGATCTATTCTAAAGTGTCAGAACAGAAGCACAGTATTATGAGGCTAATGCTACTGGAGATTAGTAGAGTATATTGTTTTATACACGGACAGCAGTGTGCACTAGACTTTTTTTCAGGGCAAGGCATTAGGCATATCATTACTAGAAATGTGCTGTACACATACACATTGGAATAATTTAATTCAACTAGCACAACGGTTAACTGATTTGTATTTGCACATTTCTTGATATTGACATTACAACTGGACTGGATGTTATGGCACAATCTTCTCAAGAGGCACTATAATTGCAACCCACACTCATGTTAAATGCTATATTCAAAAGGTGGGTTATCATTTAGCATCATATGAGCTATACGAGGATGCCCCCCCCAACTGGTCTTATGCATTTAAAACGGGTGTTTTACCGTTTTCCCACTCCCCACATGGAAAGGGGCAAATATAGCCTATATAGCGGCAAATATAGCCTATATGCAGAATGTATGCTGCATCCATGTTCATACACTACAGTATGTGCATATACAGTATATGCATTATGTATAGGAAATATATGTGACAGCTGTGGCATGTGGCAGCCACAGCTGTGGCATATGTGACATGTGGCATATAAAAATATGTTCATATTATTGGTTTAGAAAAGTACAATAAAGCAAATAAATTTGAAAATAGTCAATCTACAAGCTCACATGTGTCTCACCGAGCTTGTAGATTGTCTATTTTCAAATGGCCGAAATGTATTTAAGTACAATACATATACATAGGTACTTTCCACCACTGTTGAATAATAACCAGTCATTATTTAAACATGAATATCTCTGTATTCCGGGACCCCCGCCGGCCGTGCCAAGAGGGGTCCCTGCCGGCCGAGCTACTCAGCAGTGGGGGAAATTGTGTGTGGGGGGGGGCAGGTTCTTGAAAGTTCTGGGTTCTGGTTATATGGAAACAGAAGCAGAACTTGGTTGTGGAACTACACATGGTTCTTGGTAGTTCTGGATCCTGGAAAGTTCTGGTTCTGGTTCCACCCCATAGTGGAAAAGGGGCCTTAGTGGGTCCCCCCTGGCTGGGGGGGTCCCCCCCTGGCTCCAAAGTTATCTTAGGAGTAATACTTTTGAAATCCTGCGTTCATAAACGCGATATATTTTGAAGCATATATTTGATCCACCCCTGTTTAAATCCCAAAATGGTTTGGCCCGTTCTCTCAACTTTCGGAAGTTGGGAGTTGTTACACCGCAATCAGTGACCCAATGTGCTTTGCACTCTGTAATGATTCTAATACAGGAACAGAATTCAATAGGACACCACTTTTGGTGTCACGCACCACTTTGGCACCGTCAGACGATCAATAGATGAATGGATTTACTTTATCCTTTTCATGTCAAGGACCCCCAAATGGACACGTATTAGCCTGCGGACCCCCCCCCATTTGAAGAGAAGAGAAGGACCCCCATAAGAGAAGATTTATACAGCTCGGACGGACCCTATTTTAACCATTTCTAGCGGTGGGACTCCAATTGATAATCAATGTTAATTAAAAAAACTGAGAGCGTCCACATGACATGCCACAAACTATCATGTAGTTGTACCTCTGGGGGTCCCCGGACCCCACTTTGGGAATTATATTATTATTTTGGGGGATTTGGGGAAAGGAGGAGATCGACGCCACTATTAACTGTCAAGACCAGGTAAGGCGCTGCAGGTTTTTCTTTCCTCTCGAGTTGCATGGGTTGAACTAAACTACATTAAAACATCCTCTCCTGAAAACCTCCCAGGTGTTGTACATTTTATAGGATAGGCTAACTTACAGATCAGATGGTCAGTGAGTTTTGACCTGTTCGAGGCGCTGCTGATAATGTGGTTAAACTTTTACGTTTTGAGACAAATGGGGAGGAGGAGGAATCACAGCCAGGTAATTCATAATAATAACTGTGCCAAAACGCAGTTTTGTATGTACATTGAGTCACTGGAACAACCTCTCTGTAGTTCGACCCCAAACCCTAACCATAACCCCACGTTTGTGGTTAGACCCCCCCATCCCCCCCTCTCCTAGGGTGGTGGGGGGGACGGGGGGGACGGATTTTTCGGCGGCGCCGCTTTGCGGCGCCGCTATATGTCCCCCCCTAGCGTTCGGTCCGTGTTGCGCCGCTGCCTCACACACTCTGTTCCCCACCTGCTGATACTACCTATACTGGTGATATACTGGTACTCTTTTTTTACATTTCTGAAATAATGACACAAAAATACTTTTTCCATCACAAATAAAATATAGAAAACCTTCACACCCACAACATGTATGACAAAATCTAACTTTTAAATTGTCAGCAACTATATGGTTGTGCCACACCTGCTTATAGAGGCCTCTCTCTGCCTTACCTGTCCCAAGGCAGAGCATATAGAAGGTATGTTTATAAGTATGCTTATAGAGGCCTCTCTCTGCCTTACCTGTCCCAAGGCAGAGCATATAGAAGGTATGTTTATAAGTATGTTTATAGAGGCCTCTGCCTTACCTGTCCCAAGGCAGAGCATATAGAAGGTATGTTTATAAGTATGTTTATAGAGGCCTCTGCCTTACCTGTCCCAAGGCAGAGCATATAGAAGGTATGTTTATAAGTATGTTTATAGAGGCCTCTGCCTTACCTGTCCCAAGGCAGAGCATATAGAAGGTATGTTTATAAGTATGTTTATAGAGGCCTCTGCCTTACCTGTCCCAAGGCAGAGCATATAGAAGGTATGTTTATAAGTATGTTTATGGAGGCCTCTGTCTTACCTGTCCCAAGGCAGAGCATATAGAAGCTTTGCTCATGACCATCATCATACCCTGAAGTAATGTGTGAACGCCTACTGAGGGACAAAAAACTACTTTCTAGCCTTGACAGCCCATATATCCAAACAGAAAAGTCCTATCTGATTGCATTAAACAACATTAAACTGCGTTAAGCTCACTTTGCCACTCGATTTTCCATTCACTTCATGCATGCGCATACCCTCTGTACATTTGTTGTTTACATTAGTAGTAAACAACGTTTGCTCTGGGGATTCAAAAGGGGAGACAAATATGAGGCTGCAGGGACAGGACTGGTGGTGATTGGATGAGGGTGGAGTGAGGCTGTTTGGCAGATGAGGTGATTGGATGAGGGTGGAGTGAGGCTGTTTGGCAGATGAGGTGATTGGTGACTTCAAACCTGCAGAGAATGAAAGAGTGGAGAGGGAAGAGAGACAGGGGGGGGGAAAACACAGAGATCCCAGACAAACCTATACACTATGTGGCACTTAACACCATATATGGAGATTTCTGTATGTGTCTCTCTGTGTCCCTTTATTCCTATATATGGAGCTCTGTGTCAGGCATGCCCCAATTATGGAGTGTTGTGGTGTCAGAACCGGCCAGATCCATATATGGAGTTATTGGGGTGATAAGGTCCAGAGCCTGGGCAGAGGCTTTTGTGCTTCAACTGAAATGAAGTGAGATTTAACATCAATGAGTGCTTAGTTGTTTTAAAGGATGTTTTCAGCTGTAATGCTACAGAACAGTGCATGGTGCACAACTTACATCTCATTCATTATGGATGAAAAACAAATAAAAAACACATATGCTATTGCTAATTACTTTGTAAACTAAGAATGACAATCAGATCAACATTGACCTGCAATTTAAGATGACTACTCAGCAAATATCTGTTGTGTTTGCCGGTTCGTGCACGGACATTGGGATACCGGTATGATTATTAGGACCAGGCTCAGATGGATAGGCAACAGAAACACAGGAAAACAGATTCAAACTAAGTGCATATGATATAACAGACTGAAGGCACCTTAACAAATCATACGGTACATACATAACAAATGATATATCAGTACTTATACTTAAATAATGTATCAAAGGAACACGGGGATAACACAGGGAACATAACTATAAGGAACCAAACAAATGCCAGCATGTCGCACAAACGTGAAGGCTTTCTGCAATCTGTGCAGGTGTGCTGAACTCAAAACAGGCCAATCCTGCAAAATTTGAAAGCCAATGTTAGCCAATTAGGATGGAATATGAAATATCAGACACATCCGTCTTGAGCACATGACTATGGAGATACTGTGTAAAGATTTGCGGGATTTTTGGACAAAATCCGGAGGCGTAATATCCAAAAATGTGTTTTATAAAAGTCGGCCTCCTGGTGGCGTTCTAAAAGCCAGATGTGAACTAGAGAGACTGTGTACCAATTTGCGCGATGTTTGGACAAAATCTGTAGGTGTACTGTGCAAAAACTTGTTTTGCACAAAGCGGCCTCCTGGTGGCGCTATAACAGGCCGTTCTGGAAATGTTGGGGCAGAGGTTCATCGTTGGCATCCAGGGAGTGTGTAGTGCAAAATTTGGCATCGACCGGGTTAACGGTGCCGGAGATTAGCTGCTCACGGACACACACACGGACGGACACACGGACGGATGGACGGAGTGCAAAACATACTCTCCCCCCATGCCTTCGGCCTGGTGGAGACAACAATCATCCACTAGCCTACAATACTACATCATATCATATTTACATTGTTCATCTCGGCTGACCTATATGGCAGTGATACCCAAACTTACGCTAATTAGCCTGCGGACCCCCATTTGAAAATATATGGCATGGACCCCCATAAGATAATTGATCTAGCAGTGATTCTCAACCTGTTTAATTTCAAGGACCCCCGTTTGACATGCATTAGTCTACGGACCCCCATTTGATGGCATTTCTATCTCTGAGACCCCAATTTATATTGTAAATATTGACTCATTAACACTCTCAGAGTTACAGAACCATAAGGGTCCATTTGATTCTACTATCATCACTATAATCTATCATGTCCCGGACCCCCTTTGGGAACCACTGCTCTTGTGTTGCCTTCCAGGCTAGTGTTTGTGCAGGCTTTATTTTCTGTAGTATTAATGTGTGCCTATTAAGCGACCCTCTGACCCTCTGAACCTTGTGTATATGTGTATGTCACCTGCATGCATGTGTGGATTTGTATGTCTTCATTGACATTTGTACTTGGGTGTGTGGGCGTGTGTGCGCATGTGCATACATGTACTGTGGGTGTGTGTTTCCCTCACAGGCTGGACACGATAGTAGGGCCACAGTCCCTGGGCAGCCGAGCCAAGACATTTTCCTCCCCATCCTTGTCCGTCTTTTACAGCCAGGGCAGAAAGAACTCCAGCCAGGGGTCAGAATGCGCCCTCACACCAGGGATGGCTTCTATTGACTTTCAATTCACTCTATTCAACAATCACTTTTTTTTTCTTTTTTTTTTTCAAAGACAGGAAGTACTTCAGTCATCTAACATTCACAATATCCAATCTGTGAAATCATTTATAGCTCAGTGGCCTTGTGGTTAGATTGTCTGCCCTGAGACTGTGAGGTTGGGTTTCGATCTGGCTGGGGTCATATAAAAGACCCAATGCCTCCCTTTTTGACACTCAGCATTAAGGGTTGGATTGGGGTCCCTGTGACATACTAGCATCATGTCCAGGGGGTATACTTCTACATCAAGCTCCCTCACGCTATGGGAACTAGTATAGAGATAGGCTCATGCCCTATGGGCCTCACGCTATGGGAACTAGTATAGAGATAGGCTCATGCCCTATGGGCCTCAGGCTATGGGAACTAGTATAGAGATAGGCTCATGCCCTATGGGCCTCAGGGCTATGGGAACTAGTATAGAGATAGGCTCATGCCCTATGGGCCTCACGCTATGGGAACTAGTATAGAGATAGGCTCATGCCCTATGGGCCTCAGGGCTATGGGAACTAGTATAGAGATAGGCTCATGCCCTATGGGCCTCAGGGCTATGGGAACTAGTATAGAGATAGGCTCATGCCCTATGGGCCTCACGCTATGGGAACTAGTATAGAGATAGGCTCATGCCCTATGGGCCTCAGGCTATGGGAACTAGTATAGAGATAGGCTCATGCCCTATGGGCCTCAGGGCTATGGGAACTAGTATAGAGATAGGCTCATGCCCTATGGGCCTCACGCTATGGGAACTAGTATAGAGATAGGCTCATGCCCTATGGGCCTCACGCTATGGGAACTAGTATAGAGATAGGCTCATGCCCTATGGGCCTCACGCTATGGGAACTAGTATAGAGATAGGCTCATGCCCTATGGGCCTCAGGGCTATGGGAACTAGTATAGAGATAGGCTCATGCCCTATGGGCCTCAGGGCTATGGGAACTAGTATAGAGATAGGCTCATGCCCTATGGGCCTCAGGCTATGGGAACTAGTATAGAGATAGGCTCATGCCCTATGGGCCTCAGGGCTATGGGAACTAGTATAGAGATAGGCTCATGCCCTATGGGCCTCACGCTATGGGAACTAGTATAGAGATAGGCTCATGCCCTATGGGCCTCAGGCTATGGGAACTAGTATAGAGATAGGCTCATGCCCTATGGGCCTCAGGGCTCGGCAAGGCTTACTTACTTATACTAAACCTTTATATTGTGTCTGTCAACCAATGACTTAAGCTCTGTATGGATTTCAATTTATTCAATTATTGATAATGCACTCTTTCAGAAATGAGTGATAAGTAGCTTGAGTTTGGATTTTGGAGTGATTGAATTGAAAGTAAATTGACCTAATCCCCGCCTCATATCTTAATCACATATAAGTCTTCTGCCTGTCTGCATGACATAACTATGCTGTAACACAACCTCCTTGATGGGATTATAACTAAAATGGGAAATTATCACCAGTCAAATACAGGTACATTTTGGCAATGGATTCTAAGTTTGTTCTTCATCCTCACCCACTTGGTAATCAATCATCCTTTTTGGTTTATTTCTACCTTCAGTAATTAATTGCATGCGGAAATTAATCTGACTGGTATAAAGCATAGTTTCCCATCTTGGTTTGTATGCGTTTCATACAGTAGCCCTCTCACTTGAAGCTCACATAATGTGTTTGTCCTTAAACACATTTACTAAACTGTGCATGCCCATTGCCCACCAGCTCAAAAATACCTGTTGTTGCCTTAATGTTGTAGTAAGCATGTCTCCACATCTATTAAAGATGAACTCTGATGGGTCAGTCATTGTTTTACTGGAACAACATTTATTCATACTATGAAGTTATACTGCTTCACCTGCATATTGATGAATGGATAGTTTATATATGGTTAGATTTAACCCAAGACTAACATTTACCTGTCAACTATAAATAGAGTTATAACTATATTTATTTATATAACAATCATGTATTTATAATGACTAATTCGCTATGGCGCCTTCTGTAAAGAAAGTAAAAAATAATGACTGCATGGAAGCGACAATGGAGGGCTCGCCTGAGGACCACCTATAGTCCTAGATATCGTTGTTGTTATCGTTTCGTTTCGTTTTTTTTAAGATCACTTAAAGGCAATGTTGTAGAAGTGGGTCTTGAGCTGAGCTTTAAAAATGTCTACAGAGGCTGCCTGACGAAGGTACAGAGGGAGCTTGTTCCATGCCGATGGCCCGTAGAAGCAAAAAGCTGCTTCCCCGTATTTTTTAGTTGCCATTTTTTTAGGCAAAGCGAGCAGGCCAGCAGTGGAAGACCTTAGCGGGCGGTTTGGGACATATTTAGGCAAGCAGTCATGTAGGTAGGAAGGTGCGAGACCATTGAGGGCTTTATAGACAAGTAAAATAATTTTAAAATCAATCCTAAAAACAACCGGAAGCCAGTGCAGTGATGCCAAAACTGGAGTAATATGTTCTCTCATCTTAGTTCTAGTTAAAACTCTGGCTGCTGCATTTTGGACAAGTTGTAATCTGTCAGTTGTTTTCTTAGGCAGTCCTGAAAAAAGTGCATTGCAGTAATCAAGCCGAGAGAAAACAAAGGCGTGGATTAGCGTTTTTGCATCGTCCAAGGACACATAGGCTCTGATTCGTGCAATATTTCTAAGGTGAAAAAAGGCAATCTTGGTAACATGATTAATGTGTGAATTAAAATTCAATTCGGAATCAATAATAACCCCCAGGTTCTTTACTGTACTGTTACTGTCTACAGTCAGGTTGCCAAGTCTGCTTAATATTGATTCTTTCTGCTCACTAGAGCCGATTATGAGAACTTCTGTCTTGTCCTCATTTAGCTTGAGAAAGTTCTCACTCATCCAACATTTGATGAATGAAACTGCTATTTAATCACAGAAAGGCGAGTTATGCTGGGCCGCCATTGCTGCTGTCCACAGACCAATCAGAGCGTGGCTGCCACGGAATGTGGAAGTTCATGTCAGACATTGCTTGGGAATAACTCACTCGCCCCCCAGACGCAAAAAACAAAGGGATAACAAAACCCTGTTTTTCTTTTCTTTTACTGAAGGTTCCCACATTGCAACTCAAAATGCTCTTCTTCCATCCATCCAGGTTCCTACAATGTGTTTCTGGTAGCGGTCCATGAGCTGGGCCACAGCCTGGGTCTGGATCACTCCGACAACACATCGTCCATCATGCATCCCAACTACCAATGGATGGACACTGAGAACTTCCAGCTGCCAGCAGATGACCGCCAGGGACTTCAACACATCTATGGATGTGAGTGGAAATGGTTAAACAATAGGGGTGTCAAAAAAAATCGATTCGAATTAGAATCGCGATTCCCGTGATGAACGATTCAAAATCGATTCATAATTTCCAAAAAATATAAATATTATTATTTATTATTATTATTATTATTATTATTTTTTTTTTTTTAGATTTTATTTCTGGTTAGTTACAGGAGTTTTCACTACATGGTGTTTATAATATGAAATGTAAGCTCACCCTAACCCTCACCCTTACAGTAAACATCATGTCTTCAGTCATTTTCAAGTTAATCACTTCAGTTGGCTGGAGTAGATTGTGATGAAATCCTATGTATTGAATCAAGAATCATTTTGAATAGAGAATAGTTTCGAATCTGGAAAAAAAATCTTTTGAATAAATAAATAAATCGTTTTTGGAGAATCGAGAATCGTAGAATCGAAAAAATCGATTTTGAATCGAATCGTGACCCCAAGAATCAGAATTGAATCGAATCGTGGGACACCCAAAGATTCACAGCCCTATTAAACAACACATGATATATAATAATACTTCACTGCAGTTGAATCCAGATCAACTTGGATTGTAGCTTTGCAGCTGCAGGTGAATCCAGATCAACTTGGATTGTAGCTTTGCAGCTGCAGGTGAATCCAGACCAACATGGATTGTAGCTTTGCAGCTGCTGTTGAATCCAGATCAACTTGGATTGTAGCTTTGCAGCTGCTGTTGAATCCAGATCAACTTGGATTGTAGCTTTGCAGCTGCTGTTGAATCCAGATCAACATGGATTGTAGCTTTGCAGCAGCAGGTGAATCCAGATCAACTTGGATTGTAGCTTTGCAGCTGCTGTTGAATCCAGATCAACATAGATTGTAGCTTTGCAGCTGCAGTTGAATCCAGACCAACATAGATTGTAGCTGCTGCTAAATGCTATGAAGGTACAAACGTGGGGTGTATCTTTTGGGGCGTATATACGTTGGTCAGACTGTCCGACAACATGCGTGGCCGTTAAAGCAAACTGTTAATAAATATTTCAATCAATCAATCACAATAATCACCCTGCCATGGCTCCCAAGATATACCTGGCCTGTTAAGACAGTCAGGGTTAGGGTAGGGTTTTGGGTGAGGTGTCAGACAAACACATGCACCCTTATCGTTGTACCTTCATGTCACACAGGTGACCTGAATGATGTCAAAAATTAAATCCATTTCATGTGTTATTGTAGCAAACACTTTATGATGATTTGAGGGTTCCATTATTTTATGTAATTCAACAAGAAAAACCTGGGATTGTGGCCAGATGTAATTTCCTGGGGTCTAGTATGACTATAGTAAAAAAACCAAAAAAACAATCGCTATAACATTTTGTAAAAGAAAATACATATTCGAACATGGGGCTACCATGTTCGAATGCCCCCGCCCCCTGTGAAAAATCGCTAAAATGAAAGAAAGCAGCAAATTAATCATCTTTTACTTTCTCTAATAACCTAAAACACGAACCTTGGTTGAAAAAAACTAAAGTTGTCCTTTAAGTCTTTTCTGATTTTCCAAACCACGCTAATTAGTCCAGCAGATTAAGTCAATATTTCAGAAGAATTGGCATTAATAATGCCTAGGTCCAACTTTACATCACATCACATCAAATGAAAGGCTTTTCAGTGCAGAGCTTGAACGTCTGAACAGAGTATAATGATTTTATGACAAATTCAATGGTGCCAATATAAATTCATTATGGCTTCTAGTTTTCAAGATGGCGTCCATTTTCAACAAACATTATGTTGCTGCATAACCTCAGCCTGGGGTTCAGTGTCGCTAAGTAGAGATGTTTTCTAAGTCACTCTTATATCAGTCACAGCTGTGTTTAGTATCACCTTCTGGTCTCTGTTTGCAGATAATTCAGTCACAAACAACCTGACCCTGGATGATGTTTCATTCCTGCCTCTCATACTCCAAGAACGGATGATTAAAGCACCTGTAGCTGCTTACACATTTATTCAAGTTTCATGTAGAACGTAGCATGTTACAATCTGTCAGCTCCACGCACTGGTGGTGACTCACACTGAAATCGGTCCGTGTAGAAACAAGGTAACAAAACCTAACAATCCTATTGTTACAGATGTCCAGAAGCCCAGCTGCGACGCCCTGACCCTGGCCCAGCTGTTGAATGAGATTACGGAACTAAAACATGAGAAGAGCAACATGATGCAGGAGAACACCCGACTGACGGCTCATATTGACATCCTGCTGAGGGAGAAGACGCCGACAGCATGCCCACCATGCCCACCATGCCCGACACCACCACCAGGTGAGAGATGTTGCAAAACATTTAGAATAAATATTCAATATTGTGTATTATTACTATTTCTATTACTTTTATCAGGGATTTAGAGGTAGAAAATCTGACTAAAATCATCACTGCTGGACTATGACAACTATCATAGAACAATAATTTAAAATAAATAATAATAATAATGATAATAATTATTATTATTATTATAATGATATTTGAACTGGGGACCCCACCAAATAATGGTATTTGAACTGGGGACCCCCCCAAATAATGGTATTTGAACTGGGGACCCCTCCAAATAATGATATTTGAACTGGGGACCCCCCCAAATAATAATATTTGAACTGGAGACACCCCAAAATAATGGTATTTGAACTGGAGACACCCCAAAATAATGGTATTTTACCTGGAGACAACCCAAAATCCCCGAAAATAATATTTGAACTGGGGACCCCCAAAAATAATATCTGAACTGGGGACCCCCAAAATTATATTTGAACTGGAGACCCACCACCCTGACAACCACTTCAATATAACATATAGGCCTATTTGGAAAAGGCTTTAGGCTAGGGGGTGTAATTCATGGAGTGAGTATTGTGAAACTTTTGCCAGTCATTTATGTCAAATTTGTTTTATTGAAAAGATTACACAGTATATCAGTATCTATCCTACAGTACAAAACAAACATAATTTTAGTTACTAAAAAATGTTACAATGATCGAATATTCTGCAGTAATCATTTCAAACAAAAATAATTGCCAGATTCAAAATACATAAACCAAAACCCAAACCAATCCCACAGCCATCCTATAAAACCCAAACCAATCCCCCATCCATCCTATAAAACCCAAACCAATCCCACAGCCATCCTATAAAACCCAAACCAATCCCACAGCCATTGTAAGAGTGTAAGAGATTGTGTTATTAATCCGAAGGGATTAATAACACACAAGCATTCCGTACTCTATAGTTTCAGGTAATTTATTAGAACAGCCCGACTATCGCTTAAACAAAACATAAGCATTCGTATAGACGGCTATATTTTGTTCATCCGTTGGTATACAATCTGTGCTATGTGTGGTTGAAATGTTTGTCCCTGCCGCTCTGGTTTCTGGGTCATGCCGTCACCTGCCTCATCACAGAGTGACACCCATAAGTCAACGTAACGTCCTCACATTACCATAACAATCAGAAGATCATGGCATAAATAATAACAGCAATAGCAAGCAAAATCACTCAACATTTCATAATATCATTTCTCAGGCATCATATCTCAGGCATAATTCATAGAAAATAAATAATAATCATAAATTATAAGGCAAGTCTACAAATGGCTTCAACATACCGGCCCCTAATTGACCATTAAAGGGCAATTCAATTCAAAATCATAAGAAGCCATACTGTAAGCTCAAGTCCTTGGTGACAATATACAAAAATTGTCAAATGTTCATCTCCAAATGGAAAAACAAAATCGAAGAAAAAAGGTAGGTCCGTGTGTGTGTGTGTGTGTGTGTGTGTGTGTGTGTGTGTGTGTGTGTGTGTGCGTAAAGGTGGCGGGGGGGGGGGGGGGGGGGTTCGACCACGATGTGTCGTGGCAGTCAGCAGTCACCATAGAATCAAGGGTGGCAGTTCGTCTATGAAAGTCAACTGCACCGGTACGGGTTCGGTCGGCCGTCCGGGGACGGGGGGGGGCCCTCAATATTTCATGCTTGTCAGATAATGTCTTTCGGAGACACAGCTTGGTAATGGGCCTCTCCAATGATCCATTCTGTGTCTTCACTTTGACACGGCGTACATGTCCCCATTTGTCGGGAAAGGTTTCCATGATGCGGCCCATGGGCCAGTAGTTGCGAGGTGAGTTTTCATCGATAATGACCACTAAGTCTCCAGGCTTTAGATTTCCCTTCACCTCGTTCGACTTTTGTCTCTCCTGCATCAAAGGAAGGTAATCACATGTCCAACGTTTCCAGAAGAGGTCTGATATATATTGGACCTTTTTCCATCTTCGTCTAGAATAGCCGTCATGCTCCCCGAACAGTCCAGGTGGAAGAATGGGCATTCCTTTAATTTGAAGCAGGTGGTTAGGTGTTAATGGCTCGGGGTCTTTTGCATCCTCGGATACAGTCGTGATAGGGCGATCGTTCATGATGGCCTCCACCTCGCATAAAGCTGTTTGGAGGCACTCATCGTCCAGGGTTTTTTCCTTTGTGATTGAGTAGAGGATCTTTTTTATGACGTGGATGAGGCGCTCCCATATGCCTCCATGATGAGGACCGTAGGGTGGGTTGAATGTCCACTTCATACCTTCAGCTTGAACCGAATGCTGGATCTTTTGAAGGTTTAGGTGGTCGAATGCCTCTCGAAGTGCTCGTTCGGCTCCAACAAAATTAGTTCCGTTGTCCAAAACAATTTCTCTCACTTGGCCTCTTCTGCAGATAAACCTTCGGAGTGCAGAAATACAGGAGTCTGTATCCAAGGTGTAGGCCATCTCCAGATGTATGGCTCTACTTGCAAGAATTGAAAACTTTATTTCAGACACAATTATGGTCCATATACAAACAACATGTAAAGTCATAACAGTAAATACAAAAACAACAACACAGAGATAGCCTATGTATCAGGCTATTTTCACTCCAGGCAGTCCTTTAGTCAATTAAAAACATATAAACATTGCCTCCAGTGTTTCCAGAAACATGAGGAGAAGACTGTGTCACTCTGTGTGATCCCTGTTAAGGCCATAATTAATACATTCTTTGATTCCGTCAGTCTACACATGAATCTAAACATAAAATTCCTCAGTACAGCATGAAGGGTGGGGTACATTACTGGTCACAAACATTTCACTTGCACTGGTCCATCTTGGGAGTCTCAGGGATATTCGAAAAGCATCATTATTAAATGCCACCTGAAGTTTTTTCATTTTCGCTTTGCTGTATCGGCACCACAAGTGAGCTGTATAGAGTGGAGTGCAGTAGGTTTTAAAAAGTGCTATTTTGACATTGTCTGTACACATATGAAACTTTGGTGCCAGCATGTTGGCTTGACCATAAAGTTTACAGCACTGGCGCTGCACATCATCATCATCACATAGATCTTCTCTGATTATGTGCCCCAAGTATTTAAACTTTGTTACCACCTCTAAGCAAGACACGTAAACAGAGCTCCATAGGTGAATACCAGTGTACCGGTCGTCTTACAGGAAATAACCAGGTTGTGAAACAAAGTGATAAAATCACCTTGATGGTATCAGGCAACTCATATGATTTACTCATCACTGACATTAATATGATGGTTTAACTATGGTTCTGTAGTACTGTAGCCATAAAGAGATGAATGTACTGTAAGGATGTGGGAAATGGGACTTGATAATCAGCAGTGCTTCAGGGCAGAGAGGGTGGTATTGTGTGCGTGTGTTTAAAAAACCCACTTGTCCTAAGTTTTTTCTTGAGGGGCGCTCCTACGCACAGCTTTGTGTCTTTGTGCCTCATAATATGATGATTTGATTGGCCGAGCACAGAATGTGATGATGCATGATGATGTATGATGATAAGAGCGCCCCTCACTTCACACTAGTGTGATTATTTTCTCTGTCATAAACCACACAGCTAAACCAAGGTCTACACTGGTATCAGACAGAACCAGTGTACTGGTATCTGACAGTGTGACTCTCACCTGTACTGTGGAAGACAGTACAGCTTCATGGACCATCGACTGGTACAGAGAGTCTACACCAGTGAAGACAGGTGGATCAACCTACACATTCACTCCCTCCAGTGTCTCAGAGAGTGGACAATACCGGTGTCGAGGAGGGAGAGGAGACCCAACATACTACACACATTACAGCTGCTCAGTTTATATCTCTGTCTCTGGTGAGTTATAAACACACTATTTCACAACTACATCCCACTTTATTCCACAATGTGTTGCTGTAGATTCATAACACATTATTGATCCATGCATGTGTTTGTGTAGAGAGACCTCCAGCTGTTCTGTCCGTACAACCCAACCCAGCATTTACTGGAGAGACTGTTACGTTCACATGTGACATGAGAGAAGGAAAGCTCTGGTCTTATACAATACACAAAGATGGTGCTAACATTAAAAGCTACTCTGGTCAGAATCCTTGTGTATTTCAAACAACGCCACCCAGCACAACAGACAGTGGTGAATACCAGTGTACCGGTCGTCTTACAGGGAATAACCTGGTTGTGAAACAAAGTGATAAAATCACCTTGATGGTATCAGGTAAGTGACATCATCACTTACTTACTGACATTATGTTCATGATAATAACATGACATTAATATGATGGTTTAACTATGGGTTTGTAGTACTGTAGCCATAAAGAGATGAATGAAAGGGTGTGGGGAATAGGACTTGATAGTCAGCAGCGTGTGTGTGTGTGTGTGTGTGTGTGTGTGTGTGTGTGTGTGTGTGTGTGTGTGTGTGTGTGTGTGTGTGTATGTGTGTGTATGTCTGTGTTTAAAAAAAACAATTGTCCTAAGTTTTTATTTATTTATGAAATAAAACGTATTCATTTTTTCACAGCGTTGTCTTTGTACCACGGAATGTGATGATGATGATGATGATGTAATGTATGATGATAAGAGCCTCACTTCACACGAGTGTCGTTTTCTTTCTCTGTCATAAACCACACAGCTAAACCAACGTCTACACTGGTATCAGACAGAACCAGTGTACTGGTATCTGACAGTGTGACTCTCACCTGTACTGTGGAAGACAGTACAGCTTCATGGAGCATCTACTGGTACAGAGAGTCTACACCAGTGAAGACAGGTGGATCAACCTACACATTCACTCCCTCCAGTGTCTCAGAGAGTGGACAATACCGGTGTCGAGGAGGGAGAGGAGACCCAACATACTACACACATTACAGCAGCTCAGTTTATATCTCTGTCTCTGGTGAGTTATAAACACACTATTTCACAACTACATCCCACTTTATTCCACAATGTGTTGCTGCAGATTCATAACACATTATTGATCCATGCATGTGTTTGTGTAGAGAGACCTCCAGCTGTTCTGACCCTGCAACCCAACCCAGCATTTACTGGAGAGACTGTTACGTTCACATGTGACATGGGAGAAGGAAAGCTCTGGTCTTATACAATACACAAAGATGGTGATAACATTAAAAGCTACTCTGGTCAGAATCCTTATGTATTTCAAACAACGCTACCCAGCACAACGGACAGTGGTGAATACCAGTGTACCGGTCGTCTTACAGGGAATAACCTGGTTGAGAAAAGTGATAAAATCACCTTGATGGTATCAGGTAAGTCATCACTTACTCACTGACATTATGTTCATGATAATAACATGACATTAATATGATGGTTTAACTATGGTTCTGTAGTACTGTAGCCATAAAGAGATGAATGTAAGGATGTGGGAAATAGGACTTGATAGTCAGCAGCGCGCGCGCGTGTGTGTGTGTGTGTGTGTGTGTGTGGGTGTGTGTGTGTGTGTATGTGTGTATGTGTGTGTGTCTGTGTTTAAAAAAAACACTTGTCCTAAGTTTTTATTTATTTATGAAATAAAACATATTCATTTTTTCACAGCGTTGTCTTTGTACCACGGAATGTGATGATGATGATGTAATGTATGATGATAAGAGCCTCACTTCACACGAGTGTCGTTTTCTTTCTCTGTCATAAACCACACAGCTAAACCAACGTCTACACTGGTATCTGACAGTGTGACTCTCACCTGTACTGTGGAAGACAGTACAGCTTCATGGAGCATCTACTGGTACAGAGAGTCTACACCAGTGAAGACAGGTGGATCAACCTACACATTCACTCCCTCCAGTGTCTCAGAGAGTGGACAATACCGATGTCGAGGAGGGAGAGGAGACCCAACATACTACACACATTACAGCAGCTCAGTTTATATCTCTGGTGAGTTATAAACACACTATTTCACAACTACATCCCACTTTATTCCACAATGTGTTGCTGTAGATTCATAACACATTATTGATCCATGCATGTGTTTGTGTAGAGAGACCTCCAGCTGTTCTGTCTGTGCAACCCAACCCAGCATTTACTGGAGAGACTGTTACGTTCACATGTGACATGGGAGAAGGAAAGCTCTGGTCTTATACAATATACAAAGATGGTGCTAACATTGACAGATCCTCTCGTCAGAATCCTTACGTATTTCAAACAACACCAGCCAGCACAAGGGACAGTGGTGATTTTCACTTTACTCGGGCCCTCTTGACTTCGATAGGACCGAAGTAGTCCAAGCCAGTGTGGGTAAAGGGGGGCAGGTCAGGTGTTATTCGATTTAGAGGCAGGTCTGCCATCTTTTGCTGTAGAGCAGTGCCATGCCATCGCCTGCAGAGCACACACTCACGGGTTATCTTTCTTGCAGCAGAATTGGCTTTGATGATCCAGTACTTGGTTCGGAGTTTGGAGAGCATCTGATTTCTACCACAATGACCCACCAGGATGTGAATGTGGTTCAACAGTAGTCTTGAGAAGTGATGGTCATTGGGTAGGATAGCCGGATGTTTCGTAGCCTCTGGCATCGCCAACTTACTTAACCTGCCTCCAACCTCAGGATTCCATTTTGGAGGACAGGGTCAAGTTTGTAGATCCTACTGCTCCTTTTCACAGTTTGGCCCTTTTCCAAGGAAGTCATCTCATCTCGGAATGATCGTAGTTGGATGTAGGATATTAGTGACTCTTTAGCCTCAGCAAGATCTTTCACCGACAGTTCAGGAAAGTCTGATTTTATTCATGTGTGCAGAGTGTGACCTGCTGCTTTCTTCTGACGGCACAAGTGTCTCAGAGTCGTTTTGAATTTCAAGAGCCAGGCTGCTGATCGGATTAATCTGTCCCATGATGAGAAGTGCTCAATAAAGCAACTCAAAGGACATTGATTCTGTAGAGCAGATGTAGCGAAAGTCACAGCCGTTTTCTTGATCTCTGGGTCACTGTCGGAGAGTACTAGTGGTATACTTCAGGAAGTGTCGGCCATTCTGATTCAGGTTGCATCAGGAAGTCTGATCCTTTCAGCCAGCATCCATCCCTAAGGAAAGCGTTTGCTCGCATACCTCTTGATGCACTGTCTGCCGGATTGATTGCCGTCTTTATGTGGCGCCACTGGGATTTGTGTGATAGGTCTGGAATAGTTGATACTCGGTTAGCCACATAGGTCTGAAATCTCTGGGTGTCGTTTAAGATGTATTTCAGGACCGAGGTGCTGTCTTTCCAGAAGACAGAATCGGTTATCGAATCGAGCTCTCTCCTTAGCATCCTGTCCATCTGTGCAGCAAGGACAGCAGCTGCAAGTTCGAGTCTCGGTATAGTCACCACTTTCAGAGGTGCAACTCTTGCTTTCCCTATGACAAAAGCAATGTGAGTTAGTCCGCTGTTGCTGGTCAGTTTAAGCCAGGTAACTGACCGTGCCGTAGCCCCGCTCGAGGTTTCGAAGTTTGGTGGCTTAAGGCATCTCTGGACTCTAAGGTCCGAAATCAGATTGAGCTCTTTAAGCCAGTCTTTCCATTTCTCTGCGAAAGCACATGGAATCTCCTCATCCCAGCCACAGTTCAGTTTGCAGAGCTCTTGTAGTATCGCTTTCCCTGTCAGCATGACTGGTGCTAGTAACCCAAGAGGGTCTTAAACAGAGTTCAGCACTGACAGGATACTTCTGCGGGTGAGTGACTGTTGTTTCGGAGTGATTATAAAGAAGAATGTGTCCGACTCTATGTCCCATTGCATGCCTAGTGCTCTCGCTACAGGCAGTTTGTCCGTGTCGAGGTCTAGGTTTTTCACTTCCTTAGCCCTTTCTTCTGCTGGTACTGAAGTGAGGACAGAACGACTGTTACTGGTCCATTTGGTGAGTCTGAATCCACCAGTAGCACATCCTACTTTCAACTCCTTTACCAGACAGATCGCTCGTTTCTCATTTGGGACCAATTTGAGACAGTCATCCACATAAAAGTTCTGCCGAATGGTGTTAAGAACTTTGGCGCCATACTTTCCTTCATTATCATCAGCCGTCTGTTTCAGTGCGAAATTGGCACAGCTAGGTGACGATACCGCTCCGAAGAGATGGGAGGTCATTCGGTACTCTGCCAGTGGCTCATTGGTGTTACCTCCAGGCCACCACAGGAATCTTAGAAAGTCCACATCATTCTCGGGTATTTTTACTTGATGGAGCATTCCTTCGATGTCCGCCATTACTGCCGCTGGTTCCTGTCGGAATTGAAGGAGTACACCCAACAAGGTGTTACCTAAGGTCAAGACCTTGCAGCAGTTTGGCATTCAAATAAGTCCCCTGAAAGGACGAAGTACAGTCAAATACCACCCGGATTGTCTTTTTCCTTTTGTGATAGACCCCATGGTGGGGAATGTACCACAATCTTCCATCATTCCGGAGGAGCTCTTCTTCTGGGACTCTTTCTGCATGTCTCTTTCATCAGGACGTCGTTCATGAAGGTGACGTAATCGTTGCGAAAGGTCTCATCGTTCTTAAATCTCTGCCTGTGACTTGTGGTTCTTTGCTCTGCCACCTTCCTGTTGTTCAGCACGCAGATGTTGTCATGACGGAAGGGGAGTCGTATGACATAGTGACCTTCTTTCATCGTGATGGAGTCATGGTATGGCATTCTGAGTGAAGACCTCTGGGAGTTCAATGAAGCTGCTTCCATCTAGGCTGCATACTTCCAGTCCAGTCATAGTATAGGTTTTCACTGGTTTCTCTTGACCCATTGTTTTAAGAAGGAGCTCTGTTCTTCTTCCTCTAATAGACAACTGTTCCATTAGTTTCTCCGTACAAAAGTTTGCGTTGCTTCCGGGATCCAGAAACGCATATGTTTCAATAACACAGCTTATTAGCCTTTACCTTCACAGGTACAACTGCCAACTTGTATTCTGTAGTTCCGGCCCCCGTATGCTCCGTAGACACCATAGTAGTTGGCATCCTTCTTGGTTGTCATGTCTGCTGGAGAGAATTTCTCGTTGTGCAAGACAGTAGGGTGTTTCTTCTCACAAAGGTGACAAGTGAGACGTTTCTTGCAAAAGCCCTGTTCACCGTTGTGGTGTCCGTTATTCTGTTTCCTTTTTCATTGGAGATCATGTCCATTTCGGTCTTTTCCACAACAGGCGTAACCGCAGTCACCAAACTGCTGGACTTCGTACAGGGCAAGTCTATTTTGGGGTTTCTTGCCCTTGTACTTCCAACATCATCTTTAATTTCTCCAAAGACAGGATCCAGAATGATCTTGGCCTGTTTTTCAATAATCTCAATCAGGTCATGTTACATGGCAAGTCCAGCTCTGTCATGTATGTAAGATCTCTGACTGCATTACCACAGCTCCTTAGGTAAAGCGCATAGCTGTTTAGGGCCTTTCCATCATCTGACTTTATTGGATTCCAGGTTAAGGCCTATTCAATGTATGCAGTGGTTATTTTGAAATCATCGCCAAAGTGATGTTTAAGTAGGTTTTTGGCCTCTGGATAGCCTGTTGCAGCACTCAAATGCAAACAGCTTCGTACCAATTCCTTTGGCTGTCCGACTGTATACTGTTCCAGGAAGTACAGTCGATCCTCATTACTTTCAGTTCTGTTCTCAATATTATGCTTAAAGGCTTGCATAAATGGTCGGTAGGCAAGGTGATCACCATCAAACACCGGGACCTCGCTTCCTGGCAGTGAGGCCAGCCTCTTCTGTGCCATAAACAAATCAGCCATGGGTCTGTCTGTCTTTGCAGAATAGCTGTGAGGTCACGTTTATCAGGCCTCGCATGCATTTCACTCCTAGGAGTGGACCTGTGCTGCCTTTGGGACCCGTCTCGTCTGGGTTTTGTTGCTGCTGCTGTAGCTTCTGCTGCAGCTGCTGTCATAGCATATCCTTTCATCATAGGCCTTCTGTTGGCTTGTTGTGGGCCTGATGGAGCCTGCATAAGGTTCTGTAATGGTGTTTTAGGTATTGCTCCAAGGCCATGAAGGACAAGGTCCACATGTGACAGGCTTAAATCTGAGCTACACACAGCAGATCGTGCCGCCCCTAGTTGATCTGGGTCAGGGGACCTTTTCTCTGCATTTTCATTTTGATAGGTAACCACAAGTAAGAGTAACAATACCACAATATAAAAGGTTCTCTGTTACAATTAAATTAAAATGCCTGTATTCAAAATGTTACTTGCACCAAAATACCAAAGTAAAAGTACTTTCAAAGCATGTCAAACGTTTCAAAATAAATGTAGATCTGAGATATTCAAATAACATAATTTTAAAATAGGGCTTAATTGTTTAATACAAGTTTTGTAGAAGAAGAAGTAGCAAATATACATTATTGTACTTTGAGTAAACATGTGTTGTAGAAAACACCATTGATGTACTAAAGTCATAATTTTACCCTCCACTACATCTCTGAATGCTAATATTATTACATGTGTTAGAATTGATTATCAGTACAGTGAAAATCCATCAGTAAATCTCCTGTTTGATGTTTTTAGTCAAGTGTCCAGATGGATGGACGACGTTTGGAGACGGATGTTACTACAGAACTACTGTACTGACATCATGGCAGGAAGCTAGAGATTACTGTCAGAGTCAAGGAGCTGATCTGGTGGTCATTAACAGTCCAGCAGAACAGGTTAGTGTGTGTGTGTGTGTGTGTGTGTGTGTGTGTGTGTGTGTGTGTGTGTGTGTGTGTGTGTGTGTGTGTGTGTGTGTGTGTGTGTGTGTGTGTGTGTGTGTGTGTGTGTGTGTGTGTGTGAGACTGTGCGTGTGTGTGTGTGTGTGTGTGTGTGTGTGTGTGTGTGTGTGTGTGTGTGTGTGTGTGTGTGTGTGTGTGTGTGTGTGTGTGTGTGTGTGTGTGTGTGTGACTGTGTGTGTGTGTGTGTGTGTGTGTGTGACTGTGTGACTGTGTGTGTGTGTGTGACTGTGTGTGTGTGTGTGTGTGTGTGTGTGTGTGTCTACTTCCACTCCACCACATCTCAGAGGCAACATTTTAACTTTTACTCCACTACAGTTATTTCTGAACTGTAGTTACTTTGTATGTTTTGATTATTATTACAAAAATACAATTTACAATTTAGGCATTTATCAGACACTCTTACGCCAGAGTGATTTACAGTAAGCAAGAACAACACATGGTATTACATCAAAGACATAAAAATAGTCATCATGAATCATATGTAAACTACAAACCTAACGTCTGTCTAACAGTAGAATATATAATGAAATTATGCGTATACACTATAGAGTGCTATGTCTACATAAAATGCTATTTAAGTTACATGAGTTGAGCCTTTGTGAGGTCGTCAAGGTTAATGTAATGTTAATGTAGCGCCACCATGAGGCTGATTTGAAAACTGTCAAGTGGCATTTCTTCCAAAGCCAAGTGGGAATATGCATGCACAGTTTCACCACAATCGGACGCTGCGTTGAGTAGTTGTGGCAATTTACAAATGGCAATTTATAAAACGGGTACAAAGCGGGCTACTCCTGAAAAGTTTAGAAGCCAATTGTAGCCAATGAGGGTGGATTATGAGAAATCAAACAAAAATGTCTTGATCACATGACTATGGAGAGCATGTGTACCGATTTGCGTGAAATTTGGATAAAATCTGAAGGAGTAATATTAGAAAATGTGTTTTACATGTCGGCCTCCTGGTGGCGCTATAAAGAGTAGATGTGAATTAGCTGTTCACAGACGGAAAGTCGGACGGACGGACAGACACACACACACGGACACACGGACGGACGGAGTGCAAAACATACTCTCTTCCCATGCCTTCGGCCTGGTGGAGACAATAACAACTAGACTAAAATGTTAGGAAGGGACTAGTATAGCGGACAAGAGATCCAGTATAAGTCATTATTTGGCAAGGCCTGCCAAAATACATTTTAGTCGACTAAAACTAGACTAACACTAAAACATTCCAGGTCACTAAAATGTGACTAAAACTAAATTAAACTATTCAAGAGACTAAAACTAAAATAAAAAAATGCTGCCAAAAACAACACTGGTATGTAACCCTGAGAGTGTATAAATGGAACCAAATGGACCCGTTAAATTACAATTTACAATATAAATTGGGGGTCCCAGAGATAGAAAAGCCATTAAATGGGGGTCCGTAGACTAATACATGTCAAACTGGGGGTCCTTGACATTAAACGGGTTGTGAATCTCTCCTAGAGCTGTAAAAAATTAATAATAATCTTATCAGCGTTCCTGGCATATTTATTAAAACGGGGGTCCGCGGGGCTAATTAGTGTCAATTTGGGGGTCCTTGACATTCAAAGGTTTGGGAACCGCTGTCATAGGAGGCTGTGGGCAGTTCAGAACCCCAGATTTATTCACAATGTTTCTGAACTGCCCTCAGCCCTCCTATGAGACACAGACCCATCGATGATGTCACTGGTGGGTGGGTTTCTGAACTGCCCTCAGCCCTCCTATGAGACACAGACCCATCGATGATGTCACTGGTGGGTGGGTTTCTGAACTACCCTCAGCCCTCCTATGAGACACAGACCCATCGATGATGTCACTGGTGGGCGGGTTTCTGAACTGCCCACAGCCCTCCTATGAGACACAGACCCATCGATGATGTCACTGGTGGGTGGGTTTCTGATGCCCTCAGCCCTCCTATGAGACACAGACCCATCGATGATGTCACTGGTGGGTGGGTTTCTGAACTGCCCACAGCCCTCCTATGAGACACCACATATACATATACATGTTGACCATTTGAAAATAGCAGATCTACAAGCTCACAACGCACCCTGATGCGACGCATAGTGAGAATAGATCTACAAGCTCACAACGCATAGTGAGAATAGATCTACAAGCTCACAATGCGTCCTGATGCGACACATTGTGAGAATAGATCTACAAGCTCACAATGAGTCTGATGTGACGCATTGTGAGAATAGATCTACAAGCTCACAACACGTCATAGAATAGATCTACAAGCTCACAACACGTCATAGAATAGATCTACAAGCCCACAACGCACCCTGATGCGACGCATAGTGAGAATAGATCTACAAGCTCACAACGCGTCACAATGCGACACATTGTGAGAATAGATCTACAAGCTCACAACGCGTCCTGATGCGACACATTGTGGGAATAGATCTACAAGCTCACAATGTGTCTGTTGCGACGCATTGTGGGAATAGATCTACAAGCTCACAATGTGTCTGATGCGACGCATTGTGATAATAGATCTACAAGCTCACAACGCGTCTGATGTGACGCATTGTGAGAATAGATCTACAAGCTCACAATGAGTCTGATGCGACGCATTGTGAGAATAGATCTACAAGCTCACAACGCGTCCTGATGTGACGCATTGTGAGAATAGATCTACAAGCTCACAATGAGTCTGATGTGACGCATTGTGAGAATAGATCTACAAGCTCACAATGTGTCTGATGCGACGCATTGTGAGAATAGATCTACAAGCTCACAACGTGTCTGATGTGACGCATTGTGAGAATAGATCTACAAGCTCACAATGAGTCTGATGCGACGCATTGTCAGAATAGATCTACAAGCCCACAACGCGTCTGATGTGATGCGTTGTGGGAATAGATCTACAAGCTCACAACGCGTCTGATGTGATGTGTTGTGAGAATAGATCTACAAGCTCACAACGCGTCTGATGTGATGCGTTGTGAGAATAGATCTACAAGCTCACAACGCGTCTGATGTGATGCGTTAGTACTTAAAGGACATTTTGATGCCGATACTTTTGTACTTTTACTTGAGTACATTTTGAATACGTGACTTCTACTTCTAACAGAGTGTGTGTGTGTGTGTGTGTGTGTGTGTGTGTGTGTCCGTGCATGCATGTATCTTTGCGTGTGTGTGTGTGTGTGTGTGTGTGTGTGTGTGTGTGTGTGTGTGTGTGTGTGTCCGTCCGTCCGTCCGTGCATGTATCTTTGCCTGACTGTGTGTGTGTGTGTGTGTGTGTGTGTGTGTGTGTGTGTGTGTGTGTGTGTGTGTGTGTGTGTGTGTGTGCGCGTGCGTCCACATAGTTGCATGTTACTTCCATGATTAAAGTGAAGAAGTGAATGTATTGGATCAAATGAATGATGATTCAATCATGTACAAATGATCAGGCATTCATCAAAGGATTGAGGACTGAGGGTAACTGGGTCTCATGGATTGGTCTGAAAAGGAGCGGAGGCAGACCGTCCTGGACGTGGACGTGGGTGGATGGAACACCACTGACAACAACGTGAGACATTTTACATGTTTTTATATTGTAATTATATCAAAGTCACTGTAAGTAGTTCAATACATTGTGTTTATTGTGCAGGTACCGGTACTGTATGAGAGTGACTGAGTGGATGTGGGTCAATACATTGTGTTTATTGTGCAGGTACCGGTACTGTATGTGAGTGACTGAGTGGATGTGGGTCAATACATTGTGTTTATTGTGCAGGTACTGGTACTGTATGAGAGTGACAGTGGATGTGGGTCAATACATTGTGTTTATTGTGCAGGTACTGGTACAGTGGATATCCTCTTAACGATGAAGACTGGAACTGTGCATACTACTTTCACGATACTGACCCTGGAACATGGGATAATAGACCATGTTCATATCCACGGCCCGCACTCTGTGAAAAATGAGTGTGTTTTCAGTCCATTGATGAAACTGCAGCTCAGCGTTCCGCTGCCAGCGGTGGAAGAAGTACTCACATTTTATACTCAAGTAAAAAAAAATACCACATTGATAGAAAATAAATACTCCAAAAAAGTAAAGTCAGGGATTCAAAATGTATTTGAACATAGCAGATATACAAGCTCACGGCGTGTCCACGACACCATGCACTGTGAGCTTGTAGATCAGCTATTTTCACAGTGAAGAGGGACATGCGCTAGTGCAGAGGTTCTGTAATATATATACACTTCTCTCTCTCTCTCTCTCCCTCTCCCCCTCTCTCTCTCTCTCTCTCTCCCTCTCTCTCCTCTCTCTCTCCCCCTCCCCCCCCTCTCTCTCTCTCTCCCCCTCTCTCTCCCCCTCTCTCTCTCTCTCTCCCCCTCCCTCCCCCCCCTCCCCCTCTCTCTCCCCCTCTCTCTCTCTCTCTCTCCCCCTCCTCTCTCTCTCTCTCTCTCTCTCTCTCTCTCTCTCTTTTTTAGTCTAGTTTTAGTTGACTAAATAGTGTAAGATTTTAGTCGACTACAATGTATTTTGGTTTCGTAATGGCTGATTGTACACTTGGTTGCATGCTGAAAATAGCAGATCTACAATCTCACAACGCCTCACAGTGCGACACGTTGTGAGATTGTAGATCGGCAGAGCACAACCAAACATAAAATGCCTTGTCTTTTAGTTCTACTGGATCTCTTCTCCACATTTTAGTCTAGTTTTCATTTCTTGATGACATTTTCAATCAATTTAGTCCTTGTTTTAGTCATGATAGCTTAGTTTTTATTTTGTTTGTATGTTATTTCTGTCTACGAACATTTTTCATCTTAGTTTTTGTCAACGAAATCAACACTAACCACACACACACACACACACACACAGCAGGTGTATTACTGTATTGTTAATGATTCATTCATAAATGACTGTATTGTAATGATTCATTCAAAATGACTGTATTGTAATGATTCATACATAAATGACTGCATTGTAATGATTCATACATAAATGACTGCATTGTAATGATTCATTCACAAATGACTGCATTGTAATGATTCATTCAAAATGACTGTATTGTAATGATTCATTCACAAATGACTGCATTGTAATGATTCATTCATAATGACTGTATTGTAATGATTCATTAAAAAATGACTGTATTGAAATGATTCATTCATAAATGACTGCATTGTAATGATTCATTGATAACGTACTGTATTGTAAGCCATCTTTTTAATCACCTTATACTGTATACTGAGCAGTGGAAGCATTTAATCAAACTTTAATTGGTTAGTATTGTTCCAGTCTATTAATTAACAATTCTGCTGACCTGTGGGAAAATAATATGTGTAGCCTATACTAGATGATAACCTGATCATATTCTGATGATACTAATATTTAAGGTTTGGAGGAGGAGGCTGCAGTTAGCACTGGATTTGCTCACTATGATGTAAAGTTCTCCATTCATTGTCAATGGGAATTTAATGTTTGTGTAAGTCTAATATATGTTAATATATTAAAGTCTAACTAACTGGTGTTGATTAGGTGATGTAATGGTGATGTAAAACAAAAGGTGCAAACACAAACATTAAACACCGTTAACAATTAAGAGACAATATGACGTAAATGACACATTATGGTGTAAATGTTCCCAGCGTTTACAAAACAAACATTGAACTAAAGCCTAACATTGACAACAATTCCCTTAATGCTTTGGTGCACTGCTCCTCCTTGTAGATAGGGGGCAGGGCTGTCTTACGGAGACAACATGTAGTCCAGGAAGTAAGTGAGCCCAGTGTCCATGACATCATTGTCATCGTCATTAACATCAACGTTTTTGCAAAAAGGGTGAAGTGTCCCTTTAACTAGAACAGAAGAGGATCGGCTCATTAACCCATTTTGGGCGGGAACCCCTTTTAATAACAATAATAATAATGAATTGTATTTTTATAGCGCTTTTCCAAGTGCTCAAAGCGCTTTACAATGGTTCATTCATTCATACATTGGGAGGTGAAGGTTCATTCATTCATACATTGGGAGGTGAAGGTTCATTCATTCATACATTGGGAGGTGAAGGTTCATTCATTCATACGTTGGGAGGTGAAGGTTCATTCATTCATACATTGGGAGGTGAAGGTTCATTCATTCATACGTTGGGAGGTGAAGGTTCATTCATTCATACATTGGGAGGTGAAGGTTCATTCATTCATACGTTGGGAGGTGA
>NC_139697.1:101028531-101083531 GCF_964188405.1 Protomyctophum parallelum | reverse complement strand
ACAACATTATGCCACTGACCCCCATAAGGACCCCCCATTTGACAACATTATGCCTGTGACCCCGATAAGGACCCCCCATTTGACAACATTATGCCACTGACCCCGATAAGGACCCCCCATTTGACAACATTATGCCACTGACCCCGATAAGGACCCCCCATTTGACAACATTATGCCAGTGACCCCGATAAGGACCCCCCATTTGACAACATTATGCCTGTGACCCCGATAAGGACCCCCCATTTGACAACATTATGCCACTGACCCCGATAAGGACCCCCCATTTGACAACATTATGCCACTGACCCCGATAAGGACCCCCCATTTGACAACATTATGCCAGTGACCCCGATAAGGACCCCCCATTTGACAACATTATGCCAGTGACCCCGATAAGGACCCCCCATTTGACAACATTATGCCACTGACCCCGATAAGGACCCCCCATTTGACAACATTATGCCACTGACCCTGATAAGGACCCCCCATTTGACAACATTATGCCACTGACCCCGATAAGGACCCCCCATTTGACAACATTATGCCAGTGACCCGATAAGGACCCCCCATTTGACAACATAATGCCAGTGACCCCGATAAGGACCCCCCATTTGACAACATTATGCCTGTGACCCCGATAAGGACCCCCCATTTGACAACATTATGCCACTGACCCCGATAAGGACCCCCCATTTGACAACATTATGCCACTGACCCCGATAAGGACCCCCCATTTGACAACATTATGCCAGTGACCCCGATAAGGACCCCCCATTTGACAACATTATGCCAGTGACCCCGATAAGGACCCCCCATTTGACAACATTATGCCACTGACCCCGATAAGGACCCCCCATTTGACAACATTATGCCACTGACCCTGATAAGGACCCCCCATTTGACAACATTATGCCACTGACCCCGATAAGGACCCCCCATTTGACAACATTATGCCAGTGACCCGATAAGGACCCCCCATTTGACAACATAATGCCAGTGACCCCGATAAGGACCCCCCATTTGACAACATTATGCCCAGTGACCCCGATAAGGACCCCCCATTTGACAACATTATGCCACTGACCCCGATAAGGACCCCCCATTTGACAACATTATGCCAGTGACCCCGATAAGGACCCCCCATTTGACAACATTATGCCAATGACCCCGATAAGGACCCCCCATTTGACAACATTATGCCAGTGACCCCGATAAGGACCCCCCATTTGACAACATTATGCCACTGACCCCGATAAGGACCCCCCATTTGACAACATTATGCCAGTGACCCCGATAAGGACCCCCCATTTGACAACATTATGCCAGTGACCCCGATAAGGACCCCCCATTTGACAACATTATGCCAGTGACCCCAATAAGGACCCCCCATTTGACAACATTATGCCACTGACCCCCATAAGGACCCCCCATTTGACAACATAATGCCAGTGACCCCGATAAGGACCCCCCATTTGACAACATTATGCCTGTGACCCCGATAAGGACCCCCCATTTGACAACATTATGCCAGTGACCCCAATAAGGACCCCCCATTTGACAACATTATGCCACTGACCCCCATAAGGACCCCCCATTTGACAACATTATGCCACTGACCCCGATAAGGACCCCCCATTTGACAACATTATGCCACTGACCCGATAAGGACCCCCCATTTGACAACATTATGCCACTGACCCGATAAGGACCCCCCATTTGACAACATTATGCCAGTGACCCCGATAAGGACCCCCCATTTGACAACATTATGCCAATGACCCCGATAAGGACCCCCCATTTGACAACATTATGCCAATGACCCCGATAAGGACCCCCCATTTGACAACATTATGCCACTGACCCCCATAAGGACCCCCCATTTGACAACATTATGCCTGTGACCCCGATAAGGACCCCCCATTTGACAACATTATGCCAGTGACCCCGATAAGGACCCCCCATTTGACAACATTATGCCTGTGACCCCGATAAGGACCCCCCATTTGACAACATTATGCCAGTGACCCCAATAAGGACCCCCCATTTGACAACATTATGCCACTGACCCCCATAAGGACCCCCCATTTGACAACATTATGCCACTGACCCCGATAAGGACCCCCCATTTGACAACATTATGCCTGTGACCCCCGATAAGGACCCCCCATTTGACAACATTATGCCAGTGACCCCGATAAGGACCCCCCATTTGACAACATTATGCCTGTGACCCCGATAAGGACCCCCCATTTGACAACATTATGCCAGTGACCCCGATAAGGACCCCCCATTTGACAACATTATGCTAGTGACCCCGATAAGGACCCCCCATTTGACAACATTATGCCTGTGACCCCGATAAGGACCCCCCATTTGACAACATTATGCCAGTGACCCCGATAAGGACCCCCCATTTGACAACATTATGCTAGTGACCCCGATAAGGACCCCCCATTTGACAACATTATGCCAGTGACCCCGATAAGGACCCCCCATTTGACAACATTATGCCACTGACCCCGATAAGGACCCCCCATTTGACAACATTATGCCACTGACCCCGATAAGGACCCCCCATTTGACAACATTATGCCACTGACCCCGATAAGGACCCCCCATTTGACAACATTATGCCACTGACCCGATAAGGACCCCCCATTTGACAACATTATGCCACTGACCCCGATAAGGACCCCCCATTTGACAACATTATGCCACTGACCCCGATAAGGACCCCCCATTTGACAACATTATGCCACTGACCCGATAAGGACCCCCCATTTGACAACATTATGCCAGTGACCCCGATAAGGACCCCCCATTTGACAACATTATGCCACTGACCCCGATAAGGACCCCCCATTTGACAACATTATGCTAGTGACCCAGATAAGGACCCCCCATTTGACAACATTATGCCAGTGACCCCGATAAGGACCCCCCATTTGACAACATTATGCCAGTGGCCCCGATAAGGACCCCCCATTTGACAACATTATGCCAGTGACCCCGATAAGGACCCCCCATTTGACAACATTATGCTAGTGACCCCGATAAGGACCCCCCATTTGACAACATTATGCCTGTGACCCGATAAGGACCCCCCATTTGACAACATTATGCCAGTGACCCCCATAAGGACCCCCCATTTGACAACATTATGCCAGTGACCCCGATTAGGACCCCCCATTTGACAACATTATGTCAGTGACCCCAATAAGGACCCCCCATTTAACAACATTATGCCACTGACCCCGATAAGGACCCCCCATTTGACAACATTATGCCAGTGACCCCGATAAGGACCCCCCATTTGACAACATTATGCCAGTGACCCCGATAAGGACCCCCCATTTGACAACATTATGCCACTGACCCCGATAAGGACCCCCCATTTGACAACATTATGCCAGTGACCCCGATAAGGACCCCCCATTTGACAACATAATGCCAGTGACCCCGATAAGGACCCCCCATTTGACAACATTATGCCAGTGACCCCGATAAGGACCCCCCATTTGACAACATTATGCCACTGACCCCGATAAGGACCCCCCATTTGACAACATTATGCCACTGACCCGATAAGGACCCCCCATTTGACAACATTATGCCAGTGACCCCGATAAGGACCCCCCATTTGACAACATTATGCCACTGACCCCGATAAGGACCCCCCATTTGACAACATTATGCCACTGACCCGATAAGGACCCCCCATTTGACAACATTATGCCAGTGACCCCAATAAGGACCCCCCATTTGACAACATTATGCCACTGACCCCCATAAGGACCCCCCATTTGACAACATAATGCCAGTGACCCCGATAAGGACCCCCCATTTGACAACATTATGCCTGTGACCCCGATAAGGACCCCCCATTTGACAACATTATGCCAGTGACCCCAATAAGGACCCCCCATTTGACAACATTATGCCACTGACCCCCATAAGGACCCCCCATTTGACAACATTATGCCACTGACCCCGATAAGGACCCCCCATTTGACAACATTATGCCTGTGACCCCCGATAAGGACCCCCCATTTGACAACATTATGCCAGTGACCCCGATAAGGACCCCCCATTTGACAACATTATGCCTGTGACCCCGATAAGGACCCCCCATTTGACAACATTATGCCAGTGACCCCGATAAGGACCCCCCATTTGACAACATTATGCTAGTGACCCCGATAAGGACCCCCCATTTGACAACATTATGCCTGTGACCCCGATAAGGACCCCCCATTTGACAACATTATGCCAGTGACCCCGATAAGGACCCCCCATTTGACAACATTATGCTAGTGACCCCGATAAGGAACCCCCATTTGACAACATTATGCCAGTGACCCCGATAAGGACCCCCCATTTGACAACATTATGCCACTGACCCCGATAAGGACCCCCCATTTGACAACATTATGCCACTGACCCCGATAAGGACCCCCCATTTGACAACATTATGCCACTGACCCCGATAAGGACCCCCCATTTGACAACATTATGCCACTGACCCGATAAGGACCCCCCATTTGACAACATTATGCCACTGACCCCGATAAGGACCCCCCATTTGACAACATTATGCCACTGACCCCGATAAGGACCCCCCATTTGACAACATTACGCCACTGACCCGATAAGGACCCCCCATTTGACAACATTATGCCAGTGACCCCGATAAGGACCCCCCATTTGACAACATTATGCCACTGACCCCGATAAGGACCCCCCATTTGACAACATTATGCTAGTGACCCCGATAAGGACCCCCCATTTGACAACATTATGCCAGTGACCCCGATAAGGACCCCCCATTTGACAACATTATGCCAGTGGCCCCGATAAGGACCCCCCATTTGACAACATTATGCCAGTGACCCCGATAAGGACCCCCCATTTGACAACATTATGCTAGTGACCCCGATAAGGACCCCCCATTTGACAACATTATGCCTGTGACCCGATAAGGACCCCCCATTTGACAACATTATGCCAGTGACCCCCATAAGGACCCCCCATTTGACAACATTATGCCAGTGACCCCGATTAGGACCCCCCATTTGACAACATTATGTCAGTGACCCCAATAAGGACCCCCCATTTAACAACATTATGCCACTGACCCCGATAAGGACCCCCCATTTGACAACATTATGCCAGTGACCCCGATAAGGACCCCCCATTTGACAACATTATGCCAGTGACCCCGATAAGGACCCCCCATTTGACAACATTATGCCACTGACCCCGATAAGGACCCCCCATTTGACAACATTATGCCAGTGACCCCGATAAGGACCCCCCATTTGACAACATAATGCCAGTGACCCCGATAAGGACCCCCCATTTGACAACATTATGCCAGTGACCCCGATAAGGACCCCCCATTTGACAACATTATGCCACTGACCCCGATAAGGACCCCCCATTTGACAACATTATGCCACTGACCCGATAAGGACCCCCCATTTGACAACATTATGCCAGTGACCCCGATAAGGACCCCCCATTTGACAACATTATGCCACTGACCCCGATAAGGACCCCCCATTTGACAACATTATGCCACTGACCCGATAAGGACCCCCCATTTGACAACATTATGCCTGTGACCCCCGATAAGGACCCCCCATTTGACAACATTATGCCAGTGACCCCCATAAGGACCCCCCATTTGACAACATAATGCCACTGACCCCGATAAGGACCCCCCATTTGACAACATTATGTCACTGACCCCGATAAGGACCCCCCATTTGACAACATTATGCCAGTGACCCCGATAAGGACCCCCCATTTGACAACATTATGCCAGTGACCCGATAAGGACCCCCCATTTGACAACATTATGCCACTGACCCCGATAAGGACCCCCCATTTGACAACATTATGCCACTGACCCCCCGATAAGGACCCCCCATTTGACAACATTATGCCAGTGACCCCGATAAGGACCCCCCATTTGACAACATTATGCCTGTGACCCCCATAAGGACCCCCCATTTGACAACATTATGCCACTGACCCCGATAAGGACCCCCCATTTGACAACATTATGTCACTGACCCCCATAAGGACCCCCCATTTGACAACATTATGCCAGTGACCCGATAAGGACCCCCCATTTGACAACATTATGCCACTGACCCCGATAAGGACCCCCCATTTGACAACATTATGCCAGTGACCCCGATAAGGACCCCCCATTTGACAACATTATGTCACTGACCCCCATAAGGACCCCCCATTTGACAACATTATGCCTGTGACCCCCATAAGGACCCCCCATTTGACAACATTATGCCAGTGACCCCGATAAGGACCCCCCATTTGACAACATTATGCCACTGACCCCAATAAGGACCCCCCATTTGACAACATTATGCCAGTGACCCCGATAAGGACCCCCCATTTGACAACATTATGCCAGTGACCCCGATAAGGACCCCCCATTTGACAACATTATGCCTGTGACCCCGATAAGGACCCCCCATTTGACAACATTATGCCAGTGACCCCGATAAGGACCCCCCATTTGACAACATTATGCCAGTGACCCTGATAAGGACCCCCCATTTGACAACATTATGCCAGTGACCCCGATAAGGACCCCCCATTTGACAACATTATGCCACTGACCCCAATAAGGACCCCCCATTTGACAACATTATGCCAGTGACCCCGATAAGGACCCCCCATTTGACAACATTATGCCAGTGACCCCGATAAGGACCCCCCATTTGACAACATTATGCCTGTGACCCCGATAAGGACCCCCCATTTGACAACATTATGCCAGTGACCCCGATAAGGACCCCCCATTTGACAACATTATGCCAGTGACCCTGATAAGGACCCCCATTTGACAACATTATGCCAGTGACCCCGATAAGGACCCCCCATTTGACAACATTATGCCACTGACCCCCATAAGGACCCCCCATTTGACAACATTATGCCACTGACCCCAATAAGGACCCCCCATTTGACAACATTATGCCTGTGACCCCGATAAGGACCCCCCATTTGACAACATTATGCCAGTGACCCCGATAAGGACCCCCCATTTGACAACATAATGCCAGTGACCCCGATAAGGACCCCCCATTTGACAACATTATGCCAGTGACCCCGATAAGGACCCCCCATTTGACAACATTATGCCAGTGACCCCGATAAGGACCCCCCATTTGACAACATTATGCCAGTGACCCTGATAAGGACCCCCCATTTGACAACATTATGCCACTGACCCCGATAAGGACCCCCCATTTGACAACATTATGCCAGTGACCCCGATAAGGACCCCCCATTTGACAACATTATGCCAGTGACCCCGATAAGGACCCCCCATTTGACAACATTATGCCCAGTGACCCCGATAAGGACCCCCCATTTGACAACATTATGCCACTGACCCCGATAAGGACCCCCCATTTGACAACATTATGCCAGTGACCCCGATAAGGACCCCCCATTTGACAACATTATGCCTGTGACCCCGATAAGGACCCCCCATTTGACAACATTATGCCAGTGACCCCGATAAGGACCCCCCATTTGACAACATTATGCCAGTGACCCCGATAAGGACCCCCATTTGACAACATTATGCCAGTGACCCCGATAAGGACCCCCATTTGACAACATTATGCCAGTGACCCCGATAAGGACCCCCCATTTGACAACATTATGCCACTGACCCCGATAAGGACCCCCCATTTGACAACATTATGCTAGTGACCCCGATAAGGACCCCCCATTTGACAACATTATGCCAGTGACCCCGATAAGGACCCCCCATTTGACAACATTATGCCAGTGGCCCCGATAAGGACCCCCCATTTGACAACATTATGCCAGTGACCCCGATAAGGACCCCCCATTTGACAACATTATGCTAGTGACCCCGATAAGGACCCCCCATTTGACAACATTATGCCTGTGACCCGATAAGGACCCCCCATTTGACAACATTATGCCAGTGACCCCCATAAGGACCCCCCATTTGACAACATTATGCCAGTGACCCCGATAAGGACCCCCCATTTGACAACATTATGTCAGTGACCCCAATAAGGACCCCCCATTTGACAACATTATGCCAGTGACCCCGATAAGGACCCCCCATTTGACAACATTATGCCAGTGACCCCGATAAGGACCCCCCATTTGACAACATTATGCCACTGACCCCGATAAGGACCCCCCATTTGACAACATTATGCCAGTGACCCCGATAAGGACCCCCCATTTGACAACATAATGCCAGTGACCCCGATAAGGACCCCCCATTTGACAACATTATGCCAGTGACCCCGATAAGGACCCCCCATTTGACAACATTATGCCAGTGACCCCCATAAGGACCCCCCATTTGACAACATTATGCCAGTGACCCCGATAAGGACCCCCCATTTGACAACATTATGCCACTGACCCCAATAAGGACCCCCCATTTGACAACATTATGTCACTGACCCCGATAAGGACCCCCCATTTGACAACATTATGCCACTGACCCCGATAAGGACCCCCCATTTGACAACATTATGCCAGTGACCCGATAAGGACCCCCCATTTGACAACATTATGCCACTGACCCCGATAAGGACCCCCCATTTGACAACATTATGCCACTGACCCCCCGATAAGGACCCCCCATTTGACAACATTATGCCAGTGACCCCGATAAGGACCCCCCATTTGACAACATTATGCCACTGACCCCGATAAGGACCCCCCATTTGACAACATTATGCCTGTGACCCCCATAAGGACCCCCCATTTGACAACATTATGCCCAGTGACCCCAATAAGGACCCCCCATTTGACAACATTATGCCAGTGACCCCGATAAGGACCCCCCATTTGACAACATTATGCCAGTGACCCCGATAAGGACCCCCCATTTGACAACATTATGCCACTGACCCCGATAAGGACCCCCCATTTGACAACATTATGCCAGTGACCCCGATAAGGACCCCCCATTTGACAACATTATGCCTGTGACCCCGATAAGGACCCCCCATTTGACAACATTATGCCAGTGACCCCGATAAGGACCCCCCATTTGACAACATTATGCCACTGACCCCAATAAGGACCCCCCATTTGACAACATTATGCCAGTGACCCCGATAAGGACCCCCCATTTGACAACATTATGCCAGTGACCCCGATAAGGACCCCCCATTTGACAACATTATGCCTGTGACCCCGATAAGGACCCCCCATTTGACAACATTATGCCAGTGACCCCGATAAGGACCCCCCATTTGACAACATTATGCCAGTGACCCCGATAAGGACCCCCATTTGACAACATTATGCCAGTGACCCCGATAAGGACCCCCCATTTGACAACATTATGCCACTGACCCCCATAAGGACCCCCCATTTGACAACATAATGCCAGTGACCCCGATAAGGACCCCCCATTTGACAACATTATGCCAGTGACCCCGATAAGGACCCCCCATTTGACAACATTATGCCAGTGACCCCGATAAGGACCCCCCATTTGACAACATTATGCCAGTGACCCCGATAAGGACCCCCCATTTGACAACATTATGCCACTGACCCCGATAAGGACCCCCCATTTGACAACATTATGCCAGTGACCCCGATAAGGACCCCCCATTTGACAACATTATGCCAGTGACCCCGATAAGGACCCCCCATTTGACAACATTATGCCCAGTGACCCCGATAAGGACCCCCCATTTGACAACATTATGCCACTGACCCCGATAAGGACCCCCCATTTGACAACATTATGCCAGTGACCCCGATAAGGACCCCCCATTTGACAACATTATGCCTGTGACCCCGATAAGGACCCCCCATTTGACAACATTATGCCAGTGACCCCGATAAGGACCCCCCATTTGACAACATTATGCCAGTGACCCCGATAAGGACCCCCATTTGACAACATTATGCCAGTGACCCCGATAAGGACCCCCCATTTGACAACATTATGCCAGTGACCCCGATAAGGACCCCCCATTTGACAACATTATGCCAGTGACCCCGATAAGGACCCCCCATTTGACAACATTATGCCAGTGACCCCGATAAGGACCCCCCATTTGACAACATTATGCCAGTGACCCCGATAAGGACCCCCCATTTGACAACATTATGCCAGTGACCCCGATAAGGACCCCCCATTTGACAACATTATGCCAGTGACCCCGATAAGGACCCCCCATTTGACAACATTATGCCACTGACCCCGATAAGGACCCCCCATTTGACAACATTATGCCAGTGGCCCCCCGATAAGGACCCCCCATTTGACAACATTATGCCAGTGACCCCGATAAGGACCCCCCATTTGACAACATTATGCCAGTGGCCCCCCGATAAGGACCCCCCATTTGACAACATTATGCCAGTGACCCGATAAGGACCCCCCATTTGACAACATTATGCCAGTGACCCCGATAAGGACCCCCCATTTGACAACATTATGCCAGTGACCCCGATAAGGACCCCCCATTTGACAACATTATGCCAGTGACCCCGATAAGGACCCCCCATTTGACAACATTATGCCAGTGACCCCGATAAGGACCCCCCATTTGACAACATTATGCCAGTGACCCCGATAAGGACCCCCCATTTGACAACATTATGCCTGTGACCCCGATAAGGACCCCCCATTTGACAACATTATGCCACTGACCCCGATAAGGACCCCCCATTTGACAACATTATGCCAGTGACCCCGATAAGGACCCCCCATTTGACAACATTATGCCACTGACCCCGATAAGGACCCCCCATTTGACAACATTATGCCAGTGACCCCGATAAGGACCCCCCATTTGACAACATTATGCCAGTGACCCGATAAGGACCCCCCATTTGACAACATTATGCCAGTGACCCCGATAAGGACCCCCCATTTGACAACATTATGCCACTGACCCCCCGATAAGGACCCCCCATTTGACAACATTATGCCTGTGACCCCGATAAGGACCCCCCATTTGACAACATTATGCCAGTGACCCCGATAAGGACCCCCCATTTGACAACATTATGCCACTGACCCCCCGATAAGGACCCCCCATTTGACAACATTATGTCACTGACCCCGATAAGGACCCCCCATTTGACAACATTATGCCAGTGACCCTGATAAGGACCCCCCATTTGACAACATTATGCCACTGACCCCGATAAGGACCCCCCATTTGACAACATAATGTCAGTGACCCCGATAAGGACCCCCCATTTGACAACATTATGTCAGTGACCCCAATAAGGACCCCCCATTTGACAACATTATGCCAGTGACCCCGATAAGGACCCCCCATTTGACAACATAATGTCAGTGACCCCGATAAGGACCCCCCATTTGACAACATTATGCCAGTGACCCCGATAAGGACCCCCCATTTGACAACATAATGTCAATGACCCCGATAAGGACCCCCCATTTGACAACATTATGCCAGTGACCCCGATAAGGACCCCCCATTTGACAACATTATGCCAGTGGCCCCGATAAGGACCCCCCATTTGACAACATTATGCCAGTGACCCCGATAAGGACCCCCCATTTGACAACATTATGCCACTGACCCCGATAAGGACCCCCCATTTGACAACATTATGCCAGTGACCCCGATAAGGACCCCCCATTTGACAACATTATGCCAGTGACCCTGATAAGGACCCCCCATTTGACAAAATTATGCCAGTGACCCCGATAAGGACCCCCCATTTGACAACATTATGCCCAGTGACCCCGATAAGGACCCCCCATTTGACAACATTATGCCCAGTGACCCCGATAAGGACCCCCCATTTGACAACATTATGCCAGTGACCCCGATAAGGACTCCCCATTTGACAACATTATGCCACTGACCCCGATAAGGACCCCCCATTTGACAACATTATGCCACTGACCCCGATAAGGACCCCCCATTTGACAACATTATGCTAGTGACCCCGATAAGGACCCCCCATTTGACAACATTATGCCTGTGACCCGATAAGGACCCCCCATTTGACAACATTATGCCAGTGACCCCCATAAGGACCCCCCATTTGACAACATTATGCCAGTGACCCCGATAAGGACCCCCCATTTGACAACATTATGTCAGTGACCCCAATAAGGACCCCCCATTTGACAACATTATGCCAGTGACCCCGATAAGGACCCCCCATTTGACAACATTATGCCAGTGACCCCGATAAGGACCCCCCATTTGACAACATTATGCCACTGACCCCGATAAGGACCCCCCATTTGACAACATTATGCCAGTGACCCCGATAAGGACCCCCCATTTGACAACATAATGCCAGTGACCCCGATAAGGACCCCCCATTTGACAACATTATGCCAGTGACCCCGATAAGGACCCCCCATTTGACAACATTATGCCAGTGACCCCCATAAGGACCCCCCATTTGACAACATTATGCCAGTGACCCCGATAAGGACCCCCCATTTGACAACATTATGCCACTGACCCCAATAAGGACCCCCCATTTGACAACATTATGTCACTGACCCCGATAAGGACCCCCCATTTGACAACATTATGCCACTGACCCCGATAAGGACCCCCCATTTGACAACATTATGCCAGTGACCCGATAAGGACCCCCCATTTGACAACATTATGCCACTGACCCCGATAAGGACCCCCCATTTGACAACATTATGCCACTGACCCCCCGATAAGGACCCCCCATTTGACAACATTATGCCAGTGACCCCGATAAGGACCCCCCATTTGACAACATTATGCCACTGACCCCGATAAGGACCCCCCATTTGACAACATTATGCCTGTGACCCCCATAAGGACCCCCCATTTGACAACATTATGCCCAGTGACCCCAATAAGGACCCCCCATTTGACAACATTATGCCAGTGACCCCGATAAGGACCCCCCATTTGACAACATTATGCCAGTGACCCCGATAAGGACCCCCCATTTGACAACATTATGCCACTGACCCCGATAAGGACCCCCCATTTGACAACATTATGCCAGTGACCCCGATAAGGACCCCCCATTTGACAACATTATGCCTGTGACCCCGATAAGGACCCCCCATTTGACAACATTATGCCAGTGACCCCGATAAGGACCCCCCATTTGACAACATTATGCCACTGACCCCAATAAGGACCCCCCATTTGACAACATTATGCCAGTGACCCCGATAAGGACCCCCCATTTGACAACATTATGCCAGTGACCCCGATAAGGACCCCCCATTTGACAACATTATGCCTGTGACCCCGATAAGGACCCCCCATTTGACAACATTATGCCAGTGACCCCGATAAGGACCCCCCATTTGACAACATTATGCCAGTGACCCCGATAAGGACCCCCATTTGACAACATTATGCCAGTGACCCCGATAAGGACCCCCCATTTGACAACATTATGCCACTGACCCCCATAAGGACCCCCCATTTGACAACATAATGCCAGTGACCCCGATAAGGACCCCCCATTTGACAACATTATGCCAGTGACCCCGATAAGGACCCCCCATTTGACAACATTATGCCAGTGACCCCGATAAGGACCCCCCATTTGACAACATTATGCCAGTGACCCCGATAAGGACCCCCCATTTGACAACATTATGCCACTGACCCCGATAAGGACCCCCCATTTGACAACATTATGCCAGTGACCCCGATAAGGACCCCCCATTTGACAACATTATGCCAGTGACCCCGATAAGGACCCCCCATTTGACAACATTATGCCCAGTGACCCCGATAAGGACCCCCCATTTGACAACATTATGCCACTGACCCCGATAAGGACCCCCCATTTGACAACATTATGCCAGTGACCCCGATAAGGACCCCCCATTTGACAACATTATGCCTGTGACCCCGATAAGGACCCCCCATTTGACAACATTATGCCAGTGACCCCGATAAGGACCCCCCATTTGACAACATTATGCCAGTGACCCCGATAAGGACCCCCATTTGACAACATTATGCCAGTGACCCCGATAAGGACCCCCCATTTGACAACATTATGCCAGTGACCCCGATAAGGACCCCCCATTTGACAACATTATGCCAGTGACCCCGATAAGGACCCCCCATTTGACAACATTATGCCAGTGACCCCGATAAGGACCCCCCATTTGACAACATTATGCCAGTGGCCCCCCGATAAGGACCCCCCATTTGACAACATTATGCCAGTGACCCCGATAAGGACCCCCCATTTGACAACATTATGCCAGTGGCCCCCCGATAAGGACCCCCCATTTGACAACATTATGCCAGTGACCCGATAAGGACCCCCCATTTGACAACATTATGCCAGTGACCCCGATAAGGACCCCCCATTTGACAACATTATGCCAGTGACCCCGATAAGGACCCCCCATTTGACAACATTATGCCAGTGACCCCGATAAGGACCCCCCATTTGACAACATTATGCCAGTGACCCCGATAAGGACCCCCCATTTGACAACATTATGCCAGTGACCCCGATAAGGACCCCCCATTTGACAACATTATGCCTGTGACCCCGATAAGGACCCCCCATTTGACAACATTATGCCACTGACCCCGATAAGGACCCCCCATTTGACAACATTATGCCAGTGACCCCGATAAGGACCCCCCATTTGACAACATTATGCCACTGACCCCGATAAGGACCCCCCATTTGACAACATTATGCCAGTGACCCCGATAAGGACCCCCCATTTGACAACATTATGCCAGTGACCCGATAAGGACCCCCCATTTGACAACATTATGCCAGTGACCCCGATAAGGACCCCCCATTTGACAACATTATGCCACTGACCCCCCGATAAGGACCCCCCATTTGACAACATTATGCCTGTGACCCCGATAAGGACCCCCCATTTGACAACATTATGCCAGTGACCCCGATAAGGACCCCCCATTTGACAACATTATGCCACTGACCCCCCGATAAGGACCCCCCATTTGACAACATTATGTCACTGACCCCGATAAGGACCCCCCATTTGACAACATTATGCCAGTGACCCTGATAAGGACCCCCCATTTGACAACATTATGCCACTGACCCCGATAAGGACCCCCCATTTGACAACATAATGTCAGTGACCCCGATAAGGACCCCCCATTTGACAACATTATGTCAGTGACCCCAATAAGGACCCCCCATTTGACAACATTATGCCAGTGACCCCGATAAGGACCCCCCATTTGACAACATAATGTCAGTGACCCCGATAAGGACCCCCCATTTGACAACATTATGCCAGTGACCCCGATAAGGACCCCCCATTTGACAACATAATGTCAATGACCCCGATAAGGACCCCCCATTTGACAACATTATGCCAGTGACCCCGATAAGGACCCCCCATTTGACAACATTATGCCAGTGGCCCCGATAAGGACCCCCCATTTGACAACATTATGCCAGTGACCCCGATAAGGACCCCCCATTTGACAACATTATGCCACTGACCCCGATAAGGACCCCCCATTTGACAACATTATGCCAGTGACCCCGATAAGGACCCCCCATTTGACAACATTATGCCAGTGACCCTGATAAGGACCCCCCATTTGACAAAATTATGCCAGTGACCCCGATAAGGACCCCCCATTTGACAACATTATGCCCAGTGACCCCGATAAGGACCCCCCATTTGACAACATTATGCCCAGTGACCCCGATAAGGACCCCCCATTTGACAACATTATGCCAGTGACCCCGATAAGGACCCCCCATTTGACAACATTATGCCACTGACCCCGATAAGGACCCCCCATTTGACAACATTATGCCACTGACCCCGATAAGGACCCCCCATTTGACAACATTATGCCTGTGACCCCGATAAGGACCCCCCATTTGACAACATTATGCCCAGTGACCCCGATAAGGACCCCCCATTTGACAACATTATGCCAGTGACCCCAATAAGGACCCCCCATTTGACAACATTATGCCAGTGACCCCAATAAGGACCCCCCATTTGACAACATTATGCCCAGTGACCCCGATAAGGACCCCCCATTTGACAACATTATGCCAGTGACCCCAATAAGGACCCCCCATTTGACAACATTATGCCAGTGACCCCGATAAGGACCCCCCATTTGACAACATTATGCCAGTGACCCCGATAAGGACCCCCCATTTGACAACATTATGCCACTGACCCCGATAAGGACCCCCCATTTGACAACATTATGCCACTGACCCCGATAAGGACCCCCCATTTGACAACATTATGCCACTGACCCCGATAAGGACCCCCCATTTGACAACATTATGCCACTGACCCCGATAAGGACCCCCCATTTGACAACATTATGCCACTGACCCCGATAAGGACCCCCCATTTGACAACATTATGCCACTGACCCCGATAAGGACCCCCCATTTGACAACATTATGCCAGTGACCCCGATAAGGACCCCCCATTTGACAACATTATGCCACTGACCCCGATAAGGACCCCCCATTTGACAACATAATGTCAGTGACCCCGATAAGGACCCCCCATTTGACAACATTATGCCACTGACCCCGATAAGGACCCCCCATTTGACAACATTATGCCAGTGACCCCGATAAGGACCCCCCATTTGACAACATTATGCCAGTGACCCCGATAAGGACCCCCCATTTGACAACATTATGCCACTGACCCCCATAAGGACCCCCCATTTGACAACATTATGCCAGTGACCCCGATAAGGACCCCCCATTTGACAACATAATGTCAGTGACCCCGATAAGGACCCCCCATTTGACAACATTATGCCAGTGACCCCGATAAGGACCCCCCATTTGACAACATTATGCCAGTGGCCCCGATAAGGACCCCCCATTTGACAACATTATGCCAGTGACCCCGATAAGGACCCCCCATTTGACAACATTATGCCACTGACCCCGATAAGGACCCCCCATTTGACAACATTATGCCAGTGACCCCGATAAGGACCCCCCATTTGACAACATTATGCCAGTGACCCCGATAAGGACCCCCCATTTGACAACATTATGCCAGTGACCCCGATAAGGACCCCCCATTTGACAACATTATGCCACTGACCCCGATAAGGACCCCCAATTTGACAACATTATGCCACTGACCCCGATAAGGACCCCCCATTTGACAACATAATGCCAGTGACCCTGATAAGGACCCCCCATTTGACAACATTATGCCAGTGACCCCGATAAGGACCCCCCATTTGACAACATTATGCCAGTGACCCCGATAAGGACCCCCCATTTGACAACATTATGCCAGTGACCCCGATAAGGACCCCCCATTTGACAACATTATGCCAGTGACCCCGATAAGGACCCCCCATTTGACAACATTATGCCACTGACCCCGATAAGGACCCCCCATTTGACAACATTATGCCACTGACCCCGATAAGGACCCCCCATTTGACAACATTATGCCAGTGACCCCGATAAGGACCCCCCATTTGACAACATTATGCCAGTGACCCCGATAAGGACCCCCCATTTGACAACATTATGCCAGTGACCCCGATAAGGACCCCCCATTTGACAACATTATGCCAGTGACCCCGATAAGGACCCCCCATTTGACAACATTATGCCAGTGACCCCGATAAGGACCCCCCATTTGACAACATTATGCCAGTGACCCCCATAAGGACCCCCCATTTGACAACATTATGCTAGTGACCCCGATAAGGACCCCCCATTTGACAAAATTATGCCAGTGACCCCGATAAGGACCCCCCATTTGACAACATTATGCCTGTGACCCCGATAAGGACCCCCCATTTGACAACATTATGCCAGTGACCCCGATAAGGACCCCCCATTTGACAACATTATGCCAGTGACCCCGATAAGGACCCCCCATTTGACAACATTATGCCAGTGACCCCGATAAGGACCCCCCATTTGACAACATTATGCCTGTGACCCCGATAAGGACCCCCCATTTGACAACATTATGCCACTGACCCCCCGATAAGGACCCCCCATTTGACAACATTATGCCACTGACCCCGATAAGGACCCCCCATTTGACAACATTATGCCAGTGACCCCGATAAGGACCCCCCATTTGACAACATTATGCCACTGACCCCGATAAGGACCCCCCATTTGACAACATTATGCCACTGACCCCGATAAGGACCCCCCATTTGACAACATTATGCCACTGACCCCCGATAAGGACCCCCCATTTGACAACATTATGCCACTGACCCCGATAAGGACCCCCCATTTGACAACATTATGCCAGTGACCCCGATAAGGACCCCCCATTTGACAACATTATGCCACTGACCCCGATAAGGACCCCCCATTTGACAACATTATGCCAGTGACCCCGATAAGGACCCCCCATTTGACAACATTATGCCACTGACCCCGATAAGGACCGCCCATTTGACAACATTATGCCAGTGACCCCGATAAGGACCCCCCATTTGACAACATTATGCCAGTGGCCCCGATAAGGACCCCCCATTTGACAACATTATGCCAGTGACCCCGATAAGGACCCCCCATTTGACAACATTATGCCCAGTGACCCTGATAAGGACCCCCCATTTGACAACATTATGCCACTGACCCCGATAAGGACCCCCCATTTGACAACATTATGCCCAGTGACCCTGATAAGGACCCCCCATTTGACAACATTATGCCACTGACCCCGATAAGGACCCCCCATTTGACAACATTATGCCACTGACCCCAATAAGGGAGGATTTTTACGGCTCTAGCAGTGATTCAGAAACACATTAATTTCATGGACCCCCAAATTTACACGCATTATGCTACGGACCCCCAATTGAATGGCATTTCTATCTCATGGTACCCCAATTTATATTGTAAAACCACTGTTAATTTAACTCAGAGTGTACAAATGGAACCAAATGGACCCGTTAGCTTCCATTTGTACACGCTCTGAGTTACAGAACCATAAGGGTCCATTTGGTTCCTTATATCTCTAATTGAGCTATAGGGACCCCCTGGAACTCCCTCAAGTACCCCTAGGGGTCCCCGGACCCCACTTTGGGAACCCGTGAGTTAAAGAGACTAAATAAAAATATCACAATTACGTTTTGATCAAAATCCATATCAAAATTGTGATACACAGGCTATTTTTTGTTTTGAAAAAATGACTAACAGTTTTGATATTATATCTAATCTAATACCATAATATTTATATACAGTAGGATATTAATAATATATTTATATACAGTAGGCATATTAATAATATATTTATATACAGTAGGCCTACTGATAATATATTGCTGAATTGGCCGATGCTAAACGCATCCCTTGGTAGCATTTTAAAGGACCACTTCACCACTTTTCAACCTATCTTCATTATAATAGGTCCTCACTAATAATCATGAAAAAATGGCATGACTTTCTTCTACTCAGTCTGCGCCATTTTTTCATGATTAGTGAGGACCTATTATATAAAGATAGGTTGAAAAGTGGTGAAGTGGTCCTTTAAAACACCACAAGGGGTTCAAAAAGGAAAATACATCCATCTTAATGCAACCCCATGGTTTACATTACGTGTCAGCTGACATTTTCATGTTGAGCAATTTCAGCAAAGTGCAAACTATCCAAACACCGACTCCACTCATCAGCACAGTTTACCAACGCAGTGAGCTGTAACACCACCGGCCCGCCACCAGAGGGCACAGCTGTATCACACACACACACACACACACACACACACACACACACACACACACACACACACTAAAAACAACTTAACAAAAACACTACAAAAACACTACAAGAAAACTTAAAAAAAGAGAACTTAAAAAAAACGTACGTACGTAATTTATTCTAATTGTTGTTATTGCAATTTACGAGCTGCATTCGCTTCCTGCGTCTTACTTGTATAGGTATATGCACATACCTATGTGTGTATGGCAGATGGCTGTTGGGAATAATGTTAGTAAAGTAATGCAATCCAGGTATGCACTAGTTCAGATGGCTTAAGATGGCTCAGGGTCCACTCAGCAAAATTCCAAAAGTCCAGGGGCCACCACCTAAAGATGTCAGTAACCAGTACAACCAGAGTAAGATAGCCGCATTTTGCAACTCTAGATTTTTTTTATAATGGGATGAATCTAGAGTTGCAATACCCTCCATTGACTCCCCACTCATCTTTTTTGGTTTGCGATCTGCTTGTCTTAAACGACGTTAAAACTCACCAACATTGCAGCTGTAGTACAAGCTTGAATTATCCTCTTTCAATCTGCCGAGCTTGTTTTTCATAAAAATCCACCGTAGAGATGTTATGAGATACTTTCTGTCAAGACATCCTCTGCAAGTGATTGTTTTTATAAGTGTTGCAGTTTGGAAGCACTCGTTTTTATTAACGGGTCGCGCTGCTGCCTCCTGCATTATGTGCAAATTCGAAACAGGTGGTACGCAGGGCCGTTCAGTGACATACGACGAGTGCTTCCAAACTCCAGCACAGCAAAACAATCACTTGCAGAGGATGTCTTGACAGAAAGTAGCTCACAACATCTCTACGGTGGATTTTTATGAAAAACAAGCTTGGCAGATTGAAAGAGGATAATTCAAGCTTGGACTACAGCTGCAATGTTGGTGAGTTTAACGTCGTTTAAGACAAGCAGATCGCAAACCAAAAAAGATGAGTGGGGAGTCAATGGAGGTTGGAGTTGCAAATTGCGGCTAAGAGTAAGACAGAGTTACGAAAACACCGTCCACTTCATGGGGCCATGATGCACTCAGTGGGGTATGCAGGAATTCATTATTACCTTGGCCTGGGAAAATCTGCCTGGGCACACAATTTTGGCATTAATTAATTAATTAATTCCCATTTTAATTAAATACTAATTTTTGCCTTAAATTTCCTAGAAAATATTAACCCATTTAGACCGAAGACGCTGAAATTAAACAAACGTTCACTCTGAAAGAATATATATATATTCAAAGATTTGTGCCGCATTTTCACGATTTTTCAAAAATAGCAGACCTACAAGCTCGTAGCGCGCCATAGATCTGCTATTTTCCAATAGCTAAAGTATAAAATAATGCTTTATAGTTCTAACACCAAAAGGGGTTCCCGTCCAGAATGGGTTTAAGTCAGGTGTCTTAGAGATTGACAGGTGTAATGTCAGGCTGCTATACAAGACACTTCATCCCATCACATTCCCAAATGTAAACTGTAAAAATCACACCTTCGTCTTTAATGTTTGTGTTTACACAATGTTTGTGTTTACACAAACCCTCAGCTGGACATAGGAGCGCTCAACAATCATAAAACAACAACATGCACACTCTCCCAGGCAGCCTACTAGTATTGAAGTATAAGTATAGTATGTGTTGAGTATTGAAGACTGCAGAGTGTAACAACAGCTAGTTTCTTTACTGACTGCAGAGTGTAACAACAGCTAGTTTCTTTACTGACTGCAGAGTGTAACAACAGCTAGTTTCTTTACTGACTGCAGAGTGTAACAACAGCTAGTTTCTTTACTGACTGCAGAGTGTAACAACAGCTAGTTTCTTTACTGACTGCAGAGTGTAACAACAGCTAGTTTCTTTACTGACTGCAGAGTGTAACAACAGCTAGTTTCTTTACTGACTGCAGAGTGTAACAACAGCTAGTTTCTTTACTGACTGCAGAGTGTAACAACAGCTAGTTTCTTTACTGACTGCAGAGTGTAACAACAGCTAGTTTCTTTCAACTCACTTCCAAATTACAAATTAGCAAGACAGCACCCCATAGCACAGCAGCAGACAACATGGGCACAATCAATGGAAATCCATTCAGCAAAAATGACAATTCAATTCTGACCTTTTGATGTCTTCAAACATGTAGTAATCCATAATCAAGGGCGGACACTTCATGGTGTGGAGTTTCCCAGTAAAGCTGAAGTCCTCAGGATACAACTGTATCTGCATATAGTCTAGCTCCTCTATGAGGACTGCTGACTTAATTCCTTTCTTTCCAAACACTTTGCAATAGACGTTTGGCATTGTGAGGCTAACATTTAGGATACTCTCAGAGAGGCTTCTCGTTTATATTTAATCATAAACAAAGACGCAAGTTTCTGGTGTGAAGACAAACAAATCTGCCACATTCTACAAACAAGCACATGGTGACAGGCCTCAGGCAGGCATGATCAATCAATCTATGCAGGTACAGATGGAAGGCATGAACAATCAATCTATGCAGGTACAGATGGACAAACTAGGCAGTGCCAGTGGCTACGGATCCACAAGATGAATAATAATACACCCATTGCCGTATTTTGCTAAATTGAATGCAGTGATTGCGTTCACATTATGTTATGTAATGACACTACTGTCATCATATATTTTGTAAAAACAAACACTTTTTTTTTTCTTTTTTTGCCGAGTTCAGAAATACCTGGGCCTACCCAGGCGAAAAAGAAATATATTTAGTATACTTTTTTTAAGTATACTAAATGTACTTATTTGTACTTGAAACAATTTGTATTTAAATTGTGCTATTTTGAAACTACTTAAGTTGTACTTTTTATACTTAAGTTGCACTTAAGATGTGCTAAAACATATCTTAAATATATTTTTTCTATACTTTTTAACCCTTTTGTGACCAAAAAAATAGTGTTAAATTGAAAATATACTTCCAGTATCCCAAGTATACTTTTGAAAAGCATACTTAGATTATATTTATAGTGTATTTTCGAATATATCGAGTGTATATCAAGTATTAAATAAATGCATTTAAAACATACTACCAATGTGTTAATAGAATAACATTATGAACTAATGTGCTTAAAATATACTTTGTTATCTCGAATACACTATCAGATCTACTTAAACATATCTTAAATATATTCTTTCTATACTTTTTAACCCTTTTGTGACCAAAAAATAGTGTTAAATTGAAAATATACTTCCAGTATCCCAACTATACTTTTTCCGATGAGTGAAAAGCATACTTAGATTATATTTATAGTGTTTTTGTATAGTGTATTATAAGTGTATATCAAGTATTAAATAAATACATTTAAAATATACTACCAATGTGTTAATATAATAACATTACAAACAAATGTGCTTAAAATATATTTGATAGTATACTTGAAACTAGTACAAGTATACTTCAAATTAATGACTTTTATACTCCAAATAAATGTTAAGCATTATATATAATATATATATGCAAATGTATACTTTTCCAAAGTATATATATATTATATATATACTTCGGAAAAGTATCCATTTGCATACATTTGCATATATAACTCTTAATTGGAGCAACCATGTTACTATACATATGAATGAGAAAAGGGGAGAGAGACTGACCGAACCAACAGACATCTAGATTCATGGTTTTACTAACAAATCACATAAAACAACATACATCACCAAATAACTCCACAACAAAACCCTAAACACAATGACCCATAACATAACTCCAGTATACATTCTAATATTCAAATAATAACACAAATAAGAACAATAACACACGGTCCTTGGCGCCCCAGTGTATGCTGGGAAATGGACTTCCTCTAGCCACTCCCATTTCACCTGGCAGTATTTATAGCACATTAGTACTTAATATACTTAAACTTAATATACTGAAAGTTTATACTTGTATTGTATTTATAATGTATTCAAAATACAATCTACAAATATATTTACTTAAAATATGCTAAGAGTGCATTTAAAAAATACAATCTACAAATATATTTTTAATTATTATATTAAAGTACATCTTACAATAAATGCATGTTCAGGAGAACTTGCTATGAATATATTGCTAATGGACTTAAAATATAATAATCACAAATGTATTTTTAATTATTATAATTAAAGTACATCTTACAATAAATGCATGTTCAGGAGAACTTGTTGTGATTATATTGATAAAGTACTTAAAATATAATAATCACAAATGTATTTGTGATTATATGTATTTAAGTTAGACAAAAGTAAACATAAAATTAATGCACTCATGAAAAGCATATTTTCATACTATTTGAAATATATTTCTCATTTAGTACACTTATCACAAATGTGCTAAATCACAAATTAATTTATGTTCACTTATATTATATTTAGCAAAAATTTACTATTAATATGATTAGAGACACTACAAGTATACATTTAACATACCTTCTGTGCTAAAAGTGTACTTAAGTATGGAATAAATATATTTATTTTTCGCCTGGGTAGGCCCGGTAGGACCAGGTGTGGACACGCCCCTGCTGGGCCTAGGCCCGGTAGGACCAGGTGTGGACACGCCCCTGCTGGGCCTAGGCCCGGTAGGACCAGGTGTGGACACGCCCCTGGGCCTAGGCCCGGTAGGACCAGGTGTGGACACGCCCCTGGGCCTAGGCCCGGTAGGACCAGGTGTGGACACGCCCCTGCATACATACAGTCCAATGGGCCTAGGCCCGGTAGGACCAGGTGTGGACACGCCCCTGGGTAGGCCCGGTAGGACCAGGTGTGGACACGCCCCTGCATACATACAGTCCAATGGCGGCTTTCCTACATAGACTTCTATTGAGAATGGGGACAACCAACTGGTACAAGTCCTGGACCGGAAGTAGGCAGAAATGCATTGGACTCAGGCGGCAACAGCCCAGCTTTAATGATCTTAAATCCCTTTATTTTAGGATTGTTTTGTAGTAATAGTACAACATGAACATTAAAGAGACTTTAGTTAGTTACTGTACAATACTTTAAAACAGTTGTCATGTTGCACACATGTGTTGTAGTCGAGACCACCTAAAGCGAGACCAAGACAAGACCAAGACCTAAGCGGGTCGAGACCAAGACCGAGACCAAGACCGATGCGAGCCTAGGGGGCCGAGACCAAGACCAAGACCAAGACCTGGAGGGTCGAGACCGAGACCAAGACCAAGACCGCTGCGAGCCTAGGGGGCCGAGACCAAGACCAAGACCTGGAGGGTCGAGACCGAGACCAAGACCAAGACCGCTGCGAGCTTAGGGGGCCGAGACCAAGACCAAGACCTAGGAGGGTCGAGACCGAGACCAAGACTGCCGCGAGGCGAGACCGAGTCAAGACCAAGACCAAGACCAAGACCAAGACCAAGACCGCTGCTAGCCTAGGGGGCCGAGACCAAGACCAAGACCAAGACCTGGAGGGTCGAGACCGAGACCAAGACCAAGACCGCTGCGAGCTTAGGGGGCCGAGACCAAGACCAAGACCTGGAGGGTCGAGACCGAGACCAAGACCAAGACCGATGCGAGCTTAGGGGGCCGAGACCAAGACCAAGACCAAGACCTGGAGGGTCGAGACCGAGACCAAGACCAAGACCGCTGCGAGCCTATGGGGCCGAGACCAAGACCAAGACCAAGACCTGGAGGGTCGAGACCGAGACCAAGACCAAGACCGCTGCGAGCTTAGGGGGCCGAGACCAAGACCAAGACCAAGACCTGGAGGGTCGAGACCAAGACCAAGACCGATGCGAGCTTAGGGGGCCGAGACCAAGACCAAGACCTGGAGGGTCAAGACCGAGACCAAGACCAAGACCGATGCGAGCTTAGGGGGCCGAGACCAAGACCAAGACCAAGACCTGGAGGGTCAAGACCGAGACCAAGACCAAGACCGATGCGAGCCTAGGGGGCCGAGACCAAGACCAAGACCAAGACCTGGAGGGTCAAGACCGAGACCAAGACCAAGACCGATGCGAGCCTAGGGGGCCGAGACCAAGACCAAGACCTGGAGGGTCGAGACCGAGACCAAGACCAAGACCGATGTGAGCTTAGGGGGCCGAGACCAAGACCAAGACCTAGGAGGGTCGAGACCGAGACCAAGACTGCCGCGAGGCGAGACCGAGTCAAGACCAAGACCATTTTTCCCTCTTATTTGATAGGTAGTATTATTAGGTAATAGGTACAGATAACAATCTTGATCTGAAACACTGCAAATAGATTTTACTTTGGAACAGCTCAAAATTAGGTATACTTGTCTACACAGCATGATTCATTCAAGTATTTATTTTAAATATCAAGCATAATAATACGCATCAAAACAACTGTCCTCTCAACCAACATTTATTTGAAGTTAACCACAAAAAAACAAGATTTAGAACATTGGTTTAGAACTGGACACTGGTTCTCAAAAATAGCAATTAGTGATCTCTCTCTCTCTCTCTCTGTTTGTGTGTGTGTGTGTGTGTGTGTGTGTGTGTGTGTGTGTGTGTGTGTGTGTGTGTGTGTGTGTGTGTGTGTGTGTGTGTGTGTGTGTGTGTGTGTGTGTGTGTGTGTGTGTGTGTGTGTGTGTGTGTGTGTGTGTGTGTGTGTGTGTGTGTGTGTGTGTGTGTGTGTGTGCATGTGCTGCGCAGAGCAGTAGGATCATCATGACAAAACAAAAGCCCTATAGCTGAATTCAAACCTGAGTCTGAGTAGATGCTGAGCCATAGTACACATTCCTCCTTTCTGTCCTCATTCCCTCCCTCCCTTTGGCCTTTGTCTCTCTCTCAGTCTCAAAATATTTTCAGGGGGGGTCTGCAGTTCTGCACTCTGCAGCCAAATTATGGATGGCCTTGATTCCTTGGCACAAAAAACGTTTGATAACTATTAACTACAGATTGAGAGGGCATTTTTAGAATTGGCCTCAGGTCGTCTTGGAGTTGGAACCCAATGGCATCATCACGACGATGTGCCATATCACAGTAAAGCTATGGCTCACCTTCAAATTAAAACAATAGTTTATTAGTTGGTTTTGGTTGCTGCTGTTTGAGCCTTTTAGTAGGCTAAATAAATCGGTAGTGAACCAACAATGAGGCATGCATGCACGTTATACAACAAAGGATCACATAAGGTGGACGATGAATGGATTTTACTTTAGGTATAGATGTAACGTCAGGTAGGTGGTGGTTCTTTACTCTTCTCATGATGAAACTAAACCGAGGCGACAGGCGAGGCTTCATACATATGTCGCGGTCGCGCTGCAGTGCAACGCGTTGTGAGTTGTAGATTGGCTATTTTCAGATCAGTATTCAATCACCGCTCAACCTCGTTTATTAAACGACTACAAGTTACAAGTTACAACACAACACACTTTATTAAAAAAAACCCGGAAAGCTTGCAGTCTTGCACTGTTGGTAGAAATATTTTTAAGACAATATTGAAATGAAAATGCCAGGCTACCCATGCCGGGCGCTGCATGCGTAGGCCTATTGCGTAACTCTCCGCCGGCCGACACTTTATTTATTTATGCCCATTGCCTGAGGCTGATATAATTTCATGATAGAATCATTGAAAATCAATCATAATAACATAAACATGTGCTCTTCTTTGGACCTATATGAACGTCATGCAGCGCTGTTCTCCGCAAACGGCAGTCTTTAATTAATTAATGTGAATGGGCTCCTCTCAGTGCAGTCCTTGCGATCGGGTTGATATAATTATAATAGAACGTTTTGCATCTCGTCTCGAGTGGTCTCGGTGGGAGAAGAGACCCGAGACAATTGGTCCGAGACCAAGTCAAGACCAAGACAAATGCGGGGCGAGACCGAGACGAGACCACAAGACAAAAAAGGCGAGAAGCGCAAGAACGAGACAAGACCGAGACCACGAAAATTTGGTCTCGAGACCGGTCTCGAGACGAGACCATGTCTCGAGAACTACAACACTATTGCGCCGCCCTCGTTGAAAACAATGTATTTCCAACTCCAGCTCGTCTCAGTTCAGGCTGCATGAACAGTGCTCAAGCGCTCGGTTTCTGCCCCCTCAATGTCGTAACTCTCCTATTAGATGGCTCTGGGTTTCTGCCCCCTCAATGTCGTAACTCTCCTATTAGATGGCTCTGGGTTTCTGCCCCCTCAATGTCGTAACTCTCCTATTAGATGGCTCTGGGTTTCTGCCCCCTCAATGTCGTAACTCTCCTATTAGATGGCTCTGGGTTTCTGCCCCCTCAATGTCGTAACTCTCCTATTAGATGGCTCTGGGTTTCTGCCCCCTCAATGTCGTAACTCTCCTATTAGATGGCTCTGGGTTTCTGCCCCCTCAATGTCGTAACTCTCCTATTAGATGCGGCTCTGGGTTTCTGCCCCCTTAATGTCGTAACTCTCCTATTAGATGGCTCTGGGTTTCTGCCCCCTCAATGTCGTAACTCTCCTATTAGATGGCTCTGGGTTTCTGCCCCCTTAATGTCGCAACTAGATGGCTCTGGGTACAACCAGCGCAGTGCCACTCTCAACCCGTGCATGGGTTAATGTACGTGTGGCCCTTCATGGTCATACCAACACAAATATTACAGAACTCAGTCCCCTGGGGTCCTCCGACCACGACACACACGGAGAGAGAGAGAGAGAGAGAGAGGAGAGAGAGAGAGAGAGAGAGAGAGAGAGAGAGAGAGAGAGAGAGAGAGAGAGAGAGGTCCAACGTACAAGAGAATGACGTCAGCCCAGAGCTCCATCAGCAAGACAAGACTAAACATGTTTTCTCCACTGGAAAGAAGGAAATGCACCCTAGCCTATAGAAGAAAGCACCTCATCATGTTGTCTTGCACACTATCATGTCTTCTACTTCTTCCATAGAGGGCACTTTATCCAATTTAGACCTGAGGTCGATTCTACAAATGCCTTCTAAATCCTGACAGTTTTCTGAAAGACCCTATATGTGTTCAGTGGTTCTCAAACATCTTCATGTCAAGGACCTCCAAAAATATATGTAATTGGCCGCCGACCCCCCATCTGAAAACATGTAGCCCCCCCCCCCCCCCCCAGAAGCAAAGATTTGAGTTAAAAAAGTTTCGCTCTGAAAGAATATATTCAAAGATTTGCGCCACATTTAGGCCTACACGATTTTTCAAAAATAGCAGACCTACAAGCTTGTAGATCTGCTATATGTTTCAATATCTATAAAGAATAACAGAATGCTTAAAACACCAACATGGGGTTCCCGCCAAGAATGGGTTATCCAAGAAGAGGGCACTTTTTCTTCCAAAGAAGGGGGCACCGTGGGAGTAATTACCCCCCACTAAGAGCACCTTGAGTGGGGCACCGTGGGAGTAATTACCCCCCACTAAGAGCACCTTGAGTGGGGCACCGTGGGAGTAATTACCCCCCACTAAGAGCACCTTGAGTGGGGCACCGTGGGAGTAATTACCCCCCACTGGCAGCACCTTGAGTGGGGCACCGTGGGAGTAATTACCCCCCACTGGCAGCACCTTGAGTGGGGCACCGTGGGAGTAATTACCCCCCACTGGCAGCACCTTGAGTGGGGCACCGTGGGAGTAATTACCCCCCACTAAGAGCACCTTGAGTGGGGCACCGTGGGAGTAATTACCCCCCACTAAGAGCACCTTGAGTGGGGCACCGTGGGAGTAATTACCCCCCACTGAGAGCACCTTGAGTGGGGCACCGTGGGAGTAATTACCCCCCACTGGCAGCACCTTGCGGCACCGACGATCTGCAAGCTCACAACGCACCGAAAACGCCAATTTGCGTGTGGCTGAAAGGCCCAAACGCACAAAGAAATGTGCGTTTTGCAAAAGATCCATAACGTGTGGCCTGGGGCTTAGACTGAGGAGCACTGCAACACCCCCCCCCCCCCCCCCCCCCCCCCCCCCACACACACACACACACACACACACACAGACTCGAGCCATTAATTAGCACCTCTGTACAGCTGTGTGAGACTCTGCCTTTGATGTTCCGGGCGTGAATGGCGTTCGCTGATCACTATGATCAGCTGCTTTATTGTCTCACTGATTGACAGGCTGAAGCGCAAACGATCCCCCACCCCCACGTCCCCTGTCTATGAGAGAGAGAGAGAGAGAGAGAGAGAGAGAGAGAGAGAGAGAGAGACACACACACACGCAGTAGCAGCTACTCTACTCCTTACAACAGTGTTTCACCGGATTTTGCTGTTAAACAAATGAATAATTAATAGCGTGTGACTGAGCACGTCTGTATAGCCTAGGAACCGAAATTGCATGTTCGGTTCGGTACCGGCTTGGTCTCGAGGTTAGGGAATAGGGACGTGGTCCATTGGGCCACGCGGGCCCAGTCAGTTTAGAGCTGGCCCAGTCTAACTTCGAAGAGAGGCTTCTTTGTGTACATGCAAATGTCTGTTTAGTAGGCCTATAGCAAACCTTGAAAACTAGCACCCGTACATGCCTATAAACTGAGTTGCTTCTTAGTGGGACCACTTTGTGCCACGTGAGAAGTCCTGGGGCGGTTTGGGACGACAGGGCCAAAAAGTCATTTTCTCAGTCAAATAGCTTGATTTCACTTTTTTTTTTAGAGGACTGTAACTTGAAAACTAGCACCCGTACATGCCTATAAACTGAGTTGCTTCTTAGTGGGACCACTTTGTGCCACGTGAGAAGTCCTGGGGCGGTTTGGGACGACAGGGCCAAAAAGTCATTTTCTCAGTCAAATAGCTTGATTTCACTTTTTTTTTGAGAGGACTGTAACTTGAAAACTAGCATCCGTACATGCCTATAAACTGAGTTGCTTCTTAGTGGGACCACGTTGTGCCACGTGAGAAGTCCTGGGGCGGTTTGGGACGACAGGGCCAAAAAGTCATTTTCTCAGTAATTCCACGTGTGTGTGTTTGTGTGTGTTTGTGTGTGTGTGTGTGTGTGTGTGTGTGTGTGTGTGTGTGTGTGTGTGCGTGCGTGCGTGCGTGCGTGTGTGCGTGCGTGCGTGCGTGCGTGCGTGCGTGTGTCGACATGTTCTGTCAATAACATGGAACTGCAGCGATCCTTGAGGAATGGGTTGTTATGAATCTATACCAAGTACTGGACCCTCGTCTGGTTCTGACAGACCGGCCTTGTGTGTGTGTGTGTGTGTGTGTGTGTGTGTGTGTGTGTGTGTGTGTGTGTGTGTGTGTGTGTGTGTGTGTGTGTGTGTGTGTGTGTGTAGGCTGAGGTTGGTGTGTGACGACCCTGGTTGAATCATTCCTTGGTTCGGGCCACAAAGCAAAGGGCTAAAGGTCATGTCTCCTTCACCATCCCCCCACACCTCCCCTCCATTATGTACAAGTAGGAGGCATTCCAGAGGAGCAGACATTGGTCGGTCAGTCTGCGGCTTCACTCTGATCCACCAGGACTTCACTCTGATCCAGACAAGGACCTCACTCTGATCCAGACCAGGACCTCACTCTGATCCACACCAGGACAGAACATGGACCTTCTCCTCAATCTGCTGCTGCTGTGGTTCTGTTCTGCCCTCGCTGACGCAGAGGACGGAACGGTCGGAACCTTCAACGAGGAGGTAAAGAATCAACAGACACCTCAGGGAGAGTCATTTGACCAACTGGACCACTGCGGCTCCTTTTGGTTCCATGGTCAGAGTCATTTGACCAAAATGGACCATTTTGGTTGCAGGTCAGAATCGCTTTAGATGCTGTAATGTCATGACAGCAGAGAGAGAGAGAGAGAGAGAGAGAGAGAGGGGGGGGGGGGGGAGAGAGAGAGAGAGAGAGGAGAGAGAGAGAGATCAGTATTTTATTTACTTAGTTTCAACAATGTCTTTCTGTCTGCCTGGGGGGAGGGGTGGTGCACCGTGTGTGTGTATGTGTGTGTGTGTGTGTGTGTGTGTGTGTGTGTGTGTGTGTGTGTGTGTGTGTGTGTGTGGTCTGCACTTTGCTCCTCCAGATGGCTGTGTGCGCTTGTTTGACAAAATAAAGGCTTCCACTTGTACTATCTCAGTTGAAGTTATATACCGGTATATTTGTGACCAGAACTAGATTTGACTGAGGGACTGCCATTGTATTTTTATTTCTTTCATGTCATATGAAAGCAGGGGATCATATAGCTTCAAATGACAATGACAACCTGTCAACCTTGATTCCAATGCCAATGTATTAATACCTGCACGCTATAGACATTTTATTTAAAGACATTTTTACATTTTTGACTAAAACTGGACTAAAACCTTTTACTAAAATGACTAAAACTGACTAAAACCCTTAGGAGTTTCCGTCGACTAAAACTATCAAGGATAGAAATGACTAAGACTGACTAAGACTAATTAAGCATTTTTCCAAATGACTAAGACTGACTAAATCTAAAAAATGCCTGCCAAAAACAACACTGACACACACACACACACACACACACACACACACGCACGCACACACACACACACACACACACACGCACGCACGCACACACACACACACACACACACACGCACGCACGCGCGCAGAGTGCAGCCAGCCGTCAGCCTGGTGGAGACAATGAGCTGTCTATGAAGTGTGAAGTGTCTGCAACGTTACTGTAATAGATTAGAGTGGTGTGTGGGTGCCACCTTGTGGCTTTAACAAGTAATTGCAGCGGTGGAACGTCCTCTCATTCAAAATAATGTCTTGACTGATGGCCAATTGGCCATACGCAGCGTGTAGCCTACAGGGAAACAGCTTGGAAATATTCACAGAGGTAGGCCTACAGACCAAGGTTATAATCGTTTATAATCATTATAGTTTAGTTTTTGTTAGTTTTTTCTTATAATTCAGTTAGTTTTAGTTCGTTTTTAGAGCGGGTTTGATAGGGTTTTTTTAGTTTTTATTTTGGTGAAATGCTTAGTTTTAGTTTAGTTATAGTTTAGTTTCAGTTTTTTTCGTACTTTGGTTTATTTGTCAGGTATAGGATTAAAAAAGATCAATAAGTATTGTGTAATAAAACCTAAAAATATAAACTCTAAAAGTTCAGAAACATATAACTTTGGTCCTTTATTTCTCCACTTTGATGATACCATTTGGTATTATGTTTTATATAATTTTATTCGTTGATCGTTGTCACCTGTACAACGAGGTATAGTCTGTATAGATTGTAAGAATCGGGCATTCGTGGAATGAGCAACACAGCTAAACGTGTGGGTAGCGCCCCCAAAACATTTGCCAAAATTGCAAATGCTTGTTGGTATACCAACCCTTGCTTTGAGTTGCTTAGTGGATTGGATGATTGCACTCTCCCACAGTAATAAGGAACAAACAACACTTGGTTCTGTTGGTCGCACGTACAGCACATATACACTCATAAAGCAAGCCCAAGCTAGAGTTCTCATTTTATGCCCGAACCCGGCCCGGCCCGGCCCGGCCCGACATTTGCTAATTAGTCGGGCCGGGCCGAGCCTCGGGCTCTGTGATTTTCTGTGATCTTTTCTTTTTCTCCTTTTTTCAACAATGTTATTATAATAAAAATAGCAATTCTGTTATTTGTGTATTGTGTAGGCTATATAGCCTACAAGTATGTATTTATTATGAAGAGGGCTGCGCTATGGCGATTCACTTGACAGGAGGAAGAGGGAGGAGTGGAGGCGGGGGGCTTGGAATGGATTACTGATCGACACAGGCAGAGAGAAGTGAACGGTGGGGTGGTTGTTTAATGTTTATACCGCTGGCTGGCCTCTGTTTTGCGGCGCACCAAATGAGCTTCAGTTCATAATGCTAAATGTTTTATAAATCAATCGGATTATCACACGATAGACTGTCTGCAACATGACAAAAACAGTTGCACTGAGCCATCTCGTTAAACCCAGCTGGCTGCGATGAATAACCTAATCATTAGGCCTAATCAACGTCATATAGTCACCAACCGATCCATATAATTCTGTAGTGTATGATGACAACGCAATGTTACAGTCCACTGCAGGCTACAGGCTATTTGATTAGCAAAATGATTAGTATTATAACCGCCGTCCCTCAGTGCGGCAGCGGCGCTCCTCGTTGTATGTGCCCGATTTAAAATAACAGATCTCTAAGCTGTCGAGACACGACATGAGCGGGTGCGTGGATGGTTTGTAAACTTTGTAGGCTAATATGTTTGTTCTTTTGGACACCGAACGGGGACGATACTTGGGGTCTTGGACATCACTTCAGAGGAAACTAAGGGGAGCTATACTCACCACCACTGGAAATGGAATCCATTAGAATGATATGGAAATGGTACATCAACAGTCTAACGTGAGCTACATAAATCCTTTATTTCGGCGATAAGTCCATTGAACTCCGTTCTCACTCTCACACAGACACACACTGAAAGAAAACAAAGAACGCCACTTTAATGCATGGCCAGCGCAGCAGCATGCGCCGTCAGTGCTGCTGAGCTGGCCATGCATTAAAGTGCCATTCTTTTTTTTTCTTTGTCAGGCTTTATAGGGCTTCGGGCCTAACATTATGGTAATCTTTAGGGTCGGGCCGAGCTTCGGTCTGACCCAGTTAGGGCCGGGCCGGGCTTCAAATTTCAGGCCCGATGAGAACTCTAGCCCAAGCTGATCCCACAAGTGTTCAATTGGGTTGAGGTCTGGACTCACAGCATCTCCATCCTCTCCACTCCTACATTTTGGAGGTACTCTGTGATCCTGGCTCTACGGGGCGAGCGTTGTCATCCTGGAGGATGGCGTTAGGTCACAGATTATGAAGATATGGGATCGCCACTGGCTCCAGAATCTCACTGCATTGAGATTGCCTTTAATGATGACAAGTTCTGTCTTGACCGTGAGAGAGATACTGTTCCATACCAAACCAAGGGTGAATAAATACCAACCACTTGCCATTTTGGCAAATGTTTTGGCAAATGTGTGCTACCCACACATTTAGCTGTGTTGCTCATTCCACAAATGCCTGATTTTACAATCATCCTTTTCCACAAGGCACTTCCTTGCGTCTCTCTCACATATTGGACTGTCTCTTTCTTCCAACTGTTGCAACCACTCCTATAGACAGCTATGTGTGCGGCTGTGTCCCTGGGTCTGTCCCTGGCTGTGTCCCTGGGTCTGTCCCTGGCTGTGTCCCTGGGTCTGTCCCTGGGTCTGTCCCTGGCTGTGTCCCTGGGTCTGTCCCTGGCTGTGTCCCTGGGTCTGTCCCTGGCTGTGTCCCTGGGTCTGTCCCTGGCTGTGTCCCTGGCTGTGTCCCTGGGTCTGTCCCTGGGTCTGTCCCTGGCTGTGTCCCTGGGTCTGTCCCTGGCTGTGTCCCTGGGTCTGTCCCTGGGTCTGTCCCTGGCTGTGTCCCTGGGTCTGTCCCTGGGTCTGTCCCTGGCTGTGTCCCTGGGTCTGTCCCTGGCTGTGTCCCTGGGTCTGTCCCTGGCTGTGTCCCTGGGTCTGTCCCTGGGTCTGTCCCTGGCTGTGTCCCTGGCTGTGTCCCTGGGTCTGTCCCTGGGTCTGTCCCTGGCTGTGTCCCTGGGTCTGTCCCTGGCTGTGTCCCTGGGTCTGTCCCTGGGTCTGTCCCTGGCTGTGTCCCTGGGTCTGTCCCTGGGTCTGTCCCTAGCTGTGTCCCTGGCTGTGTCCCTGGGTCTGTCCCTGGGTCTGTCCCTGGCTGTGTCCCTGGGTCTGTCCCTGGCTGTGTCCCTGGGTCTGTCCCTGGGTCTGTCCCTGGCTGTGTCCCTGGGTCTGTCCCTGGCTGTGTCCCTTGGTCTGTCCCTGGGTCTGTCCCTGGCTGTGTCCCTGGGTCTGTCCCTGGCTGTGTCCCTGGGTCTGTCCCTGGGTCTGTCCCTGGCTGTGTCCCTGGGTCTGTCCCTGGGTCTGTCCCTAGCTGTGTCCCTGGCTGTGTCCCTGGGTCTGTCCCTGGGTCTGTCCCTGGCTGTGTCCCTGGGTCTGTCCCTGGGTCTGTCCCTGGCTGTGTCCCTGGGTCTGTCCCTGGCTGTGTCCGAGCACGAAAATAGCATTATAGCGTTTGTTCACCACCAAGTGTCACTGTTGCACAGCCTAACACACAGACACACACAGGCCAGGGAGGAGGGCTTACAGTACAGTACAGTACAGTACAGTACAGTACAGTACAGTACAGTACAGTACAGTACAGTACAGTACAGTACAGTACAAGTACAGTACAGCCCGCTCCGCACCTCGCTCCTCCAACCAGCATCTACACCTGCGCCTACCTGATGGCATAAAGGCGTCCTGAAGCCTTCCCTCCCGGCCGCGGTCCAACAGCCAGTCTCCAGAGTGGAGCAGGCTAGAGGCAGCGCGCCCTCCGTGCAGAGAGAGCATGCACAGAGTAATATATGGAAACGCTTATTGTGAGCTTATGGTGTAACCATAGACTGTAAAAAATATGGACAAAGCGTTCGCCGGGTCTAACATGGACGTAAAATGAAGCCTGTTTTTCCAGGACTGTAAGTCGCCATCTTTCTAAATCCGTTTGGTACCAGCTGGCCATTGGCTGGCTCCGTTTTGGACCAGCTGGCCATTGGCTGCCCAGACAACGAGGCGGGACTTCCCCCATTCTTCTCCGTTGGTTTTTATTTTGACTCGAGTGGGAGGGGAATCCCGATCATAGACTGTAACGGTAGCCACGCCCCTCAGAACATACGCAATGTTTTTTTTTCTTTATGGTCATTTTTTTAATTAATGGGACCATAATCTTCCAAAAAGAATATTATGACATTAGAAATGAGACTTTAAACTAGTGACTGGAAGAAGAAAGTATTCATGACCATGTTTATTAAGGTAATACAGTCTAGGTGAAGTTGGGCCAAAATACATGGGCCTCTATGGAGCTATGGGGCTTTTTGGGTCCAGTCCAGCGCCACAACAGGCCATTATTATGAACTACCGATTTCAAATGAGGCTTCACAAAATATCTGGCTGACTGCCCCCCTGGGTGTAACCTGTTATCACCTGTAGTATTTCTATATTCTGAGCACCGGGCCAATGACGGAAGCCTGCTTTTTGTACAGTTTGTTAGATTAGAGTAGGCAATAGTATGGGCACTGTTGTCACTTTATTTCCCTTTTGGTAGGTTAGTGTCTAAAACTCAAGAGGTTAGTTTTAGTATGCTTTTGATTATTTCCCTTAGTTGCTCCGTGTGTCATTTATGTTTGTACAAGGTATAGTAATTCACATTGAATACTTATGTAAATATAACATGTTTCACTATAATTTGTATGCCACAGAAAGAGTAATAAAGAACTTTGGGCATTTTACCACCTTGCCTTCTTACAATAACCGTCCTAGACTCGGTGAGTCATAACAACCACTCACTTAAGACGGGTCTGATTTTCCAAGTAACATGCAGTCAGTTTCAGGCAGTGCAGAATGTAAACGAGCAACGTAAAGTGTGGCTACATGCTGCCGTACGGTGCTGAAAACGGCCGTGAAACTTGTTGGAGAAATGAGGAAATTAATCGAATGAATTTAAAAGGTTTATATAAATTTCCGAAATGCATATAAATATTGATTGTAACTGCCATTTTTCCAGTTTCCAATCTCCTTTGGCTGTTACCTCACAGGTATGGGAGTGATCCTACGCAGTAGGCCTACACACAGAAAATTGCAACAGATGGATGTCCAGTCTTTGATCCAGTTTGAGTGTTATTTATCAGAAATGAGATTGAGCATGAACATGAACATACCAGTGATGTTGTTAGTAGATGTTTACAAGTTAGTGTTCTGCTGCTGCTGTGCTGTGCTGGTAAGAACGGTTTGCTCCCTGGTTCCCTGTGTCTAGTCCTTCCTAGTGCCCCTGTGTCACCTTATAAGTGGTCACCTTCTAGCAGCTGTGTGTCTCAAGCCCGCCACCAGGTGGTCAAAAATAATACTGGTAATAATAATAATACAAATAATGCCTCTCTTCTAATGGCTCCTACATTGATAAAAACTATAACTATAACTCAATACAGTTTCAGTTTATTTATCGTTTTTAATTTATTTTTAGTTTCAGTTAACTAAAATGTTTTTTTTATTCTAGTTTTTAGTTAGTTTTAGTTAACTATTATAACCTTGGTACAGACAGAGAACGCTCTATTTAGTCTATTATTGTTTTAATGTTAACATATATAAATATTCACAGAGGTACAGACAGAGAACGCTCTATTATTGTTTTAATGTTGAAGGAATAGTTTTTTCTAACTTAAGTTGTATGAAATACTTGCCATCAATATAGTGGTTGCAACTGTATTAATTGATTGCCCGAGTCCCGTGGTGGGAGTTCTGCTCTGGTTTTGTTGAAATATGAAGTAGTTCCGGTCATTTTGTGTTCGCGCACACGCACACACACACACAGCCAGTATAGGACACAACGAGCTGTGTTTGTTTATATGTTATGCAAGTGTGTTATGCAAGTGTACCCGGGTGCGCTGTTGAATCTCGGGCAATGTGAATCATGGCCATCGGGGACCAGGCAACCGTATTCGTAAACGGTTCCAATGAAACGGATTCAGTCCGTCTCAGTGTGAATTGCCTATAAGGCTGCCAATGCAATATGGTATAGAGGACTATGGCTGCCAATGCAATATGGTAGAGGACTATGGCTGCCAATGCTAACTTTGAACTTTGAACAGGCATAGCTCACCGTTTGACCGTCGGCAATAAAAGTTTTATACGCACATGTGACTCCTCATGCCGAACAACTTTCATCTTCTGACTTTTTGCCTCATGGCCTTTAGATCTCTCACCAATTTGAATTATATGAAAAACATTTTAATCAAATCTACTCCCGGGTTTTTGGGGCAATTTGCTCAGAACTTTCTACACACAGACTTTGGACCAATATCTAAAACCCAGTAGGCCTATAATTGAGCTTTTATGAGCCAATGGAAATTGCAGTTTTGTGAAGATTCTTCTTCTGCCCTATGCAACACTGCATTGAAATAACATGTTTTTCAGTTGCTTCATATTGATATTCTGCGCACTCAATTCTTATTTTAAACTTGGCGTCAGTAAAAGGAACATCACGGTGGTGCAACATGGTGACTGCCGGGCATATCATGTTTGTTTTTAGTTTTTTCCAAAAATGATGTTTTTACTAATGGGCTCTATATGCAGCCAACACTTCCGCGTTCAGTTTGGGCCACCAGAACGCTTCCGTTCGCAGCCTCATTCACTGTGAACGTACGGTGGTGATTTTGTAGGAATAAAGTTCAGTACTTTATACAACACTATTTCATTTGATAATGTTGTTACATAATCGGGGATTATATATAGTTATGAGATGATAACCTGATGATTGTATTTATATATATATATTATATGATAACGTGGTTATGCTTATATATATATATATATAATTATAATATCATGAATAGGTTACATTATACAGAGTGCTGATCAGTTCTTTCAGTCACAGGTCTGATCTGCTGTGGTGCGTGGAGGCGGAGACCCATCAACCTGTCTGCCCACCCCCTCGTCACCAGGAGCCAATCCGTGCTCGGAGGACGGACCTGGGAAGACTACTTAGCAGCACCTGTGACACGCAATCATTGGCAGTGTCTCTCAGTTTCCCCATACTGAGAGCACGCTGTCCAGAGGAGCTAGGGAAAGCTCAACATCATGAAGCTGTGTGTAACCGTAGGCCAGGGGCAATATCTGTGTGGAGCCCCTGAGCTGACTAGTCATGAAGCTGTGTGATTCCGTAGGCCAGGGGCTATATCTGTGTGGAGCCCCTGAGCTGACTAGGTTTCTGTGACATTGTGACATTGTGCTAAAGATTCAACTGATTATAATTATATATCTATATGTAGAGATATAGATTATATAATATAATTTATAATATATGGCGTATGGGAGCGTACTTGTTGTAACTCTTTGTTAGGCAGTAGTTAGTGTAGTCAGCTTAGATAGTTTTGAACTTGTGTAACCCCTCTTTTCCTTTTTATTGGTTAGAGTTAGGTCAGAGTGTTGTGTGACTTTAGCATAGGGCTAGATAGTTTTGATTGTTTTATTAGTTGCCCCATACAGCCTGTCTTTGTTTTGGAGTGAATTTGTAATCACTATTGTTTACCTTTATCATTCCAACGTTGAATAAACAACAATTCTTCGTGCCAGCCGTGTTGCATCCTCTTCTTATACCCCTAGACATACAAGGGGAATGTAACAATTGGGGGCCCGTCCGAACAGTTGGCGGCTCGTCCTAAGGCACAGAAGGTTACCGGTTTGGAAAAGTGCTGGCTGGAGTTGTTGGTTTATTAGCGGTGATAAGGTGGTGAAGAGGGCAACTCGATGCGTTCGTGGTGGCTTCTTTTCCTCTGTCCTGTCTGTGATCGGCTGGAGTTGTGGTGGTAGGTATGTTGCTCGTATTCTTTGCACCTTGAAGTTTTGCTTGTGTAGTAGCTAGGTTAATTGGACAATCTAAAAGTTGTTAGACTTCCAAATTTCTTAGAATCTCTGCGGCGGGGCTGTTGAGAGGCGGTAGACAAGAGTGGTGGCAGAGCTGTTGGTTCTAGCCTACGTGGCAAATGTGGCGTCCTGTGGAAAGGAGGGGGCCAGTACAGATTTGGTTCTGGGGGTCGGGTCCCCGGAGCCGTGCTGGCCTGCTGAGAGTGACTGGGGGGGGCCTAGTCATCACCCTGGGGGCTTGGGAGCATCCATCGTCTCCGGGAGGTGGAACCTGTCTGACGGGGTGCCTCCTATCGGCATAATCACCGCTCCCCCAGTCTGAAGATGCAGCCACGGAAGAGAAATGTTGGTCCGGAGCACGGTGCTCCTGCTCTAAGCCCACCACTCAAGGAGTGCCTCTGTCCCTATGCTGCAGAAGGTAAGGTTGAAAACTTGAAATTCAACTGTGTCAGCGTTTGTGTTGAATGTGTTGCTGCCACGGGAAGATTGGCCTAACCCGTGAGGAGCTTGTATGCTAAATGAGGGTGCAGAAAATCGAGTAATATATTTACTGTCGCTCTCTGTTTAGTTGTGCTGGTATCGCGCTAATTTTGAAATGCCACGGTACTTTGGGTTAGTTCCCATTGTTCGTGAGTCCGAGGTGGATTCGTGTAAGATAAAAATGCAAGCGTACTCGTATAGGTCCCTGACCTTGTATGTTCAGTTTGGTTCTGTTCTGGCAGACGGCAGCGCTTGCGTGGGAACCTGCCGTGGGAACGACTGAATAGGTTCATGAAGTGATTCGTTAGTATGCACAGTTTGCAGGTTGTATTATCTCCCTATGAGATTGGTTCCGATAACTTAACCTAAATGCGATTTGGTTATGTTTGAATGGTAAATATTATGTAGAACTTCACTATAGAGTGCAGGGGGTGTCTTGATAGGCGTGCTCCTCACTAGAGTATAGTTGCGGCTAACTCTGAGTGTTGTACAGAGTGCAGGGGGTGTCTTGATAGGCGTGCTCCTCACTAGAGTATAGTTGAGGCTAACTCTGAGTATTGTACAGAGTGCAGGGGATTTCCTTTGTCATGGGGAATGATATAGCAGGTGGGAAAGTGTATCCTGTGTTGGAAGTGATAGGGCGTCCTGTGGTGGAAGATGTTACTGAAAAGGGTTAATCATTGACTTTGTCTTGCGCTATGTACTGCCCTGGTTCTGTATCTCGCTCCTCTTAATTCGCTTCCCTTGTACTAGTTGCTGAGGGGTGGAGGGATGGTGGCAGGGTTTAACAAGCGTACAGACAAATGAAAAATGGTGTTTTTTTCCCTTTCCTTTCATGACAGACATGTGACAAATGTTCCTTTTTGACCCACTCGATTTGTATATTTGTGTATTTGCTGCTCCTGGGTGGAACACCAGATATCCAATTCAGTGATTGTGTGTGCAATCAACTCATAGTAGGTAATCCTTTCTGTTGCGCATGGAAAGATGTTTTATGGTGCTTATGATTCGTGTGCTTAAACTTCACTATAGAGTGCAGGGGGCGTCTTGATAGGCGTGCTCCTCACTAGAGTATAGTTGCGGCTAACTCTGTGAGTGGTTGAAGCTACCTCACGTTAAAGAAATGTAAACCAAGATAATTCTGTTGTACCCTGTATTTTATGCGTTTGGGAGGGTTGTGCCCAGAACGAAAATGTTGTTCAAACTGTGTTTGATTTTGGGTGTGGGGGTGTTACATAATCGGGGATTATATATAGTTATGAGATGATAACCTGATGATTGTATTTATATATATATATTATATGATAACGTGGTTATGCTTATATATATATATATAATTATAATATCATGAATAGGTTACATTATACAGAGTGCTGATCAGTTCTTTCAGTCACAGGTCTGATCTGCTGTGGTGCGTGGAGGCGGAGACCCATCAACCTGTCTGCCCACCCCCTCGTCACCAGGAGCCAATCCGTGCTCGGAGGACGGACCTGGGAAGACTACTTAGCAGCACCTGTGACACGCAATCATTGGCAGTGTCTCTCAGTTTCCCCATACTGAGAGCACGCTGTCCAGAGGAGCTAGGGAAAGCTCAACATCATGAAGCTGTGTGTAACCGTAGGCCAGGGGCAATATCTGTGTGGAGCCCCTGAGCTGACTAGTCATGAAGCTGTGTGATTCCGTAGGCCAGGGGCTATATCTGTGTGGAGCCCCTGAGCTGACTAGGTTTCTGTGACATTGTGACATTGTGCTAAAGATTCAACTGATTATAATTATATATCTATATGTAGAGATATAGATTATATAATATAATTTATAATATATGGCGTATGGGAGCGTACTTGTTGTAACTCTTTGTTAGGCAGTAGTTAGTGTAGGCAGCTTAGATAGTTTTGAACTTGTGTAACCCCTCTTTTCCTTTTTATTGGTTAGAGTTAGGTCAGAGTGTTGTGTGACTTTAGCATAGGGCTAGATAGTTTTGATTGTTTTATTAGTTGCCCCATACAGCCTGTCTTTGTTTTGGAGTGAATTTGTAATCACTATTGTTTATATCTATATACCTTTATCATTCCAACGTTGAATAAACAACAATTCTTCGTGCCAGCCGTGTTGCATCCTCTTCTTATACCCCTAGACATACAAGGGGAATGTAACAAATGTGATGGCATAGTTTTTCATAGTTTGTATTATTTGTGTTGCAACCCACAGACAGATTCACAGACAGCACAATCTGTAGGCCTACTAATGATTCCCTGTATATAAAAGTTGGTATTTGTTCCTTCAAAGTGTTTGGTTATTTCTTATTGTGGAACAAACCTTTTAATGGTGTCTTGTTTGTCTTTGTGTCTCCACCAGTCATGGCTGAGACAATATGGCTACGTGGCTCCCCTAAACAGCACGGACTCATCTAACCAGGATCTGTCTGAAGCCATCAGGGAGATGCAGAGGTCCTACAACCTGTCCGTCACTGGACTGTTGGACCAGCAAACCATCACGTATGTCTCCTACATCTACTCATGTAGCTCCTTGGTTTGGTCAACCATTCATTGAAACCTTCGCTAGAGAAATAAGCCACTCAGAGCTTCATGCTCTGAGACTCATACAGCATATTATTATAGAACAATAAAGCCACACAGAGCATCATGCTCTGACACTCATACAGTATATTATTATAGACAGGGCTGCACACAACTTGTTTTGGTCTAGTACTCAGAGGAGCACCTGGAGGAGTTACTTGGTGCTCCTATAAAATGCGGACGGATAAAAGAGGGATGCATGAATAACTTATAGCAAAACGATATTTATTGGATAAGTGGGGACTGGGGAGTCAATGGAGAGTATTGCAACTCTAGATTCATCCCATTATAAAAAAAAAATCTGGAGTTGCAAATTGCAGCTATAGGTCCATGTGTATTCCAGCCCTATATGCATATTCTAATACAAACTGCTTAACACATTGTGTGCTGGGCTATTCTGCCAGGCTGAGCTTGCTGGTGCTAGGGACTTTACATTGAAGGAAAAAAAGATTTCGGGCCCACAGCTAAATGTTCTCTTATAGTGAGAATCACACCGCATACATCAAAAGAAAGCCTAACTTGTCCACTTCAATTTTTTTATTTTACAATCTTCCATTCTGGAGATATTGACCTTTTTGAGATAACACCTGCTTTTGCCTGAACTCTGCTCGCTTGAACAAACAGCAGATATATGGAAGGTTGAAGTTGACAGACATTGACAGACAGATATAAAAATGAACACAAATAATATCCTATACATACTATACAACGAATGAAAGCCCTGAATGTCTACTTTTAGGAGGACAACAGTACACATTGATCCCATGTACAGTTTGTCAGTAATTGGCTATTGAATGCAGCTTGCGCCCACCAGAGAGAACTTTAGAGAAGGCATGGACCTGAACAACTATTATTCACAAAATAAGGCCTATAGCGACCCATGTACATACTATATACAGTATGAAACAGAAGACTCTCTGCTTTCATAAGAAAAAAACGAATACTGTAATAATAATAAAAATCACACCCCTGTGAAGTGAGCAGTGCAACAGTTGCACTGCTCACTTCACAGGGGTAATAAGTGATATTTGAATTAAGTGAAATCACTGAATATACCTTTAAGTAGCCCACCCAATTGGTCAGTTGACTACAGTACCACATCAGCGAATGACATGTGGGTCTTACACACACTGAATACACCCACATAGTAATGCAGCATATTAACCCCTTGAGTATAGTATGCGCCCTTGAGAACGACATGAAACCCCCCTCGAGTATATCTGACTGAACTAACTCTGCAAGCTATACGCATCATTTAATCAGGGGCTCGAAGGAGTTATTGCTGTTGGGTGTGAGAGGCATGTCAATGTGTACGTCATCAGCGTAACAGTGGAAGGATATATCGTGTTTGGAGAGGATGGGTCCGAGGGGGAGCATATATAGCAGGAATAGTAGAGGGGCCAAAATAGAGCCCTGGAGTGTCTGTCTGTCCAAGCACGAAAATAGCGTTTGTTCACAACCAAGTGTCACTTTTGAACAGCCTAACACACAGACACAGACACACACAGGCCAAGGAGGAGGGCTAGTACAGCACAGCAAAGCACGTACAGCACAGCACAGCACATCAAAGCACAGCACAGCACAGCACAGCAAAGCACAAGTACAGTACAGTACAGCACCACTCAATTCAGACAGGTCTGATTAAATAAGTCTGACATGGAGAGCTAAATTGTAGGCTACTGAACATTATATTCTGGTACTTTCAGCTCTAATGTCTCCTTGTCCCCCCCTGTCCGTCAGAGCCATGAAGAGACCCCGCTGTGGCATTCCTGACAAGACCAACGTGGGGTGGATCCCCTACGTAGCGTCTGGAGGCAAGTGGGACAAGTATGACCTCACTTACAGGTACAAACAGAACAGTCTGCATTTTGATTGGTCTTCAGGTATTTGTATTGATGTGCCAATAATCTATACATCGTCATGACACCTTATTATCTACCACAAAACTGGACACATTGGAGACTTTCCTAATATTGACCGAGACTTGATGAATGTCAGGCCAAACCGGCCAAACCCAAACCGTGTTTTGTCTTCCTGTGGGATTACTGTGGGCTTAGTTAGGGAATGTAATACTCCACGTGGACAGCTTTGCTTAGTTTGTCTCTCTTTGCCTCTTCCTCTCCCTCTAGTATTGAGACCTATCCACCTAAAATCCCACATCAGGACATATTAAAGGCCATCCGTAGAGCCTTCAAAGTCTGGAAGGATGTCAGTCCGTTCACCTTTGAGTATATTCCCTACAAGCTGATCTATGACAGCCACAAAGATGACGCCGACATCCTGATCGCCTTCTACGCGGGTCCTCACACAGGCCATGAATTTTCATTTTCGGACCTGGCACATGCCTCCACCCCCAAGCCTGGGAGGACAGTTTTCGTGCACTTCAACTCAGACAAGCAATGGAGCGTCGCCAACCAGCATGTGCAAGGTAAGAGATGGTGTCACTTGGACACAAAGTGAGTTTTGCGCTATAGAGACAACCGGAATTAGTTGAAGGGGCTTTTGTTCATTTGAAATGAAGTGAGATTTAACATCAATGAGTGCTTAGTTGTTTTAAAGATGTTTTTAGTTCAGCTGTATAATGCTATACAGAACAGTGCATGGTGCACAACTTACATCTCATTCATTGCATTCCTTTTGTATGGATGCAAACAAATAAAACGACGCTCTGTCACACAGTGACTTTTTTTAACGCTTTTTAACAGTTTCCACTAAACTATTTTATACCAAATTTCTGGATTCTAGCCCGGGGACCTATCTCTTTGTATCAAACTTACAATCCCAGCGATCAGCACTGCTGATCATTCAGTTTTACTCAAACTATCGGACTGTTATTGCTGCCTGCTAGCTGGCGGAGGTTTGCTTGTAGCCTTGGTGCCAGCTAGTTTTGGTGGTTTGTTTAGCTGGCTCTTTTTTTGAGCCTAGATGCTAACTCTATTGGAGTATTACTCACCGCTCCTAGTTGTGAGCCCACGAGAGAGTTTTTTGGTCCTATCTCACTGTCACCATAATCCAAGTTGATGCCTCCCAGGATGGAGGAAATGGTTGCCATCAAGAATGAGCTCCGCTCCATATCGAACCTTGTAAATGATCTTCTCCTGCGAGAATCGCTCCTCCAGGACCGCCTGAGGTCAATGAAGGCTCCGGGAGCCGGCGCTGTGCCCCGTGCGCCCGCTGCGGCTGCCGCTGTGCCGGGAGTCAGTGCTTCGGGGACCGGAAAGCGAAAGCCGGGGCCCGTATGCGCTGATCCCTGGTCCTCGGTGGTCAAGGGAAAGCACCGGAGGCAGGCGTTTCCCCTCTTCGACCCATCAGGATCAGAGGCTTGCAGCATGGCTGAACTGTTCCCGTGCTCCAACACCTTCACACCGCTGTCGGCTATGGCAAACCCTTCTAGGAATCCTCATCGCACAGGCTCGTTGTCGCGTCCAGCGAAACGCAACTTCCCAGATTCCTCCTCGGACTCCTCGACCCGTTCTCTCACCTCAACTCCCAAACTTACATACAACGGCGGGGAAGGTAAGCGTCCCCGTCGTTTTTCACCCAGTATTACCAGGACTGCTGCTTCCCTATCAGCCATACACCCAGCGCGAGGTGACGCGACCACTGCCCCTGGCCGAGTGCACTCACCTCCCCCCCCCCGCACTCATCAAGTCCAGCTGTGTCCCCGTCACTCCACACACGCTCAGCTGCTTCGATCTCCACTAATGATACGCACCACCCCCTTTCCCCCCCAGTGGAGTACATACTTTTGGGTGACTCACTTATTCGAGGAGTATCGATCTCTAACTGTATCACATATTCCTATTCAGGTGCCAAGATCATTGACTTGATCACATACATTCCCAACATTCTTCAACGCCACCGCTCCGCCCACACAATCATCATCAACGTAGGCACAAATGACATCAGGCAGAGACTTTCTGCTAAGATGCAGATGGACTATGAGGCACTAGCAGATGCTCTCATTAATACAGAGAAATCTATTATATTTTCAGGATTAATTCCCACCCTCATGAAGGGCCCCGAAAATTTCAGCCGCATTTTATCTGCTGACAACTGGCTGCGCAATTTCTGTCTAGCCTGCGGCCACGGCTACATCAGCAACTTTGATACATTCTGGAAAACCCCATCACTGTACCGTGACCTAGTCCACCTTAACCGCACAGGTATTCAGCTATTGACAGAAAACATTTCCCACCACATCTCAACCGTATGACGCCACCTGATCTCCACCCCCATGCATCAGGCTTGGACCTACAACCACATCACATCACATCACATCACAGCTCTTATTAGTAACACAACATGTCCCCTGCCCATCACCGTTCTCATCAGGACTAGACCCACTCCATTCATTTTAATCGCCACTCCACGCACAGTCATTCCATCAAACCTTAGTCTCATTCCTTGCCTCCCCTTAGCTCCTCCCACTAAGTCTGTTCCACTGAAAATGGCCTTAATCAATGCGAGGTCAGTTTGCAATAAGCCTTTTGTTTTACGAGACATTTTTAACTCTCACCACCTTGATTTTCTGTTTTTAACCGAGACGTGGCTGAAAGAAAATGATAATGTCACAGTAAACAAGCTCTGTCCCACTTCCTGTAACTTCATTAACTCCCCTAGGACCTCCGGCCGTGGAGGCGGTAATGCCGCTGTTTTCTCTAAGCGGTTTACTTGTCGCTCTGTGGATATTGACACTTTCAAAACTTTCGAAGCACTCCTAATTAGAATGTGTGTTTTATTATATATATTATATATATACCGTCCTCCAGGCCCTAAAAGTGAGTTTCTAATTTAATGTTTCTATCATCGGTTGTTGTGAAAGTGGATAATTTGTCACTGATTGGTGATTTTAATTTTCATATTGACAATCCCAACGACAACTCAGCTACTGAGTTCATGAGCATGACACAATCACTCAATCTAATTCAGCATGTTTCCGGCCCGACTCACAATCAAGGCCATACACTCGACCTTGTTTTTTCACTAGGCCTGAACCTCAAAATCCTAAGTGTAGGTGAGTTTTTCCTCTCTGATCACAAGTATATTGTTTTTAACATGTATTGCTGAGACCCAACCCACCACACGTCTAACTTCCTCCCGTCATCTAAATAATTCCTCTGCCACTAAGTTTTCCTCCGTTTTCCTAGACCTCTCTAAAAACACTCTAATGCCAACCAACACTAATGACCTCGTCTCCCACTTTAACAATCTCTGTTCATCTGCCCTAGACTTAATTCCCCCGCTTAAAACAAAAAAGAAATGTGTTAGCTCTGTAAATTCTTCCCCATGGATCAACGATGACATCCGCAGCCTTAAAAGGAAATGTAGACAGGCTGAACGGAAATGGAAAAAATCCAGGGACTCTGCTCATTTCACGCATATGAAGGAACTCTTGAATGGCTTTAATCATAAGATCGAGGATGTAAGAACCTCATATTTCTCTAATTTGATCAACATTAATAAAAACAAACCAAAGCCCTTTTTTCCGTCATCAAAACCTTGGTCAACCCTGCCCCTCCTCCAGTTCCAGTCTTCTCTGATGAGGACTGTGATACATTTTTATCAGTCTTCTTAGACAAAGTTGATACTATTAGGTCCAACATCATACCATCTGGCATCAACATAGCCATTCATCCTCCTCCTGTTCCCTCTCTTTCTCAGTTTAACTTGATTTCATTAGATGACCTCTCACCCATTGTTTCGCATATGCACCCCTCCTCCAGCCCTGTAGACCTCATCCCCTCTACACTTTTAAAGGATGTTTTTAGCTGCCTTAGTCCCTTCATTCTGTCCATCATCAATAGCTCACTAGCCTCAGGCTGCGTCCCCGACCACTTTAAGCATGCAATTATCCAACCTTTACTAAAAAAAAACAAGTCTAGATCCGTTAGTCCTCAGTAACTATAGGCCTATCTCCAAACTCACCTTCATATCAAAAGTATTAGAAAAGGTTGTCAGTAACCAACTCCTCCATTTTCTCAACAGCAATAACTCATTCGATAAATTTCAATCCGGATTCCGCCAGAAACATAGCACCGAAACAGCACTACTTAGAGTCTCCAGTGACATCCTTATGAGAGCAGACGCCGGAGAATGTTCGGTACTACTGCTATTAGATCTAAGCGCAGCATTTGACACAATCGACCACTCGCTGCTGCTCGACCGGTTACAGCAGTGGGTGGGCTTAACAGGGTCAGCACTAGACTGGTTTGCCTCCTACTTGTCCGGGAGAAGTGTGGCTGGGCTCCCTTATAAACAGCTTTGAAGGTATATCATACCATTGCTACGCCGATGATACTCAGATGTATCATGTAATCATGCACGACTGCCTATCCGCTATAAAAAACTGGATGGCACAAAACTTTCTACAGCTCAACGCAGACAAAACTGAAATCCTCATCATTGGCCCAGAGGCTAGTTCCCGCATTATTCAACAGTCCCTTGGCCCATTGGCAGCAAATGTAAAATCAACAGTCAAAAACCTGGGAGTACATTTTGACAGCAGGATGACCCTTGAGTCCCATGTAAAAAAAGTCACCCAGGCAGGCTTCTATCACTTACGCAACATCTCTAAAATAAAATCTATTCTCACTCCCACTGATCTAGAAAAAATCATGCACGCATTTGTTTCATCCCGCCTTGACTATTGTAATGGACTTTATACCACTCTATCCAGCTCCTCATTATCCAAACTTCAACTTGTACAGAACACAGCAGCCAGAATTCTCACCAACACCAACCGTCGAGCACCCCGGTCTTAGCCACACTCCACTGGCTGCCCATCAAGGCTAGAATTGATTGTAAAATCCTTTTAACTACCTTTAAAGCCATACATGGACTGGCCCCACCATACATCTGTGATCTTCTGCCCCCCAAGGTAAATGTGAGATCCCTGCGATCCTCTGGTAAAGGCCTACTCATGGTTCCCGGGACAAAACGAAAGACAATGGGTGACCGTGCCTTTGCAGTAGTTGGACCTACCCTATGGAACGCCCTGCCTTGCACTTTAAAAAACGCTGAGTCTGTAAATATTTTTAAGAGTTTGTTGAGTTTGTTTTTATTTCGGGAACATTTTCCTGATTTTACTTGATTGTGTTCTTATTTGCTTGTTGTACTGTCCTGTTTTAATTTTTGATTGCTTTTATTGTGTTCATTGTACAGCACTTTGTAACTTTGTTAAGAAAGGTGCTTTATAAATACAATTTACTTACTTACTTACTTACTTACTAAACATGTAGGAGGAGGTGGTGCCCCCAGACGCAAAAACAAATTTTACTGAAGAAGTTCTTCTTCCATCCATCCAGATTCCTACAATGTGTTTCTGATAGCGGTCCATGAGCTGGGCCACACCCTGGGTTTGTCTCACTCCGACGACACATCGTCCATCATGCACAGAGACTACAAATGGAGGGAGACTGATGACTTCCAGCTGTCAGCAGATGACCGCAAGGGGATTCAAGAGATCTACGGATGTGAGTGGAAATGTTTAACCCATTTTGGGGGCGGGAACCCCTTTTGGTGTTAGCATTATGTTATGATTTAGCTATTGAAAAATAGCAGATCTACAAGCTCATAGCGGACCTACGAGCTTGTAGGTCTGCTATTTTTGAAAAATCGAAGAACGACTGACATAAAACATGAAACATAGCTTTTTCAGAAAACTATCAGGATGTAGAAGACATTTTTAGAATCTGATCTCAGGTCAGAATGGGTTAAACAACAACTTGATATATAATAATACTTCATTGCAGTTGAATCCAGATCAACTTGGATTGTAGCTTTGCAGCTGCAGTTGAATCCAGATCAACTTGGATTGTAGCTTTGCAGCTGCAGTTGAATCCAGATCAACTTGCCAATCCTATTATTTTATTTATTTTCTATATTATAATTATGTCATGCCATGTATGACGCTTGGGTGTTTTTAGTTGGTTAATCATTTGATCATGTCGGTTCATTGTTTATGTAAAATGAAAGTAAAAGTGTCCTGCAAGTCCATTTGGGCTTTGCTTCCTTGGACGCATCCAGGCACTAAAATAAAGATCAATCAATCAATCACTCAATCGGTAGCCTGAAGCTTTGTAACTGCCAGCGTGAACGCAACATTAAGGTTATAATGGACACTGATGACACAGAGGAGAGAACACGCCCCCAACTGATGACATGGATGAGAGAACACGCCCCCAAACCACACTAATTAGTCCAGCAGCTTAAGTCAATATTTCAGATTTGGCATTAATAATGCCTAGGTCCAACTTTACATCACATCACATCAAATGAAAGGTTTTTCAGTGCAGAGCTTGAATGTCTGAACAGAGTATAATGATGTATTTTATGACAAATTCAATGGTGCCAATAGAAATTCAATATGGCTTCTAGTTTTCAAGATGGCATCCATTTTCAACAAACATTATGCTGCTGCAAAACCCCAGGCTGCGAGACTCAGCCTGGGGTTCAGTGTCGCTAAGTAGAGATGTTTTCTAACTCACTCTTATGTCAGTCACAACCGTGTTTAGTATCACCTTCTGGTCTCTGTTTGCAGATAATTCACAAACAACCTGACCCTGGATGATGTTTCATTCCTGCCTCTCATACTCCAAGAACGGATGATTAAAGATGTAGCTGCTTACACATTTATTCAAGTTTCATGTAGAACGTAGCATGTTACGATCTGTCAGCTCCACTGCACTGGTGGTGACTCACACTGAAATCGGTCCGTGTAGAAACAAGGTAACAAAACCTAACAATCCTATTGTTACAGATGTCCAGCCCAACTGCTCCGCCCTGACCCTGGCCCAGCTGTTGAATGAGATTACGGAACTAAAGAGCAATCAGAGCAACCTGATGCAGGAGATCACCCGACTGACGGCTCTTAACGACATCCTGACGGCTAATGACAACATCCTGATGAGGGAGAAGACGCCGACACCACCACCACCAGGTGAGAGATGTTGCAAAACATTTAGAATAAATATTCAATATCGTGCATTATTACTATTTATATTTAATCTTTTATCAGGGATTTAGAGGTAGAAAAAAAATATTATTATTATTATTATTATTATGATATTTGAACTGGGGACCCCTCCAAATAATGGTATTTGAACTGTAGACAACCCAAAATCACCAAAATAATATTTTAATCGGGGACCCCCGAAAATTATATTTGAACTGGGGACCCCCCAAAATAATATTTGAAGTGGGGACCCCCCGAAATAATATTTGAACTGGGGACCCCCCACCCTGACAACCACTTCAATATAACATATAGGCCTATTTGGAAAAGGCTTTAGGCTAGGAGGTGTAATTCATAGAGTATTGTGAAACTTTTGCCAGTCATTTATGTCAATCCGAAGGGATTAATAACACACAAGCATTCCGTACTCTATAGTTTCAGGTAATTTATTAGAACAGCCCGACTATCGCTTAAACAAAACATAATCATTCGTATAGACGGCTATATTTTGTCATCCGTTGGTATACAATCTGTGCTATGTGCTATGTGTGGTTGAAATGTTCTGGTTTCTGGATCCCATGCCGTCACCTGCCTCATCACAGAGTGACACCCATAAGTCAACGTAACGTCCTCACATTACCATAACAATCAGAAGATCATGGCATAAATAATAACAGCAATAGCAAGCAAAATCACTCAACATTTCATAATATCATTTCTCAGGCATCATATCTCAGGCATAATTCATAGAAAATAAATAATAATCATAAATTATAAGGCAAGTCTACAAATGGCTTCAACATACCGGCCCCTAATTGACCATTAAAGGGCAATTCAATTCAAAATCATAAGAAGCCATACTGTAAGCTCAAGTCCTTGGTGACAATATACAAAAATTGTCAAATGTTCATCTCCAAATGGAAAAACAAAATCGAAGAAAAAAGGTAGGTCCGTGTGTGTGTGTGTGTTTGTGCGTAAAGTTGGCGGGGGGGGGGGGGGGGGGGGGGTTCGACCACGATGTGTCGTGGCAGTCAGCAGTCACCATAGAATCAAGGGTGGCAGTTCGTCTATGAAAGTCAACTGCACCGGTACGGGTTCGGTCGGCCGTCCGGGGGGACGGGGGGGGACGGGGGGGGACCCTCAATATTTCATGCTTGTCAGATCATGTCTTTCGGAGACACAGCTTGGTAATGGGCCTCTCCAATGATCCATTCTGTGTCTTCACTTTGACACGGCGTACATGTCCCCATTTGTCGGGAAAGGCCAGTAGTTGCAAGGTGAGTTTTCATCGATAATGAGCACTAAGTCTCCAGGCTTTAGATTTCCCTTCACCTCGTTCGACTTTTGTCTCTCCTGCATCAAAGGAAGGTAATCACGTGTCCAACGTTTCCAGAAGAGGTCTGATATATATTGGACCTTTTTCCATCTTCGTCTAGAATAGCCGTCATGCTCCCCGAACAGTCCAGGTGGAAGAATGGGCATTCCTTTAATTTGAAGCAGGTGGTTAGGTGTTAATGGCTCGGGGTCTTTTGCATCCTCGGATACAGTCGTGAATCGTGATAGGGCGATCATTCATGATGGCCTCCACCTCGCATAAAGCTGTTTGGAGGCACTCATCGTCCAGGGTTTTTTCCTTTGTGATTGAGTAGAGGATCTTTTTTATGACGTGGATGAGGCGCTCCCATATGCCTCCATGATGAGGACCGTAGGGTGGGTTGAATGTCCACTTCATACCTTCAGCTTGAACCGAATGCTGGATCTTTTGAAGGTTTAGGTGGTCGAATGCCTCTCGAAGTGCTCGTTCGGCTCCAACAAAATTAGTTCCGTTGTCCAAAACAATTTCTCTCACTTGGCCTCTTCTGCAGATAAACCTTCGGAGTGCAGAAATACAGGAGTCTGTATCCAAGGTGTAGGCCATCTCCAGATGTATGGCTCTACTTGCAAGAATTGAAAACTTTATTTCAGACACAATTATGGTCCATATACAAACAACATGTAAAGACATAACAGTAAATACAAAAACAACAACACAGAGATAGCCTATGTATCAGGCTATTTTCACTCCAGGCAGTCCTTTAGTCAATTAAAAACATATAAACATTGCCTCCAGTGTTTCCAGAAACATGAGGAGAAGTGTCACTCTGTGTGATCCCTGTTAAGGCCATAATTAATACATTCTTTGATTCCGTCAGTCTACACATGAATCTAAACATAAAATTCCTCAGTACAGCATGAAAGGTGGGTACATTACTGGTCACAAACATTTCACTTGCACTGGTCCATCTTGGGAGTCTCAGGGATATTCGAAAAGCATCATTATATGCCACCTGAAGTTTTTTCATTTTCGCTTTGCTGTATCGGCACCACAAGTGAGCTGTATAGAGTGGAGTGCAGTAGGTTTTAAAAAGTGCTATTTTGACATTGTCTGTACACATATGAAACTTTCGTGCCAGCATGTTGGCTTGACCATAAAGTTTACAGCACTGGCGCTGCACATCATCATCATCACATAGATCTTCTCTGATTATGTGCCCCAAGTATTTAAACTTTGTTACCACCTCTAAGCAAGACACGTAAACAGAGCTCCATAGGTGAATACCAGTGTACCGGTCGTCTTACAGGAAATAACCAGGTTGTGAAACAAAGTGATAAAATCACCTTGATGGTATCAGGTAACTCATATGATTTACTCATCACTGACATTAATATGATGGTTTAACTATGGTTCTGTAGTACTGTAGCCATAAAGAGATGAATGTACTGTAAGGATGTGGGAAATGGGACTTGATAATCAGCAGTGCTTCATGGCAGAGAGGGTGGTATTGTGTGCGTGCGGCGTAGATGTGTGCATGTGTTTAAAAAACCCACTTGTCCTAAGTTTTTTCTTGAGGGGCGCTCCTACGCACAGCTTTGTGTCTTTGTGCCACATAATATGATGATTTGAT
>NC_139697.1:101018531-101026031 GCF_964188405.1 Protomyctophum parallelum | reverse complement strand
AACTACATCCCACTTTATTCCACAATGTGTTGCTGTAGATTCATAACACATTATTGATCCATGCATGTGTTTGTGTAGAGAGACCTCCAGCTGTTCTGTCCATGCAACCCAACCCAGCATTTACTGGAGAGACTGTTACGTTCACATGTGACATGGGAGAAGGAAAGCTCTGGTCTTATACAATACACAAAGATGGTGCTAACATTAAAAGATACTCTGGTCAGAATCCTTATGTATTTCAAACAACGCCACCCAGCACAACGGACAGTGGTGAATACCAGTGTACCGGTCGTCTTACAGGGAATAACCTGGTTGTGAAACAAAGTGATAAAATCACCTTGATGGTATCAGGTAAGTCATCACTTACTCACTGACATTATGTTCATGATAATAACATGACATTAATATGATGGTTCAACTATGGTTCTGTAGTACTGTAGCCATAAAGAGATGAATGTAAGGATGTGGGAAATAGGACTTGATAGTCAGCAGCGCGCATGCGTGTGTGTGTGTGTGTGTGTGTGTGTGTGTGTGTGTGTGTGTGTGTGTGTGTGTGTGTGTGTGTGTGTGTGTGTGTGTGTGTGTGTGTATGTATGTGTGTGTGTGTCTGTGTTTAAAAAAAGCACTTGTCCTAAGTTTTTATTTATTTATGAAATAAAACGTATTCATTCTTTCACAGCTTTGTGACTTTGTACCACGGAATGTGATGATGATGATGATGATGATGATGATGATGATGATGTAATGTATGATGATAAGAGCCTCACTTCACACGAGTGTCGTTTTCTTTCTCTGTCATAAACCACACAGCTAAACCAACGTCTACACTGGTATCAGACAGAACCAGTGTACTGGTATCTGACAGTGTGACTCTCACCTGTACTGTGGAAGACAGTACAGCTTCATGGACCATCTACTGGTACAGAGAGTCTACACCAGTGAAGACAGGTGGATCAACCTACACATTCACTCCCTCCAGTGTCTCAGAGAGTGGACAATACCGGTGTCGAGGAGGGAGAGGAGACCCAACATACTACACACATTACAGCAGCTCAGTTTATATCTCTGTCTCTGGTGAGTTATAAACACACTATTTCACAACTACATCCCACTTTATTCCACAATGTGTTGCTGTAGATTCATAACACATTATTGATCCATGTGTTTGTGTAGAGAGACCTCCAGCTGTTCTGTCCGTGCAACCCAACCCAGCATTTACTGGAGAGACTGTTACGTTCACATGTGACATGGGAGAAGGAAAGCTCTGGTCTTATACAATACACAAAGATGGTGCTAACATTAAAAGCTACTCTAGTCAGAATCCTTATGTATTTCAAACAACGCCACCCAGCACAACGGACAGTGGTGAATACCAGTGTACCGGTCGTCTTACAGGGAATAACCTGGTTGTGAAACAAAGTGATAAAATCACCTTGATGGTATCAGGTAAGTCATCACTTACTCACTGACATTATGTTCATGATAATAACATGACATTAATATGATGGTTTAACTATGGTTCTGTAGTACTGTAGCCATAAAGAGATGAATGTAAGGACGTGGGAAATAGGACTTGATAGTCAGCAGCTCGCGTGCGTGCGTGTGTGTGTGTGTGTGTGTGTGTGTGTGTGTGTGTGTGTGTGTGTGTGTGTGTATGTGTGGGTGTCTGTGTTTAAAAAAAACACTTTTCCTAAGTTTTTATTTATTTATGAAATAAAACGTATTCATTTTTTCACAGCGTTGTCTTTGTACCACGGAATGTGATGATGATGATGATGTAATGTATGATGATAAGAGCCTCACTTCACACGAGTGTCGTTTTCTTTCTCTGTCATAAACCACACAGCTAAACCAACGTCTACACTGGTATCAGACAGAACCAGTGTACAGGTATCTGACAGTGTGACTCTCACCTGTACTGTGGAAGACAGTACAGCTTCATGGACCATCTACTGGTACAGAGAGTCTACACCAGTGAAGACAGGTGGATCAACCTACACATTCACTCCCTCCAGTGTCTCAGAGAGTGGACAATACCGGTGTCGAGGAGGGAGAGGAGACCCAACATACTACACACATTACAGCAGCTCAGTTTATATCTCTGGTGAGTTATAAACACACTATTTCACAACTACATCCCACTTTATTACACAATGTGTTGCTGTAGATTCATAACACATTATTGATCCATGCATGTGTTTGTGTAGAGAGACCTCCAGCTGTTCTGTCCGTGCAACCCAACCCAGCATTTACTGGAGAGACTGTTACGTTCACATGTGACATGAGAGAAGGAATGCTCTGGTCTTATACAATATACAAAGATGGTGCTAACATTGACGGATACTCTCGTCAGAATCCTTACGTATTTCAAACAACGCCAGCCAGCACAACGGACAGTGGTGATTTTCACTTTACTCGGGCCCTCTTGACTTCGATAGGACCGAAGTAGTCCAAGCCAGTGTGGGTAAAGGGGGGCAGGTCAGGTGTTATTCGATTTAGAGGCAGGTCTGCCATATTTTGCTGTAGAGCAGTGCCATGCCATCGCCTGCAGAGCACACACTCACGGGTTATCTTTCTTGCAGCAGAATTGGCTTTGATGATCCAGTACTTGGTTCGGAGTTTGGAGAGCATCTGATTTCTACCACAATGACCCACCAGGATGTGAATGTGGTTCAACAGTAGTCTTGAGAAGTGATGGTCATTGGGTAGGATAGCCGGATGTTCCGTAGCCTCTGGCATCGCCAACTTACTTAACCTGCCTCCAACCTCAGGATTCCATTTTGGAGGACAGGGTCAAGTTTGTAGATCCTACTGCTCCTTTTCACAGTTTGGCCCTTTTCCAAGGAAGTCATCTCATCTCGGAATGATCGTAGTTGGATGTAGGATATGAGTGACTCTTTAGCCTCAGCAAGATCTTTCACCGACAGTTCAGGAAAGTCTGATTTTATTGATGTGTGCAGAGTGTGACCTGCTGCTTTCTTCTGACGGCACAAGTGTCTCAGAGTCGTTTTGAATTTCAAGAGCCAGGCTGCTGATCGGATTAATCTGTCCCATGATGAGAAGTGCTCAATAAAGCGACTCAAAGGACATTGATTCTGTAGAGCAGATGTAGCGAAAGTCACAGCCGTTTTCTTGATCTCTGGGTCACTGTCGGAGAGTACTAGTGGTATACTTCAGGAAGTGTCGGCCATTCTGATTCAGGTTGCATCAGGAAGTCTGATCCTTTCAGCCAGCATCCATCCCTAAGGAAAGCGTTTGCTCGCATACCTCTTGATGCACTGTCTGCCGGATTGATTGCCGTCTTTATGTGGCGCCACTGGGATTTGTGTGATAGGTCTCGAATAGTTGATACTCGGTTAGCCACATAGGTCTGAAATCTCTGGGTGTCGTTTAAGATGTATTTCAGGACCGAGGTGCTGTCTTTCCAGAAGACAGAATCTGTTATCGAATCGAGCTCTCTCCTTAGCATCCTGTCCATCTGTGCAGCAAGGACAGCAGCTGCAAGTTCGAGTCTCGGTATAGTCACCACTTTCAGAGGTGCAACTCTTGCTTTCCCTATGACAAAAGCAATGTGAGTTAGTCCGCTGTTGCTGGTCAGTTTAAGCCAGGTAACTGACGGTGCCGTAGCCCCGCTCACTCGCATCACAGAAGTGGTGCAGTTGTGCATTTGAGGTTTCGAAGTTTGGTGGCTTAAGGCATCTCTGGACTCTAAGGTCCGAAATCAGGTTGAGCTCTTTAAGCCAGTCTTTCCATTTCTCTGCGAAATCACATGGAATCTCCTCATCCCAGCCACAGTTCAGTTTGCAGAGCTCTTGTAGTATCGCTTTCCCTCTCAGCATGACTGGTGCTAGTAACCCAAGAGGGTCGTAAACAGAGTTCAGCACTGACAGGATACTTCTGCGGGTGAGTGACTGTTGTTTCGGAGTGATTATAAAGAAGAATGTGTCTGACTCTATGTCCCATCGCATGCCTAGTGCTCTCGCTACAGGCAGTTTGTCCGTGTCGAGGTCTAGATTTTTCACTTCCTTAGCCCTTTCTTCTGCTGGTACTGAAGTGAGGACAGAACGACTGTTACTGGTCCATTTGGTGAGTCTGAATCCACCAGTAGCACATCCTACTTTCAACTCCTTTACCAGACAGATCGCTCGTTTCTCATTTGGGACCAATTTGAGTCATCCACATAAAAGTTCTGCCGAATGGTGTTAAGAACTTCGGCGCCATACTTTCCTTCATTATCATCAGCCGTCTGTTTCAGTGCGAAATTGGCACAGCTAGGTGACGATACAGCTCCGAAGAGATGGGAGGTCATTCGGTACTCTGCCAGTGGCTCATTGGTGTTACCTCCAGGCCACCACAGGAATCTTAGGAAGTCCACATCATTCTCGGGTATTTTTACTTGATGGAACATTCCTTCGATGTCCGCCATTACTGCCGCTGGTTCCTGTCGGAATTGAAGGAGTACACCCAACAAGGTGTTACCTAAGGTCAGGACCTTGCAGCAGTTTGGCATTCAAATAAGTCCCCTGAAAGGACGAAGTACAGTCAAATACCACCCGGATTGTCTTTTTCCTTTTGTGATAGACCCCGTGGTGGGGAATGTACCACAATCTTCCATCATTCCGGAGGAGCTCTTCTTCTGGGACTCTTTCTGCATGTCTCTTTCATCAGGACGTCGTTCATGAAGGTGACGTAATCGTTGCGAAAGGTCTCATCGTTCTTAAATCTCTGCCTGTGACTTGTGGTTCTTTGCTCTGCCACCTTCCTGTTGTTCAGCACGCAGATGTTGTCATGACGGAAGGGGAGTCGTATGACATAGTGACCTTCTTTCATCGTGATGGAGTCATTGACCACTTTTAGGATCAAATAATTGCTCTTGCTTCTCATTGTAAGCCAGCTCTGAAAAGTCCTGTTTATATTGTTTAACAAGAAGCTCTTCAAGTTTGGCTACAGAAATTCAGTTTGAAGTTATCCGTGGTCGACCATGCTCATCTGCTGGAGTGGTGCTGCTAAGAGGTCCATTTACAGTCCAGCCCAGGTGTGTCAGAACCACATAGGGCCCGTCACTTTGACTGTTAATGACTCTCAACGGCTCTATTGCCTTCGGGACATGTGCTCCAATCAATAGAGCTACTTCTGCTCTGATGGAGTTCAGTTGGACGTCCTTCAGGTAAGGCCACGCCTCCAAGTCCGCTTGTATGGGGATGTTTTCCTGACTAACGGGTATGGCATTCTGAGTGAAGACCTCTGGGAGTTCAATGAAGCTGCTTCCATCTAGGCTGCATACTTCCAGTCCAGTCATAGTATAGGTTTTCACTGGTTTCTCTTGACCCATTGTTTTAAGAAGGAGCTCTGTTCTTCTTCCTCTAATAGACAACTGTTCCATTAGTTTCTCCGTACAAAAGTTTGCGTTGCTTCCGGGATCCAGAAACGCATATGTTTCAATAACACAGCTTATTAGCCTTTACCTTCACAGGTACAACTGCCAACTTGTATTCTGTAGTTCCGGCCCCCGTATGCTCCGTAGACACCATAGTAGTTGGCATCCTTCTTGGTTGTCATGTCTGCTGGAGAGAATTTCTCGTTGTGCAAGACAGTAGGGTGTTTCTTCTCACAAAGGTGACAAGTGAGACGTTTCTTGCAAAAGCCCTGTTCACCGTTGTGGTGTCCGTTATTCTGTTTCCTTTTTCATTGGAGATCATGTCCATTTCGGTCTTTTCCACAACAGGCGTAACCGCAGTCACGAAACTGCTGGACTTCGTATAGGGCAAGTCTATTTTGGGGTTTCTTGCCCTTGTACTTCCAACATCATCTTTAATTTCTCCAAAGACAGGATCCAGAATGATCTTGGCCTGTTTTTCAATAAACTCAATCAGGTCATGTTACATGGCAAGTCCAGCTCTGTCATGTATGTAAGATCTCTGACTGCATTACCACAGCTCCTTAGGTAAAGCGCATAGCTGTTTAGGGCCTTTCCATCATCTGACTTTATTGGATTCCAGGTTAAGGCCTATTCAATGTATGCAGTGGTTATTTTTAAATCATTGCCAAAGTGATGTTTAAGTAGGTTTTTGGCCTCTGGATAGCCTGTTGCAGCACTCAAATGCAAACAGCTTCGTACCAATTCCTTTGGCTGTCCGACTGTATACTGTTCCAGGAAGTACAGTCGATCCTCATTACTTTCAGTTCTGTTCTCAATATTATGCTTAAAGGCTTGCATAAATTGTCGGTAGGCAAGGTGATCACCATCAAACACCGGGACCTCTCTTCCTGGCAGTGAGGCCAGCCTCTGCTGTGCCATAAACAAATCAGCCATGGGTCTGTCTGTCTTTGCAGAATAGCTGTGAGGTCACGTTTAGAGAGACAGCGAAATCCATTCACGACTGACGACGTAGGTTGTGACTGAATCATTTTGCGTCGCGACCTATATTATTTTCCGTCGCGGCAGAACGGGACTCGTCGCGGCTATATCTACCCGTTTGCGACGTAATAGGTTGACTTATTTTCCGTCGCGGCAGAACGGGACTCGTCACGGCTATATCTACCCGTTTGCGACGTAATAGGTTGACTATTATTTTCCGTCGCGGCAGAACGGGACTCGTCGCGGCTATATCTACCCGTTTGCGACGTAATAGGTTGACTTTGGTATATTTGCGGTGGTATTGCCGCGTGCCCGGAGCCCGGCACGTGCGCCTCGCCGGTCCGATTCCGTGGAGCTCTCCGCCGTCTCCAGGCGAGCCTGAGTGGTTCTCTGGGGTTCCAGCAGGCCTTTTTCCGCGCGCATCGTGCCCGGGGAACGGCCCACGCGCCCGGGCCTGGCACCACCGCGTGCACCTTGCCGGTCCGGTTCCGTGGAGCCCTTCGCCGTCCCCAGGCGACCATGCGTTCCAGAGCTGTCACCTCTTTTGCCCACCGAAAATAGCAGATCTACCAGCTTCTGTGGACCCCTGGGGGGGTCCCCGTGGACCCTTGGGGATCACGGTAGTCCACGGGGGTCCGTCTGTGTGTGTGTGTGTGTGTGTGTGTGTGTGTGTGTGTGTGTGTGTGTGTCGCACGCATGCGAACTTCGTGACAGTGGTGCATTACATTGTATTTTGATTTGAAATAAATAATAAATTATTATTAACGAAAAACATCTAATACTATTTTAAATTGGTCTAGTGAAGTTAGTATCAGAAGCAGCAACCATGCAGAGCTATACCAATCAGATTAAATAGGCTATAAGCCTTAAACGCTTGACAAGCAATATTCAAAGTACAACTATAGTTGTATTTTGCATATTGCTTGACAAACGTTTAACGTTTGCTTCTGATTAGTTACTAACTTTACTTTACAGATCCACAAGCTCGAAAACCACCTGACGGGCCGCCCAAACGGGTCCGGGGACCCCCGGGCGGCCTTCCTACATACCTGGGGGGGTCCCCGTGGACCCTTGGGGATCAAGGGGGGCCACGGGTGTCCACGTTTGCGGAGACGCTGCCTTCATATTAGCCTACTTTAATA
>NC_139697.1:100988531-101011031 GCF_964188405.1 Protomyctophum parallelum | reverse complement strand
GATTCATTCATAAATGACTGTATTGTAATGATTCATTCATAAATGACTGCATTGTAATAATGCATTCATAATGACTGTATTGTAATGATTCATTGATAAATTACTGTATTGTAATGATTCATTAAAAAATGACTGTATTGAAATGATTCATTCATAAATGACTGCATTGTAATGATTCATTGATAACGTACTGTATTGTAAGCCATCTTTTTAATCACCTTATACTGTATACTGAGCAGTGGAAGCATTTAATAAAACTGTAATTGGCAATAGTATTGTTCCAGTCTATTTATTAACAATTCTGCTGAACTGTGGGAAAATAATGTATGTGTACCAGATGATAACCTGATCATATTCTGATGATACTAATATTTAAGGTTTGGAGGAGGAGGCTGCAGTTAGCACTGGATTTGCTCACTATGATGTAAAGTTCTCCATTCATTGTCAATGGGAATTTAATGTTTGTGTAAGTCAAAAATCACACCCGTGTGAAGTGAGGGGCGCTAATATATTTAAGTCTAACTAACTCTTGTTGATTAGGTGATGTAATGGTGTAACTGTTGCCACTACAAGTAATACAATTTATTTCTAAAAGGTTGATAAAAAGTTTATAATTAAGTAGTTCACAGTTCATGTTAAAGTCACATTCATGTTAAAACATTATAAATTGGTACACAGGAGTTTTGTGTAAGCAACCGAGCCACAAAAGAAGCTAGAAGCAAGGTGCAGCATCTCCGTTTGCACTGGTAAGGAAGGTACTATGTTTACCCAGGGTAATTGGACTAACATCAAGAACTTGTTTACAGCCAGGCCCTGCTCATAGAACATTTCATGGTAGGGGTTCAATGCCTTCATGCCTGAAGTTTGTCCTTTGTCTTTGTTTCTTTACATTTCTAATAAACTATTCAATCAATCAATCAAAGGAGAAAGCTGAACATTTCAACGTCCATGCAATACCTCTAGTAAACCACTAGATGTCCTACCAGACCACAGCCTCTACATGTCTCCATGGACCACCGCATGTACTAGTTACTGCAGACCTGATACACGTTAAAAACATATATCTTCTAAACAGTTTTCTGAAAAAATAACCCGTTTCTGTCAGTGGTGCTCAACCTTTAGCACGTCAAGGATCATCTGAATCATCTGTATTTGGCCAATCTGAAAATATTTTGTTCCAGGGACCCCCACAGAAGCAAAGACATGATTATTAAAAATACTTTTCACTGTGAAAGAAAATTCATTCTCACGATCTTTCAATTTTTTTTGCAGATCTATGAGTTCGTAGATCTGCTATTTGTCAACAACTAAAGGTTAAACTAATGGTTAAAAATGGTTAAACACTAAAGCAGGGCTGCCCAAAAGGTAGATCTACCAGTAGATCACAAAGGATGTGCACGTACATGCACCCAAAAGAATATTTAATTATAATACATTTAGAAAATATTTGTCTTCCGTCACTTGCATTAAGGTGACTTGATGGCCTGTCAGTTCAAACTCACCATGCAATATTTTGTTTTCAAGAGTGTTGCTGTGCACAAAAACATCGGTATTCGGTAGCATTACAAATTAAATACAAAAAACCCCTAACCCTATTCCATTTATCCCCCCTTCCATTTCCCATTCCAAGTGCGTTTAGTCTTATAGCTAAACTACTACAAAGCCCCCTCATGTAGGCCTACATATTTAAACTATTTTCAGCAATGGTATATATTATTTTTTTTCGGTGGGTAGATCTTGCTGAGCTGATCATTTTGGAAAGTAGCTCTCGAGTCAATAAAGTGTGGGAAAGGAAAGGAAAGGTACTATGTTTACCCAGGGTAACTGGACTAAGGAAAGGAAAGGTACTATGTTTACCCAGGGTAACTGGACTAAGGAAAGGAAAGGTACTATGTTTACCCAGGGTAACTGGACTAAGGAAAGGAAAGGTACTATGTTTACCCAGGGTAACTGGACTAAGGAAAGGAAAGGTACTATGTTTACCCAGGGTAACTGGACTAAGGAAAGGAAAGGTACTATGTTTACCCAGGGTAACTGGACTAAGGAAAGGAAAGGTACTATGTTTACCCAGGGTAACTGGACTAAGGAAAGGAAAGGTACTATGTTTACCCAGGGTAACTGGACTAAGGAAAGGAAAGGTACCATGTTTACCCAGGGTAACTGGACTAAGGAAAGGAAAGGTACTATGTTTACCCAGGGTAACTGGACTAAGGAAAGGAAAGGTACTATGTTTACCCATGGTAACTGGACTAAGGAAAGGAAAGGTACCATGTTTACCCAGGGTAACTGGACTAAGGAAAGGAAAGGTACTATGTTTACCCATGGTAACTGGACTAAGGAAAGGAAAGGTACTATGTTTACCCAGGGTAACTGGACTAAGGAAAGGAAAGGTACTATGTTTACCCAGGGTAACTGGACTAAGGAAAAGAAAGGTACTATGTTTACTCAGGGTAACTGGACTAAGGAAAGGAAAGGTACTATGTTTACCCAGGGTAACTGGACTAAGGAAAGGAAAGGTACTATGTTTACCCAGGGTAACTGGACTAAGGAAAGGAAAGGTACTATGTTTACCCAGGGTAACTGGACTAAGGAAAGGAAAGGTACTATGTTTACCCAGGGTAACTGGACTAAGGAAAGGAAAGGTACTATGTTTACCCAGGGTAACTGGACTAAGGAAAGGAAAGGTACTATGTTTACCCAGGGTAACTGGACTAAGGAAAGGAAAGGTACTATGTTTACCCAGGGTAACTGGACTAAGGAAAGGAAAGGTACTATGTTTACCCAGGGTAACTGGACTAAGGAAAGGAAAGGTACTATGTTTACCCAGGGTAACTGGACTAAGGAAAAGAAAGGTACTATGTTTACTCAGGGTAACTGGACTAAGGAAAGGAAAGGTACTATGTTTACCCAGGGTAACTGGACTAAGGAAAGGAAAGGTACTATGTTTACCCAGGGTAACTGGACTAAGGAAAGGAAAGGTACTATGTTTACCCAGGGTAACTGGACTAAGGAAAGGAAAGGTACTATGTTTACCCAGGGTAACTGGACTAAGGAAAGGAAAGGTACTATGTTTACCCAGGGTAACTGGACTAAGGAAAGGAAAGGTACTATGTTTACCCAGGGTAACTGGACTAAGGAAAGGAAAGGTACTATGTTTACCCAGGGTAACTGGACTAAGCATCAGATACAGCAGCCAGGCCCTGCTCATAGAACATTTCGGTTCAATGCCTTGCTCAAGGGCACTTCAGCAGTGGTAATTTTAACGTGCCGGTCCGGGGATACGAACTAGCGACCTTCCGATATCAGGACCGCTCCGCAAACCGTCCGGCCACCGCTGCCCCCACGGCACTAAAGCAACACCCTTTAGGGCACTAAAGCAACACGGATGGCGGATGCATTCCTGTCCTAAGTGGGTAAACACACTATAATTTATGCAAATGTAGGCCTACTAGTTATATTCTATCACATACAGTATAAATGTAGGCCTACTAGTTATATTCTATCACATACAGTATAAATGTAGGCCTACTAGTTATATTCTATCACATACAGTATAAATGTAGGCCTACTAGTTATATTCTATCACATACAGTATAAATGTAGGCCTACTAGTTATATTCTATCACATACAGTATAAATGTAGGCCTACTAGTTATATTCTAACACATACAGTATAAATGTAGGCCTACTAGTTATATTCTATCACATACAGTATAAATGTAGGCCTACTAGTTATATTCTATCACATACAGTATAAATGTAGGCCTACTAGTTATATTCTATCACATACAGTATAAATGTAGGCCTACTAGTTATATTCTAACACATACAGTATAAATGTAGGCCTACTAGTTATATTCTATCACATACAGTATAAATGTAGGCCTACTAGTTATATTCTATCACATACAGTATAAATGTAGGCCTACTAGTTATATTCTATCACATACAGTATAAACTGGCTGTTTTGCATTAGCCCATTTAGACCAGAGGACGATTCTACAAATTCCTTCTAAATCCAGTTTTCAGAAAAACCTCATGTTTCTAAACTTTCTATGTGTCAGTGGTTCTATGTGTTTCTATGTGTCAGTGGTTCTATGTGTTTCTATGTGTCAGTGGTTCTATGTGTTTCTATGTGTCAGTGGTTCTGTGTTTCTATGTGTCAGTGGTCCTCAAACATTTTCATGTCAAGGACCCCCGTATTTGACGACAGACCCCCATCTGAAAATATGTTGTTCCAGGGACCCCCGCAGAAGCAATGATCAGAGTTAAAAATGTTCGCTTTGAAGAGAATATATTCAGAGATTTGCGTCACATTTCACGATTGAAAAAATAACCAAATAACAGATCTACAAGCTTGTAGCGCGGCACTTGGTGACACGTTATGGGCTTGTAGATCTGCTATTTTTCGATAGCTAAAGCATAACATACTGCTTATAACACCAAAAGGGGTTCCCGGCGTCCTGTATGCATTAACACACTCTGATTTCCAAACAGACTGGTTTAAAATAACATTTTTATTCACCAATACAAAATATGGTCTGCAGATTTTCAAAACGTGCCTTTGGAGGAAACCGCTAGGAAATCTAGTCAAACACAAAGACATCAATCTACAGAAAAGTTGTAATTAAAATAAAATAAAAACTAAAACGGAATAAAGATTTCACTTTTTGAGGAAAGTAAAAGGATATTTAAGGTTATAAAAAGAAAAAACATGAAAACCTCGGAAAGGATTGCGTCACTTTGTTTATCCTATGCTCCGGTCTTCATACTGTGGAGGTTGTTGCTGCCTTGCTCGTGGACATACGGTTGTTGTGTCGGATTGAAACTTGCGGGCGTTTATGAGGACTGGGCGACACGGTGATACATATCGTGGAGGCGAGAGGTCATCGTATAACATATGGTGTCATGGTGAATGCACGCCGATTGATGAATTGACGTTCTATGACCCAAATGTCTTCTATACATCCTGACAGTTTTCTGAAAAAGCTGTTTCTAAGTCAGTGGTTCTTAGATTTTTCTATGAAGCTTGTAGATCTGCTATTTTTCAATAGCTAAAGCATAACATAATGCCAACTGCAAAAGGGGCTCCCGCCCAGCATGGGTTAATTTATACTTCTGTAGAACGAAGGTTTCGTTCGCCAAAAATAATTAGGTATTTCGGTCCAAATGGTTCATCACTAGGATTGTCCCGATCGGAACCGAGTGATCACGTCTTTCTCAACTGATCGGAATCGGATCGGGAGCCAAAAGTCATCAATATTATAATCCATATCATGATATTAGACTGGATATCGTCTGTGATTTGGGATATTATATTATTGTGATATGGCATAAATGTGTTCTATAAAATATAAATATCGGATCAGGAAGAAAATCCGCATCGGCAGATGATCGAAATCAAATCGGCACTCCATTTTTCTTGTAGTTTTTCTTAACTTGTTGTAACTTGTTAACTGTTCGGTAACTTGAAAGATTGCCATACAAAACATGAAAAAACACTGGTGACCGTGATACTGCATATCGCGTTTATGTTACAGGCTCCATATCGCCCCACCCCTCGCGTTTATGTTACAGGCTCCATATCGCCCCACCCCTCGCGTTTATGTTACAGGCTCCATATCGCCCCACCCCTCGCGTTTATGTTACAGGCTCCATATCGCCCCACCCCTCGCGTTTATGTTACAGGCAGACAAACCCATTCCAACCTTAGAGTATATATTAATAGCGACCTTAGAGTATATATTAACCCATTTTGCGCGGGAACCCGTTTTGGTGTTAGCATTATGTTATGCTTTAGCTATTTAAAAATAGCAGATCTACAAGCTCATAGCGCGCCACCGAGTGGCGCGATACGAGCTTGTAGGTCTGCTATTTTTTAGAAAAATCGAAGAGCGACTGACACAGAAGACGATGTTTTAGAATCTGATCTCAGGTCAGAATGAAAACTATCAGGATGTAGAAGACATTTTTAGAATCTGATCTCAGGTCAGAATGGGTTAATAGAGACGGCACCCAGAGGAAACCCTGAGGCCAAATGGAATGTTGTATTGCAGCTCGGCGCCGGCGCCGGTCCGCTGACTATCATTGCACACGTTCACGTTATCGGGCCCATGACACGTGAACGCCGTTCCATACGTGAACGCGTGCAATGATAGTCAACTGCACGTCAGCGTGTTCACGATTTGGCCCAATCCATCCCAGAATGCACTCTGTTCCTATACACGGAAGGAGGAGTGAAATCGCCTCATGCGCTTTTGAGCAACTTAATGCAAGTGGTTGGAAGGAGAAATCCAACTTAACGCATTTAGGCCTGACCTCAAAATAGCGCGCCAAGATCTGCTATTTTTCAATAGCTAAATTGTAACATAATGTTTAAAACACTAAAAGGGGTTCCCGCCCAAAATGGGTTAATGCAAGTGGACGGGAGGAGAAATCCGGTGCCGTCTCTATTAATATTTACTCTAAGATTTAAACGGTGAGAATGGTTTATGAATATGCTATTCACAGGCAAATGCACAACAACATTCAACTCCCCAATGTTCATTTAAACTCAGGACTACAGTTGGAACCAAATGGACCCTTTCAATGGTCCCATCTGTACCCTGTGTAGAAGCAGTGGTTTTTAAACCTGTGGTCCGGGGACCGCCGAGTGGTCCTTGAGGGGGTTTCCAGGTGGTCCTCAGCTGAATGATAAAGAGTTGGTAACCATTTGGACCCTTATGAAATGTTTCATTTTACCCTCGCACGAGTTAAATTATTTTATAAACATGGTGGTTTGCATGCCATCTCTCCTATGTCAGCAGTTCCCAAAACTTTTTTCCATGTCAAGGACCCCCAAACTAACACTTATTAGCCTGCAGACCCCCATTTGAAAAGATTTCAAGGACCCCCAGTTTGACATGCATTAGTCTATACGGACCCCCCCCCCCCCCCCCATTTAATGACATTTCTATCTCTGGGACCCCCAGTTTATATTGTAAAATCAATGTTCATTTTACTCTGAGAGTGTACAAAAGGAACCAAATGGACCTGTGAGCCATTTGTACACTCTCAGAGTTACAGACCCTTAAGGGTCCATTTTGTTCCTAACTATCATTTAGCTGGGGACCCCCATGGAACTCCCTCAAGGACCCCTGGGGGTCCCCGGCTGGACCCCAACATCAATACGAGATGGAGTTGTGGACCAGAACAACAGAATAATATAATATTCCAGGTTTCGGGTTGAAAACCACCGCTCCCTATACTAGTGTATTCATGTTGTTTTGCTGGTCTACGGATGTGACTGTTGTCGTTTATGGAATACCGTGTGGGAATAAAGGAGCATCAGGGAAAACACACACAGGCCTCACTCACACCTAAGACACACTTGTGTCCCGTGAGTCATGGCCGCCTCAATGCTTTTCCAATGGGAGTCACATGGTTTGAAGACATAATTAGTTTAGACTAGTCATTGGTTAGACACGGGTTAAGGTCAGGTTTAAGTGTGCTGCCCCGTGGGAGGTTAGGGTTCAGGGTGAGGGTTTGAGATAGGTTGTAGTTGTAGGACTAATGACGGATTGGTCTAACCAAAGACTAGTCTAAACCAAAAACTGTTTAAACTAAGTACTGTCTAAACTAAGTACTGTTTAAACTAAGTACTGTTTAAACTAAGTACCGTCTAAACTAAGTACTGCAGCCGAAGACACAACCTTGTTGCATGGATGGGGAGGGAGGGCAGAAGACAGCCATGCTGCAGGTTGTGTCTTCCAACCAAGACACAGGACACACGTGTGTCTTACGTGTGAGTGAGGCCTTCAGACCAACACAATACAACAACCTACTCGCACAGGGGGTGTGTGTGTGTGTGTGTGTGTGTGTGTGTGTGTGTGTGTTCACTGTTCAGTGGTTGGTGTTTTTAGATCTGAAACCAGAGAAGCCCATCACGGCCGTCATCTCGTCGTCTTCCTCCTCCAGATCCTCCTCCGCCCTCCTCTTCCTCTCCTTCTGTTTCTCCTTCTTGTAGGCCTTCGCCTTCTCCTCCTGCACACACACACACACACAAAGTCAAAGGCATGCTATTTGTCACACGTTACTGCAGTGAAATTTGTTCTCCGCATTTGACCCATCTCTTGGAGCGGTGAGCTGATCATTTGATTAGTAGATTTGACCCCCAATCCAACCCTTTGATGCTGAGTGACAAGCAGCGAGGCTTTGGGTTCCATTTTTACAGTCTTTGGTATGACCCGGCCGGGGATCGAACCCCCAACCTCCCAGTTTCAGGGCAGACACTCTAACCACAAGGCCACTGTCTGGTGACGCGCGCACGCGCGCACGCACGCACGCACGCACGCACGCACGCACACACACACACACACACACACACACACACACACACACACACACACACACACACACACACACACACACACACACACACACACACACACACACACACACACACACACACACACACACACACACACACACACACACACACACACACACACACACACACACACACACACACACACACACACACACACACACACACACACACACACACACACACACACACACACACACACACACACACACACACGAGTCTAACATTTAATTATTTTATTATCAATTGATTACGGTGATCAACTGTGTCCAAGCTCACAAGCTTGTAGATCGGCTATTTCCAGCATGCAGCCTAGTATAAAATCAGGCATTGCTGCTGATTTTGGCACCGCGATTTTGGCACCACGTTTTAAGATTTTAGATCTCGTCAAGCGTGGGGAGGAATTAATTGGTGTAGTAACTAACGTTGGGGCAGAAAAGGGGGGGAAGAAACAAACAAAACAATGACAAGGCGAAGATTAAATACTGTACAGAGATTACAAGGTTTCTGCCTCACAGCGACCATGCAGTGGTGTGTGCGTGTGCAACTGCGTGTGTGCGTCTGCATGCGTGTGTGTGTGTGCGTGTGTGCATGCGTGCGTGCGTGTGTGTGTGTGCCATAGACTGTAAAGAAATATGGACAAAGCGTTCGCCGGGTCTGATATGGACGTAAGATGAAGCCAGTCAGTCCTTGTATTGTAAATCGCCATCTTTCTAGATCCGTTTGGGCCCAGCTGGTCATTGGCTGGCCCAGACAACGAGGCGGGACTTCCCCCCCCTTCTTCTTAGTTGGTTTTTATTTTGACTCGAACCGGGGGTGGCTCCCGTTCATAGACTGTAACGGTAGCCACGCCCCTCAGAACATACGCGACTTTATGGTAAAAAAATGTAATTAATGGGACCATAATTTTCCAAAAATAATATTATGACATTAGAAATGAGACTTTAAACTAGTGACTGGAAGCAGAAAGTATTCATGACCATGTTTATTACGGTAATATGGGGATATGGGGTTTTTCTGGGCCCAATGACAGCGCCACAACAGGCCATTATATGAACTTTCAGGATGTCCCGATTTCCTTAGTGGCTTCACAAAATATCTGTCTGACTGCCCCCCTGGTTAAATATCTGTCTGACTGCCCCCTTGGTTAAATATCTGTCTGACTGCCCCCCTGGTTAAATATCTGTCTGACTGCCCCCCTGGTTAAATATCTGTCTGACTGCCCCCCTGGTTAAATATCTGTCTGACTGCCCCCCTGGTTAAATATCTGTCTGACTGCCCCCTTGGTTAAATATCTGTCTGACTGCCCCCCTGGTTAAATATCTGTCTGACTGCCCCCTTGGTTAAATATCTGTCTGACTGCCCCCCTGGTTAAATATCTGTCTGACTGCCCCCCTGGTTAAATATCTGTCTGACTGCCCCCCCCTGGTTAAATATCTGTCTGACTGCCCCCCTGGTTAAATATCTGTCTGACTGCCCCCCTGGTTAAATATCTGTCTGACTGCCCCCCTGGTTAAATATGTCTGACTGCCCCCCTGGTTAAATATGTCTGACTGCCCCCCTGGTGTCTGACTGCCCCCCTGGTGTCTGACTGCCCCTGGTTAAATATCTGTCTGACTGCCCCCCTGGTTAAATATCTGTCTGACTGCCCCCCTGGTTAAATATGTCTGACTGCCACCCTGGTGTCTGACTGCCACCCTGGTGTCTGACTGCCCCTGGTTAAATATCTGTCTGACTGCCCCCCTGGTGTCTGACTGCCCCCCTGGTGTCTGACTGCCCCCCTGGGGCCCCCCTGGTGTCTGACTGCCCCCCTGGTGTCTGACTGCCCCTGGTTAAATATCTGTCTGACTGCCCCCCTGGTGTCTGACTGCCCCCCTGGTGTCTGACTGCCCCCCTGGTGTCTGACTGCCCCCCTGGTGTGTGTGCGGCTGTGTACCTCCTCTCTCAGCTCCTTCATCCTCTCCTCAAAGTCGTACTCCTTCTGTTTCTCCTCCATCTTCCTCTTGTTGGCCTCGAACCTCCTCTTCACCTGGTCCAAAGACGAGCGCTCCACACGCATGGACATGCCCAGGTTCCTCTGGTCTGGAAAACAAACGCACACACACAGTCATCACCACGCATGGACATGCCCAGGTTCCTCTGGTCTGGAAAACAAACGCACACACACAAAGCACTATTGTTTTTGGCAGCAAATTTCTGTTTTAGTCATATTTTAGTCACCTGGAATGTTTTAGTGTTAGTCCAGTTTTACTCGACTGAATGTCATAAGATTTCAGTCGACTAAATATACAGTTGATTTAGTCGACTAAAAATGTGTTTTGGCGGGCCTTGATGCCGTCGTAATGAGATTCTACAATTGCTGAAAATAGCCGATCTACAAGCTTCGCGCTGTGACGCATTGTGAGCTTGTAGATCTGCTATTTTCAGCATGCAACCAAGTTTAAAATGACTTATACTGGATCTCTTGTCCACTAGTCCCTTCCTAACATTTTAGTCTAGTTTTTATTTGTCGACGAAATTGTCAGTATATTTAGTCTTAGTCATCATGGCTTAGTTTTCATTTAATTTCCATGTAGTTTTAGTCAGTGGAAAGTTGACGAACATTTTTCGTCTTAGTTTTAGTCGACGAAAACAAACACTGCCCGGCATTAAGGCCGGGCCAAAATACGTTTTTTTGTCGACAAAATCAAATTGTAGATTTTAGCTGACTAAAATCTTACGATCAAGGTTCAAGGTTGTACTTTATCGTGGCATCTTGTGCACAGGTGCTTAACCCATTCTGACCGGGCACCCATTTTGGTGTTAGCATCATGTTATGCTTTAACTATTGAAAAATAGCAGATCTACAAGCTCATATCGCGCCACCGAGTGGCGCGATACGAGCTTGTAGGTCTGCTATTTTTGAAAAATCGAAGAGCGACTGACATTTTTAGAATCTGATCTCAGGTCAGAATGGGTTAATCAGACCAGTGTGTGTCCGGCAGAAACCTCGTATGAATCTGATCTCAGGTCAGAATGGGTTAAGAGTGAAAGAGATTTTTGTGTGGCTTCCTTCAGATGACATTTAGTCGACCAAGACCAGAACATTTCAGATGACTAACGCCTTAGATAGCATTTCTGTAGACTTAGATAGCATCTGATACAGACTTATAGCATGTTATGTAGACAGCACTATAATTGCATTGTATATAGTCATAGCACGCCATAGTACATATGTATAGCATAGTAGTATATATATATAGTTTATATGTATAGTCTCATAATATAGATATTCCACTGTTACTTTCTTAGCTTACGCATGTTTTACGATAAATGCTTTCGTGTGATGTATTCCCATGCTTTTGTTCTTGATTATTGTAAGTCGCTCTGGATTAAGAGCGTCTGCTAAATGCCTAAATTGTAAATTGACTAAAATGCGACTAGAACTAAATTAAATTTGAGTCAAAAGACTGTGACTAAAACCGAGTCAAAATGTGCCGTGGGTATCAGCGCTGTATCTAGCCCGACACAGGTGTGTGGACGGGGGAAGGCTTCACAGGTAAGAATTGCACAGGGCAGATGTGACAAATAATATGCAAATTCATTACTGACATATATTATAGTTTTATTTATTTATCAAAGAACTATAAAAACAATTAATCACTTTATCTGCCCTGTATTCATATGTTCCAATGCCAATTATTTGTATGTCAATTTACAGTTTCCCTGCTGTGATAAAGTGTTTAATTTGCCGTGTTTTAATAATTAAAAATAAACTCCGCCTTTGCCGCGGAGCTGGAGACGAGACCTTCATGTTATGATGACGAAACCTGAATCAACACATGCTGTGGGCTGCTAGGGCTTCTGGGAAATTGAGGCCAATGCAAATGAACGGGGTACAACGCCTCATGGAGGAGGGTCTTGTGCTGCGGTCTTGTGGCGCACCAAGATGGCGGGTGGTGCGAACGGAGGAACCTTTTTTCGCCTAAATGGCTGTTAGTTTGACACTTGTGCTCATTTTGATGCATAAAATGAAATATCTGCATCACCTTAATATTAATAATAATATTACCACAACCAGCCGACAATGAGACAACACATTATACTGTCTGTCTGTACTCACGTTTCTTTCCATTGATGTGGTCCAGGAAGTTGATGGAGTCTTTCACCACACAGTCACACACATTACAGTAATACCTACACACACACACACAGAGAGAGAGAGAGAGAGAGAGAGAGAGAGAGAGAGAGAGAGAGAGGTTCAGTACAGTAATACCTACAACCAATACAAGACACTGAAGATGACCTACAAGGTAACCAACCATGACACACTAGTCCTGACCTAGACTCTTCTCCCTTCCCTAAAACACCCTGGACAACGCTCCACACGTCCTAGACTCTTCTCCCTTCCCTAAAACACCCTGGACAACGCTCCACACGTCCTAGACTCTTCCCCCTTCCTTAAAACACCCTGGACAACACTCCACACGTCCCAGACTCTTCCCCCTTCTCTAAAACACCCTGGACAACGCTGCACACGTCCCAGACTCTTCCCCCTTCCTTAAAACACCCTGGACAACGCTCCACACTTCCTAGACTCTCCTCCCTTCCCTAAAACACCCTGGACACCGCTCCACACGTCCTAGACTCTTCCCCCTTCTCTAAAACACCCTGGACAACGCTCCACATGTCCTAGACTTTTCTCCCTTCCCTAAAACACCCTGGACAACGCTCCACATGTCCTAGACTCTTCCCCCTTCCCTAAAACACACTGGACAACGCTCCACACGTCCCAGACTCTTCTCCCTTCTCTAAAACACCCTGGACAACGCTCCACACGTCCTAGACTCTTCTCCCTTCCCTAAAACACCCTGGACAACGCTCCACACGTCCTAGACTCTTCTCCCTTCTCTAAAACACCCTGGACAATGCTCCACACGTCCTAGACTCTTCTCCCTTCCCTAAGACACCCTGGACAACGCTCCACACGTCCTAGACTCTTCTCCCTTCTCTAAAACACCCTGGACAACGCTCCACACGTCCTAGACTCTTCTCCCTTCCCTAAAACACCCTGGACAACGCTCCACACGTCCTAGACTCTTCTCCCTTCCCTAAAACACCCTGGACAACGCTCCACATGTCCTAGACTCTTCTCCCTTCCCTAAAACACCCTGGACAACGCTCCACATGTCCTAGACTCTTCCCCCTTCCCTAAAACACACTGGACAACGCTCCACACGTCATAGACTCTTCTCCCTTCTCTAAAACACCCTGGACAACGCTCCACACGTCCCAGACTCTTCTCCCTTCTCTAAAACACCCTGGACAACGCTCCACACGTCCCAGACTCTTCCCCCTTCCCTAAAACACACTGGACAACGCTCCACACGTCCCAGACTCTTCCCCCTTCCCTAAAACACCCTGGACAACGCTCCACACGTCCCAGACTCTTCCCCCTTCCCTAAAACACACTGGACAACGCTCCACACGTCATAGACTCTTCTCCCTTCTCTAAAACACACTGGACAACGCTGCACACGTCCTAGACTCTTCTCCCTTCCCTAAAACACACTGGACAACGCTCCACACGTCATAGACTCTTCTCCCTTCTCTAAAACACCCTGGACAACGCTCCACACGTCCTAGACTCTTCACATCCTGGACACGTAGCCCTAGACTCTTCTTGTGCACGTATGTGTGTGTGTGTGTGTGTGTGTGTGTGTGTGTGTGTGTGTGTGTGTGTGTGTGTGTGTATTACCCTCCCATCTCTGCCTGTGGGGTGGTCTTGGTGATGACGATGGTCTTCCCCAGTTTAGACTCCAGGTCCACCTTGTAATCTCTGTGACGCAGCATCTCCCTCTTAACTGGAACCACTGGTTTGCCTGACACACCACACACACACACACACACACACACACACACACACACACACACACACGATCAGAAGTATCCCTCAACACAGGAAAAAACTACATAAACACTAAGCTATGAGGACTAAAACTATGACTAAAAATACTGATGTTTGTCAACAAATAAAAACCAGAGTAGCGTGACTAAAACGGGAATAAAGATTTGACGGAAAATAGAAGATAGACTAAATCAACTGTAGATTTAGCTGACTAAAATCTTCTAATATGTAGTCAACTATAATTAGAAGTAAAACATTTCACATTACTAACACTAAACGGAATGTTATTCACAAGACTGTGACTAAAACTAAATGTAAAAGTTGTTGATAAAATCAACACTGGCTGCAACTAACCATTCCTTTCACAATCAACTCATCTGGGAACCCCTTTTGGTGTTTCAAGCATTATGTTATGCTTTTTTAGCTATTGAAAAATAGCAGATCTACAAGCTCATAGCACGGCACTGAGTGACGCGCTATTAACTTGTAGGTCTGCTATTTTTGAAAAATCGTGAAAATGTGCCTGAAATCTTATATATATAATGTTACAGAGCGAGTTTTTAACTCAAATCTTTGCTACAGGGAGGGTCCCTGGAATAACATATTTTATCATTTATACATTCAGGTCTGAACGCAGCCTAAGACAACTAACACACCATCTTTCCTGTCTCACGTTTCTAAATAGGGATGCACCGAAATATAGGAAACAGTTGGCCGAAAACCGAATTCCGAATACGATTAATATTATACATCTTTTTTCCTACCACTGCTGTCATGGCCGTACCTTAAAGCTACCTGATTTATGGCAAAATAAATGGTTATGGCAACTTAAATAATAATCACTATTATGGGTCGATAAAAGATTTATTCAACTCTTCTGAATGCATTAATTGCATACACTATTCAGTGATATATTTTCTGCCTATTCGGGCCGAAACCCAATAGGCCGAAAATGCATTTTTTAGCCATTTTCCGCTGAATATTTTCTGCGGCCGAATATTCAGTGTATCACTGTTTCTAAAGGCCTATTCATAGTCTGGTTTTTCGGTGATGAGGTGACCACCGCTCCGGTGGTGAGGTGACCACCGCTCCGGTGGTGAGCTGACCACCGGAGCTGAAATAACGTTGAGCGGTGGTGAGTAAAAACAGAGAGAAGGGCTTGAGCGGTGGCGGTGGTTTGCTCTTCACCGCGGCTCGTGACATCATGTTGTAGTTCAGTGGTAAAATAAACAACGAAAATCAAGACTATGTATGAGCCTTTAGACAACTAACTCACCATCTTTCCGGTCTCTCTCCTCGTTGAGTCTCTTCTGAGCCAGCTGCTCGTACTCATCCACGTCCCACTTCCTCCTGAAGTCATTCTTACTCATACTGGTGCTGGACTGGAAGGCGGGGAAAAAATATAGATTTTTTTAAATGTAGGAAAAGAAAATTGGGATTTTCACTCGAGTCTGTATGTGACCCATACAAATTGGTCCGTGACTCCCACAAATGGGTCCTTGTTTGACCCACTGTTTGGGAAGAATACTGGACTACTCGCCCCGGTGCTTGCCCGTTTTTCCTCCCGGAATTTTCCTCAGTGAGGGGGATAACTTGTAATATGCTATTGGCTGTTTGTATTCTTTTTGGAAAAATATAAAAAGATACTCCTGTGGAAAGGCTATATTATTTGACTTATATTGAACCTATAAACAATTTAGTATTATTTAGTATATGTAAGGTTTTGCCCCCTCAAATGGTACCTCGTCAGATAATCCCCACATACCCTACAACAACTTCTGTGAACAGACTTCACTGTAGTAGCTTTTCATAAATTATATTTGTACTTAGGCTGTTCTGCTGTCATGAAAGTTTATAGTTAGAGAAATTCAAAGTCCAGCCGTCTGCTGTCCAGCCTCTCCCACCCCTCACTGGGGAGAATTCTGGGAGTAAAACAGAAACGGGGCGAGTAGTCTTGTTACCTTTGGGAACCACTGCCCTAGTGCACACTATATGAACTTGGGGAGGTAAGCATGCACATGAACCACTGCCCTAGTGCACACTATATGAACTTGGGGAGGTATGCATGCACATGAACCACTGCCCTAGTGCACACTATATGAACTTGGGGAGGTAAGCATGCACATGAACCACTGCCCTAGTGCACACTATATGAACTTGGGGAGGTATGCATGCATATGAACCATGCATTGATATGCATTACAAATAGATGAGATGAACTCCATGGATGGATTTCATTCAGTTTTCATACTGATTTTAGCTGGTTGTTATGCGTCATTTTATCATGACATGAATTATTCTAGTTTTTAGGATGAATTCATTTAGATCGATAGAGTATTTCCATGAACGATTTTGTTTATTATTTTATATTTTATTTGTTTATTTATCTTCCAAAGCTGCTTGCAGATGTTAAACAAATGACAAATAAAGCAATCTTGAATCTTGGTTCGCAACCCCTGATTGATTGATTCCTTTATTATTGGAAAATAAATGAAAATAAAAAGAGCACAGGAAAGTACAAGAGGATTTGAGTGCCGCGCTACGAGCTTGTAGGTCTGCTATTTTTTTTTGAAAAATCATGAAAATGTGTCGCAAATCATTGAATATATATTCTTTCAGAGCGAATGTTTGTAGCTCATATCTTTGCTTCTGGGGGGGTCCCTGGAACGAACATATTTTTATGGGGGGCTCGTGGCCAATTACATATATGTTTGGGGGGTCCATGACATGAAATATAGTCTGAGAACCACTGACATAGAAACATGTGTTTTTCAGAAAGCTGTCAGGATTTAGAAGACATTTGTATCATCTTTTTTATAATGGGTTAAGGCACAATGACATTCAAAATGTACTGTCAACAACTTATAAACAAGCTGGAGAGAAGGATACCTCCGTTACTGAACAAGCATTCAATCACGCAATGATAACAATAAATACAAAGTATATTTGAACATACAAATGTCACTTAGCCTACTGACATTGAAGTGTCTATTACATAATGAACGAACAACTACAACATGCGCACACAATTCGATTTGAAATAGTGCATGTGTATGTGTTGATGGTTAGCGGCTAACGTGTTAGCTAGCCTGCCTGGCAGTGAGTATTGTGTTTATACGCGTTAAAACGTGTCGTTTCGTTAAAACGACGAACTCAACTCGTCTGATTTTTTAATTAATTCTAATAAACATGAAGCAGCGACGCGGTCTGAGAGACGATTGAGACACAAAATAATCAAACAAACAAACAGCAAAACAAACTCTCACCCCACTGCCGGACGCCATCTTTGTTTTTCCTCTAACAACGGAATACGGCTGTCGTAAAGCAAAGCACTCGGTAGTAAACGGAACGCCACTGTCGTAAAGACATTTAACCCCTTTGTTTCTACAGAATGAAGTGTGAACGCAACTGATGAATAAACAAAAAAAATGATGTAAAGATATTTCTTGGAAACATTGAAAGTGTTGCATGGAATAATCTTTGGAATTTTCTTTCATATCTTTCTGCCCATATGTATACGTACGTTAATTTATAGACCTTTTTTGTTATTTCTTTCTTTCTTTCTTTCTTTCTTTCTTTAATTCTTTCTTTCTTTTGAACATGCATTTTCTGTTGAGCACTGCAGGAGAGACAAGGAGACTCATGTAATTGTTACTGAACACTCAATGTCTATCAATGAGTAGGATTAGGATATATCACAATATCCATTTAACACTGTTACTGCACTCTATCAATGATTATACAGGCTAATATCACAATATCCATTTAACACTGTTACTACTTACTGCACTATATCAATGATTATATAGGCTAATATCACAATATCCATTTAACACTGTTACTGCACTCTATCAATGATTATATAGGCTAATATCACAATATCCATCCATTTAGATCTGAGGACGATTCTACAAATGTCTTCCTGGATGTCAATCCTGACAGTTTTCTTGAAAAACCCTATGTTTCTATGTCAGTGGTGGTTCTCAAACTATTTCATGTTAAGGACCCACAGAATTTGATGAATTTGGCCACCAACCCCCATCTGAAAATATCTTGCTCCATGCAGGGACCCCTCCAGAAGCAAAGATTTGAATTAAAAACGTTCACTCTTATGTCCTATAACCCAACGTGCTATAGTCCATGCACTCTCCCAGATCCGATAATATGAATAGAAGTGAGAGTTTTCGTTACACCAACCTTTAAACTAAATCTGTCTGTCTTACTCTTCTGACTGAGGAGGAGGACCCCCTGGAACACCCCCTTCAAGGGCCCCGTTGGCCCGGGAGAGCATCACCAGACCCCACTTTGAGAACCTTAGGGCCAGTGCCCTAAATGATAACGGATCCATTTGGTTCCATTTGTAATAGTTCAGAATCAGAATAATTGTATTTGTCATTTTCCTATGTAGGCCTACTTGCATACAAAAGAACATGAAATATCGTTTCCCCTCAGTTATTGGCAGTGCAACATAAAACATAGAGCCTATTTAAAAACACAAGCTAAAAACTAAAACCAAACATGGACAAACATTTAAAAAGAGCCCCAGTATATGTATGATGACAAGTTAAAAGTTACCAACACCACGCACAACCTATAAATAAATAAAGTGGCATGGTGCTATCCTTAAAAACAAAATGTTACCAGCACTGTTAAATTAACATTGATTTCAAAATATAAATAGGGTCTCAGAGATAGAAATGTCATTAAATGGGGGTCTGTAGATTAATATGCATGCCAAACTGGAGGTCCTTGAAATTAAACGGGTTACTTGAGAATCAAGTTCAAATGGACCCTTAATGGGTCTGTAACTCTGAAAGTGTACAAATGGAACCAAACGGACCGGCCCTAACGGATCCATTTGGTTCCATTTGTAGCCTACACTCTCAGAGTTAAATTAACATTGATTTTTTACAATATAAATTGGGGGTCCCAGAGATAGAAATGCCATCAAATGGGGGTCCTTGACATGAAAACGTTTGTTGGGGACCACTGCCTCCGGAAGGAAGGAAGGTAGGAATGAAATAAGGAAAGAAGGAAAGAAGGAAGGAAGGAAGGAAGGAATGAATTAAGGCACCACCACCACGCTGGCCCCGCCCCCCCTACACCAGCTGTGAATTTAAGGTGTCTGTGGTTCACAACGCACGCCCGTTTGTCTTTGCAAACTAAAACATCTTGAAACCATGGACACCCACAGCCCCCTGCTCAACGCCAGGTGTGTAAATCACTCCAACCCACAATATATCCTCCGTCTTCATTCCACAGCCTGGAGTGGATACAAATATACAAAAATACCAACTGAGTGAAGGGGTCCATTTGGTTCAGGCTGTAGGCTATTATTGCTCTTGTTTAGGGTGTATTCTAATTTTACTTTTTGAGTCACGCACATGTCGACAGCAGTTCAAAAAGATCCGTGCAAAAAATGCCAAGCTATGTTGGCAACAGTTCTGAGATAATGATAATCTTTGATTGATCGGTTCATTCATTTATTTATTAAACAAGGCAGGGTGTGTTGAGAGGTTCGCTATGTGACTCATGGAGCATTGCTTCCATACAGCCGTCTCTCGACTTTAACCCAAACTAAGAATACACTTTCGCTACTCTCCTAAGAACAACGCCGGTTTTGAGGTGTTGAAACTGCAAAGCCTGTTCTCCATGATGGCAACACCCCGAGTCCCTCACTTACTTTGTAAAATCCACTTTGTGGTCCAGAAAATAAATAAGAAATCCATCCACCAGACTGATACATTTTTTTTGTTACTCCAGTGCGCCACCTACCGATCCTGTGTGCACGAACGATTCCATGGAGCCGATCTGTACAAGGCGCACTGGAGTATATTAAAATGCAATGTATTTATCCGTCCGGTGGATTCTTTTAATATTCTGGTCATAAAGTGTATTTTCGACGGAAGGTGGGTGGCTGAGAGTGTCCCCACTAGGCGCATCTTAAAACGGCATTTGTTTTGACTATTCAATAAAATGTATAGTTTATTGTTGTACTAATTTCGAGAGACTGCATTAGCCACAAATTAATAAATAAATGCCGTTAATGCCCCATAATGGCATAGCGTTGGCCAGAGTTAAAGGGCCAGTGCAGCATAATTGTTGCATGCACTGCACTTGACTGGTCATGTGTTTTAAATGAATTAATGCACGCACTATATAGTCTGCGTTCAAATGCGTCTAAACGGCCAAACCTATTGAAATATGTATTAACAGTTTGCAGAATTAAAGTACATTTCAAGCACAAACTCAATACAAAGACTGTTAACTGTGAGTGGACGACCCATGCAATTAAGCATTACACTTGTTTACAAGAGGGTCCACCTTGTTCAATTCATCAAAACATTTAGAGGCGTACAAATGGACACTTCTATATAGCCAAAGAACAGAACAGGAATTCATCATAAAGGAGGTAAAAAGGGAAAAGAAACGTATACAGTGAGGGGGAAAAGGAGTGGGTGGTGGTTTTATAATATATAATAAATAATAAATAATAATAATGATATGATGTATGGTTTATATCAGCGACGATGCTGCTAATTAAATCAGTTGATCATTCATAATAATAAACAGTTACCTGCCAGTGAGTGTATACTGGGGGGTAGACTGTAGGCTACTATATATGTGCGTCTGACCTAATATTTAAAAATACAACATTTGGAGCCCTGGCTGCACAGCAGCAGTGCTGCTATATCCTCACATCCATCCATCCATTGATTGAAGTATTTATTTAACAGATTGGAGAATTCCAGACAGTATACAAACATTTCAAGCACAACTCAAACACAACAAACTGTTAACTGTGGACGACACCATAAAGCATTAAGCTTGTTTACAATGGGATCCACCATGTTCAATTCATCATAACATTTTAGTAAGAGAAATCTATTAAAATCTGGGAACTAAATCATTACCAATAAATGTATTCACCAATGTGTTTCTAAATGTGTCTAATAACATGTACTAAAAGTTTGAAATTCAACTCCTGTGGGAAATTGAGTTATTAGCATAATATGTGACCATACCCATAACATCCTATATAAGGCCAAAAAGTCAAAATTTCATCATTCTTTAAGTAGCATGTGACATATGAAACTAGGGGTTTTTGATGATTCTGAATCCATTCCAAACATTAAACATACAAAAAACACTCCTTGGGCTAAATTAGGCCATATCCACTTGACCAAATGTGCTGACCTCAGTCACCTCATCACGTTTGTGATGACGGTTATGGCCGTTTTCCTCCCAAGGAGTGTTTTTTGTGCAAAACTAATGCTTGAAATGGATTCAGAATCATGAAAACCCCCTAGTTTCATATGTCACATCCTACTGAAAGAATGATGAAATTTGGAAGTTTTTTTCTTTATATAGGATGTTATATAGGTATGGTCACATATTATGCTAATAACTCAATTTCCCACAGGAGTTGAATTTCAAACTTTTAGTACATGTTATTAGACACCTTTAGAAACACATTGGTGAAGACATTTCTTGGTAACGATTTACTTCCCAGATTGGTCAAATACCTGATAAAATGCCCTTACCATTTAGAGACGTACAAATCTAGGCCAGTTTCGAATAGCAGCCGTCCGTATAGGTGCGGTTTTGAAGGAGTCAGGGGATTTGCGTGTCTTAATGACTGTTGGTAGGGCGTTCCACATTTTGGTGGCATAGGAGCGAAAAGAAAAGCCACATTAATAGAATATCTTGTGTATCTTATATTAATTTGACTTCTTTATGACTATTCTATTCGGTAGCTATGGGCACGTTTTGAGAACTCATTTTGTAAGAATTTGGAATTTTATAGATTTACCCTTTATCTTATTTTTGTGTGTTTACTAATACCACATTTTGCACCTATAAATAGGGGTTTTATTTAATGTTGCAGACACCAACATACATACATCTGTCAACACTGACATATTTCACAAATGTCTTGAATCTGGAGACTTCCCAAGGTCAATTAAACACTTGAATGTTACTGTTCTATACTTCTATAATTTATTTACGTATGACAAGCAGTAGGTGAAATTCAGTGTAGGTATGGGGGAAGGTGCCGTAGGTGAAACGCATTGTGAGCTTGTATAGATTGGATATTTTCAAATGGCCAAAATGTATATTCTTGCAGGGCTGACGTGGTTACTGTACGTTTTTTGATAATAATACAAATCAACAAAGTAACTACTAAACTATGAGTCTTGCTCAAGGACACTTGGACACTAACTCTGGGGGAGCTGAGAAACCCTTC
>NC_139697.1:100861031-100983531 GCF_964188405.1 Protomyctophum parallelum | reverse complement strand
GTACCCAAGTACGACTAATACTATTACTATTGATATACAAGTACCCAAGTACGACTAATACTATTACTATTGATATACAAGTACCCAAGTACGACTAATACTATTACTATTGATATACAAGTAGCCAAGTACGACTAATACTACTATTACTATTGATATACAAGTACCCAAGTACGACTAATACTACTATTACTATTGATATACAAGTACCCAAGTACGACTAATACTACTATTACTATTGATATACAAGTACCCAAGTTAGGGTGGCCACCTGCAAGACCTCAGAAAGGAGGACACTTTTGCGGGGCTCGCTCCCCCCCCCCCCCCCCCCCCCCCCTCCCAGATCCCCCCCCCCCATATATTAATATTATTACTACTACTATTGCACCTGATTTTCACCACCATCATCTCCAGCATTATGTCCACAGAGAACATATATTTGCTAATTAAATTAACCTTTTTAAATTATAGGGTACCACAAAGGCCATTCATTTTAGAATCAATTTATTTTATTTCATGTTTAGATATGTTTTATGTTTAATCTCTTTGTGGGTTTTTTTATACAGTTTTATGGTCATCGGTGTGGGACATAGAATGATGCCAGTAGCCTATATGTTCACACAGCCTCCCTTTCTTTATGATGTCCTTGCTCCATTGCTCAAATGTAGTTTTTCATTTTGGCATATTTGGTTTATTTATCTCTGCATTAACTATACTAAAGTGATTGTGAGAGCACAACAAACAAACCGACCATCCCACTGGCCTGGCAGTGTTGCCCAGTTTTGGAAGAGAACCAAGCAACCATGTCTATGAAAACAAGCCCAAAAGAAGCCTGACTAGGCTTATAGCCTATTATATAAAACAAGCCTAAAGTCGCTTATAATTAAGCGGACATGGCAACACTCTGAACGTCTCCACTAGCCTCTCTCTTTTTAAGACAGTGTGGCCGGCTCGCTGCGGAGGCGGAGCTGAGCAGCGCTGCGGAGATTTTAATACCCAGGCAGACGACGTAAATGACACAAGCACTGTATATCACAAAAAAACCGGACAATTATGTGTCCGGCCAGAGGTTGAGGTGGGAGGAGGACAGGTGGGTCTAAAACCGGACTGTCCGGCGTGAAACCGGACGTCTGGCCACCCTAACCCAAGTACGACTAATACTATTACTATTGATATACAAGTACCCAAGTAAGACTAAGGGCCGATTCATACTCCTAATTTACTGCTGTTTTAGGCCCTGTAGTGGCGAAATGATTTCGGCTCGTCAGACATTTTCAGTAGCACCGAAGAGCCGACTTTAGGACCGTACCTGCCCCCACCGGAACCTCAAATGACGTCACATTGTAGGCTCTACAGAGCCGAACCGACTTTTATTCGGCTCTAAAATACGAGTATGAATCGTGCCTAATACTACTATTACTATTGATATAGAGCAGTGTTTCCCAAACGTTTTCATGTCAAGGACCCCCAAATTGGCACTAATTAGCCCGCGGACCCCCCAATTGAAAATATATGCCAGGGAACCCCCATAACAGATTAATTCATTCAAGTTTTATTTATTCTCGAAATTACACTGAGTAATTAAACTAATTTTCAGCGTCGTCGAGTAATACAATATCAATATGGCCATTTTTGTATATACCACACCATATAGCCTACCAATATAAGGAACATTTTCATCATACTTTAAAGGAGATCCATACTAAAAGGCTTTCTTACCTTTCTTTGTAGTTGTTACGTCCCCACCAAAGAGGTCCAGGTGTTATTTTGTGCAAAAGCTCCTTATTGGCTATTTCCCCTACCATAAGCCCTAAATTAATTGCATTGAATTGAATGGGGCTATGGGGTGTTGTGCTAATTCGCTTATTTCGAATATGGAATATTCGCACTAATGCACAGTATTACTAAAAACAATCTGTGAATTTATGAAAACAGGAGTTTTTCTCTCTCTCTCTCTCTCTCTCTCTCTCTCTCTCTCTCTCTCTCCCTCTCCCTCTCCCTCTCCCTCTCCCTCTCCCTCTCCCTCTCCCTCTCCCTCTCTCTCTCTCTCTCTCTCTCCCCTCTCTCTCTCTCTCTCTCTCTGTCTCTGTCTCTGTCTCTGTCTCTGTCTCTGTCTCTCCCTCTCTCTCTCTCTCTCTAGACACATGAGGGACCCCAAGCTCCACCCCTCCACTCCCAACAAGTACAGGAAGTACAGTAGGCGGAGCTGGGACATGCAGGTGAGGCTGTGGAGGCGGAACCTCCACCTGTGGGATCCAATCCCGGCCGACGCGGAGACCAGCGTCCAATCGCAGAACGGCATTCAGTCAGAAGGCATCCAATCGGCGGACACCATGGAACACCTGTGAGTACTGTAGACGGAATTAAAATGTTTGGGTTCTTAGTAGTGAATAAATGGATCCTATAGTGTCGTAGTCCCGCCCCCTTTCATGATGACACCAGGCCCAGTCCCGCCCCCTTTCATGGCGACGCCAGGCCCAGTCCCGCCCCCTTTCATGGCGACGCCAGGCCCAGTCCCGCCCCCTTTCATGACTACGCCAGGCCCAGTCCCGCCCCCTTTTATGATGCCGCCAGGCCCAGTCCCGCCCCCTTTCATGACGACGCCAAGCCCAGGAAATAATTCCCAATGCATTTTTCCCCCATAGACATTTCAAAAGGTATTTATTTAAGACGGTTACGCCGCGGACAGAGCCAACTCGAGTCGTGACAACTCATGACATCAAACACAATATTTTGGACCAAACAAATAATTACAAAGAAGAAAAACAACAAAAAAAGTGTTTTAACCTGCCGTTTTTTTCTTCTTTCTAATTATTTATTCGGCCCAAAAAATTGTGTTTCAGATTTGTCACGACAAGAGTTGGCTTTGTCGTGATCGCCACTTTGGAGTATTTTAACACTACGACAATCGATTACACCGTTTTTAATTAAAGTGGATTTTTATGAAGTCATTATCAAAGGTTTAGTGGAAACACCAGATCTTGGAACACGATTGTTTAATCACGGCATTAAAAACTGTTGACTTGATTGATTTTTTATTTTTTTTCCTCGTACAGGATGTCCCATTTGGCCAGGATGAGCCATGGGGGGTCGGGAGGAGAACACCTGACCAGCAGGATGAGCCATGGGGGGTCGGGAGGAGAACACCTGACCAGCAGGATGAACCATGGGGGGGCGGGAGGAGAGAAGGAGGTGCAGAGAGAGGAGACTCCTCCTGTCTCCAAGACCTTCTCCTGCCTTTCTGCCATGGAGAACCTGCCGCCCTCTACGGTAACGCACGCACGCACGCACGCACGCACGCACGCACGCACGCACGCACGCATGCACGCAATAAGATAGAGATAAAGTTGACACAACTGTTGTTTGTCACAGTGTTTTGTAGGATGTAAGGAATAGTATATACATTCTGATGTATTGTACAGAACACGACACCTATATTCTATTGTCTCTTTATCTCTCATTCGCTCTCTGTCGTTCTGGCTCTCTCGCGCTCTATATAGAAGTATATATTTGCACGTCTCTAAATGTTATGATGAATTGAACAAGGTGGACCCTCTTGTAAACAAGTGTAATGTTTTGTTGGGTTGTCCACTCACAGTTGACAGTTTTTGTATTGAGTTGTGCTTTAAATGTACTGTAATTCTGCATTGAGTTGTGCTTGAAATGTACTGTAATTCTGCACTGTTGATAAATACTTCAATCAATCTCTCTCTCTCTCTCTCTCTCTCTCTCTCTCTCTCTCTCTCTCTCTCTCTCTCTCTCTCTCTCTCTCTCTCTAGATGATTGACAGGAGCTCCGAGGTCTCCCCTCTTGGACTGACCTACTCCTTCAGGAATCACATGACCACGGATGAGAATCTGATTGGCTGGCTCCGCTTCCTCCACGAGGCAGACCACACCCACGGTAAAAAAATTAACGAGTCCCAAGTATTTAATTTGTTCTAATTTAAGTATGTAGTGGACGGGGCAGCGGTGGCCGAACGGTTGGCGGAGCGGTCTTGATACCGGAAGGTCCCCCGTTAAAATTACCACCGCTGAAGTGCCCTTGAGCAAGGCATTGAACCCCTACCATGAAATGTTCTATGAGCAGGGCCTGGCTGTAAACAAGTTCTTGAGCTTAGTCCACTTCCCTGGGTTTACAAAGAACTTTGCTTTGCTTTGCTTTGTACCTTCACTTCAATGTGAAAGTAACAGTTGAGTTCTCCGCCCTATCAATTAGTAACGCCCAGCGCTCAAGGTGGAGATTGATCAAAAGGACGGAGATTATTGATATCAAAACCGATCGCATCGCTCCACAGGCTGGGAGCGTCTGTTGCTCCACAGGCTGGGAGCGCCTGTTGCTCCACAGGCTGGGAGCGTCTGTTGCTCCACAGGCTGGGAGCGTCTGTTGCTCCACAGGCTGGGAGCGCCTGTTGCTCCACAGGCTGGGAGCGCCTGTTGCTCCACAGGCTGGGAGCGCCTGTTGCTCCACAGGCTGGGAGCGCCTGTTGCTCCACAGGCTGGGAGCATCTGTTGCTCCACAGGCTGGGAGCGTCTGTTGCTCCACAGGCTGGGAGCGTCTGTTGCTCCACAGGCTGGGAGCGTCTGTTGCTCCACAGGCTGGGAGCATCTGTTGCTCCACAGGCTGGGAGCGTCTGTTGCTCCACAGGCTGGGAGCGTCTGTTGCTCCACAGGCTGGGAGCGTCTGTTGCGCAACACATGTTATTTTCCGGTGGGACATCATCGACAATATTCCCCCCCAAAATCTTAAAGATGGAGTGCCACCCTTTTTTCCACCCTAAAACATGATCATCAGGTATTATTACAATATAAGGGGGAAGAACCTTTTCCAAAAAGTGTACAGTATTTGTTAAAATCATGCTTTTATGTGGACAACGCCCACCAGTTCATTAAGTATGCCTGGATTGCCTGGTGGGTGGTGATGGGTGGTGATCCACCTGAACTGAAGCCGCACCCAGAGCTGTAGTTGTATGATAAAGGGGGAGGGGTTAGGGGAGGGGCTGATAGTGTGGTGTCAGTATATTACTGTTTACTTCATTGGCCCGTTTGACTGTCAAGGTTCAGCCTCCAGGAAGAAACCTTAAATACAAAGTTAATACACCATTGCACATAAAAACAACTCCAGGGTGTCTAATGAAGTACTGTCACCTCATAGACACATGAAAAACTGGAAAAATACAGAATTTGTGGCACTCCATCTTTAAAACGTGAATAATTCTTGATCTAAATAATTCCGTCCAATGTTGGAGTCTGTAGAGGTGAGTGCTAGGGGGTGAGGTGGAGTGAAGAGGTGAGTGCTAGGGGGTGAGGTGGAGTGAAGAGGTGAGTGCTAGGGGGTGAGGTGGAGTGAAGAGGTGAGTGCTAGGGGGTGAGGTGGAGTGAAGAGGTGAGTGCTAGGGGGTGAGGTGGAGTGAAGAGGTGAGTGCTAGGGGGTGAGGTGGAGTGAAGAGGTGAGTGCTAGGGGGTGAGGTGGAGTGAAGAGGTGAGTGCTAGGGGGTGAGGTGGAGTCTGAAGAGGTGAGTGCTAGGGGGTGAGGTGGAGTCTGAAGAGGTGAGTGCTAGGGGGTGAGGTGGAGTCTGTAGAGGTGAGTGCTAGGGGGTGAGGTGGAGTGAAGAGGTGAGTGCTAGGGGGTGAGGTGGAGTGAAGAGGTGAGTGCTAGGGGGTGAGGTGGAGTGAAGAGGTGAGTGCTAGGGGGTGAGGTGGAGTGAAGAGGTGAGTGCTAGGGGGTGAGGTGGAGTGAAGAGGTGAGTGCTAGGGGGTGAGGTGGAGTCTGAAGAGGTGAGTGCTAGGGGGTGAGGTGGAGTGAAGAGGTGAGTGCTAGGGGGTGAGGTGGAGTCTGAAGAGGTGAGTGCTAGGGGGTGAGGTGGAGTGAATAGGTGAGTGCTAGGGGGTGAGGTGGAGTGAAGAGGTGAGTGCTAGGGGGTGAGGTGGAGTGAAGAGGTGAGTGCTAGGGGGTGAGGTGGAGTCTGAAGAGGTGAGTGCTAGGGGGTGAGGTGGAGTCTGAAGAGGTGAGTGCTAGGGGGTGAGGTGGAGTCTGTAGAGGTGAGTGCTAGGGGGTGAGGTGTAGTGAAGAGGTGAGTGCTAGGGGGTGAGGTGGAGTGAAGAGGTGAGTGCTAGGGGGTGAGGTGGAGTCTGAGGAGGTGAGTGCTAGGGGGGTGAGGTGGAGTCTGAGGAGGTGAGTGCTAGGGGGTGAGGTGGAGTGAAGAGGTGAGTGCTAGGGGGTGAGGTGGCAGTCTGAAGAGGTGTTACTATTTTCATATTACGGTGTGACAATTGTTTACAGAATGATTTAATGGTAAATTCTTTATATACATCTAAAGTTGCTCTTCTCTGCTCCTAGACTACGCCCCCGAAGACCAGCTGGTCCCCCTGATCAGCGACCCGTCGTCATGGAACCCATACTGATTGTCATTCAGCGATATTATGGGATGTTGGGAGTGGGGGGTGGGGGGGGGGGGGTGGTAAATGAGTCCTCGCAACTTTAGAGTTGTCATAGCAACTAGTAAAGCACAACTACCCATCAATAGGACCACTTCATTCCATTATCAACCATGTCTGCGTGAAATTGGTTCTCGCTGTTGCTCGTCGCGCGCCGTTTCCAGTCTACGCACTCTTGTGTCTCAATGGTGGACTGTGGGCAGTTCCGAGACCTGCCTATATATATATATATATATATATATATATATATATATATATGTGTGACAGTGACAAACACCACACGTCTACCGATGACGTCACCGGGGGGAAGGCTAGCTTTCTGAACTGTCCACAGGCCACCAATGACAGTGAGTAGACAGAAATGCCATCGTATCATGAACATTAGCATTAGCATCGTATCATGAACATTAGCATTAGCATCGTATCATGAGGATTATTGAGGGCCGATTTTATACAAAGATATGGTGGGGGGGAGTGCTCCCTTATTTTGATTATGGGAATTATCAGCATGGTTTTGAAACTGGCCTTTCTTTTTGGTCCAGAAGCAGCCGTTTGTTGTGTATGATCGATTTGTGTTGTTTTATTTTAAGGATTTCTGTGACATTGTTGTGATTAATGGAACCATGATCTGCGCACCATGCAACCATGACAACACACATGTAACCACGCCCCACACACTGTCACACACGCGCATGTTTTCTTTTTTTTGTTCAGGATCACCTGAAGTACCGGTGGTTCTCGAAAGTGCGGTCTGTCCCTGAAGGGGTTCTATGGCGGTCCCCTAAAGCTAAATGACTGATGGTTAGGAGGGGGGCCCCCAGGGGTCCCTGAAGGGGTTCCAGGGGGGTCCCCTACAGCTTAATGACTGATTATAGATCCGAACCCGTCTATAACTCTGAGTGTTGAACGAATGGCCTAATGTGTGGCCTAATGATGACAAACCGGGGGTCCTAATGTGTGGCCTAATGATGACAAACCGGGTCTGAGAGCCACTTGGTTTATTAAAAATGGCTGTCTTGAACTAACCGGAGGAGATGTGCGCATGAGATGAACGTCTGCACTTTAATGTTATTTAATACTTTTTTTATCATTTATTTTTTTATTAATTTTGATTTCTGCGTGTCCCCCCTCCCCCCCACGACTCACTCATCATCATTGCACAGCAACTTCACTCGTGTTCCAGCAATGTTTAGATTTTTTTTTTCTTTTTTTTCTCCACTGTCTTTAATGGTATATATTTATACATTTCATGTCCTGAAATGTCACTAAATGTGATTCTTTATTAATATAATATCGGACGTCATTTAATTTGACGGGTCTGTTTAAAAATGTTACGGTTGAGGATTTATTTGATGTAATGTAAAACTGACACGTTGGGTGTGTGTGTGTTCTCTCTGCCATCTGTATCCGTGTGTGTGTGTGTGTGTGTGTGTGTGTGTGTGCATGTGTGCGCGCGTGTGTGTGTTGTAAATTAGGTTCGTGGGTTTTTTTCTGTTTTATGTTTATCTGGTCGTTTGTTAAAAAAAGTTGAATTCTGAGCGTTGAATTGACAGAACTAAACTAAATAAAGACTAATTAATTATTTCACAAAGTCACATGGCCGACCTCATTTCTGTTCTCAATTCAGAATAAGAGTTTTAAGACTAGTATGCCAATATTTTTCAAAAAGTATTCCTTTGAAACGTGTTTGAAAATGCCTGTTGGCATTGCATTTAATTATTACATTGACCAGGAATTATATGAAAGTGGAACGAATAATATAGTTTCTACTCTACCATGTAACTAGGAGGATACGTCTAGTAAACAAGTTGTAACTGTCTACTAGGACACTGGTTCTCAAAGTGGGGTCTGGGGACCCCCAGGGTAGACTTCAGTGAAGTGCAGTGGTATATTAGCATAACAACGCCAGGCTACCCCCAGGGGTCCTTGAGGGGGTTCCAGGGGTCCTTGAGGGGGTTCCAGGGGGTCCCCAGTAAAATGTGTTAATGCACCATATCATTGTAATCATTTTAACCACTACGTATATGTTGGCTATTCAAAAATGGCACATCAACACATTGACCACAAATGTATTAAATATATCTGGCTGTGGACCCCCCCATCTTAAAATGCCCTCGATGTGAAAAGGTTTGAGATGCACTGGATATATAGGCCTATACCATGCAATGTTGCAGACATCAGCAACCTAGCAGCTGTCTGTGTAAACATAAACTTCATCTGTGTAAAGATTATTTCAACCCTGATATGACCCCATCATGCTTAAGACCATAAACAACCTACTTCACACCACGAGTGGAGAGAGGCTGTTGACTGTTCCACGGCAGTGGACGGTAAAATGAGATCAAACGGGGTTCTAAACTCTAGTATGAAAGTGTATGGGCTGAAGCTACTAATGTCCACCAGGTGTCGCTCTTGCATCTATCACAAACACTGAAGCACGCGGTCACAGTAAATCTGTCAGTTTCTCTCTCTCTCTCTCTCTCTCTGTGCGTGCAGGCGCGCGCACGCGCATAGGGACAGTGTTCAATGCTAAACTACATTGCCCACAATTCAACAGCAATGCGTCAGGTGTTCTAACACCCTCCAGAAATCATCTTTAATTTTAGAAAACTGATACAATAATAATAATACATTCAGGTCTTTCTAACAGTAAAAAAAATATATATATATATATATATAATATATATATATATTATATATATATTGGAGGGGGCTCCAAAACGTTTACTGTAAATGGTGCATTTATATAGCCTTTATCCAAGGAGCTTTACATAGATTGTGCATTACATTCACCCATTCACACACACATTCATACACCGATTGCGGCGGAAGCCATGCAAGGTACCAACCAGCACATCGGGAGCAATTTGGGGTTCAGTGTCTTGCCCAAGGACACTTCGACATCGATTCGAACCGCCGACCCATGGATCATTGGACGACCTGCTCTACCTCCTGAGCCACAGTCTCAAGAGGCTTGGACCATAACGGTTTGGACCATAACAAAGTCACACACAGGTGCATCTCCTCACTGGTCAACAAAAACACCTTGAAGACCCTAACAGGAGCCCTCGTACAAGGTTTCTTCGACTATGCATGCACCTCATGGTATACCACAGCACCTCAAAGGCCCTTAAATCAAGGCTCCAGACTTCCCAAAACAAACTGGTCAGGCTCCTACTTGGCCTCACTCCCCGAACCCACCTCACCCCTGCCCACTTTGACAGGCTCGGAATAGCTTAGGGTTGACGACAGAGTACAGAAACTTGCAATGGGTCTGGTCCACAAGATTCGCTACAGCACCAAGATACCCTACCTGTCTAAATACTTCCTTTATGTCAACGAAGTCCACACCCACAACACCAGAGGGAGCTCAACTAACCATGTGCAACCCAGATTCGGCACAAACAAGGGACTAAATTAATTTCGCTCCTATATGCCACCAAAATATGGATCGCCCTACCAACAGTCATTAAGACATGCAAATCCCTTGACTCCTTCAAAAGCGCTCTCAAAGGGCACCTACTCAGACGGCTGCAATTTGAAACTGGCCCCCTGTAAAATCTGAACCCCCCCCCCCCCCCCCCCCCCCCTCACTATATGTTTTTCCCCCACTTTTTAGCCAGGCTATATAGAAGTGTAGGCCTATATTTGTACGTCTCTAAATGTTATGATGAATTGAACATGGTGGATCCCATTGTAAACAAGTGTAATGCTTTAAAGTTTATGGTGTCGTCCACAGTTAACAGTTTGTTGTGTTTGAGTTGTGCTTGAAATGTTTGTATACTGTCTGGAATTCTCCAATCTGTTAAATAAATACTTCAATCAATGGATGGATGTGAGGATATAGCAGCACTGCTGCTGTGCAGCCAGGGCTCCAAATGTTGTATTTTTAAATATTAGGTCAGACGCACATATATAGTAGCCTACAGTCTACCCCCCAGTATACACTCACTGGCAGGTAACTGTGTTTATTATGATGAATGATCAACTGATTTAATTAGCAGCATTGTCGCTGATATAAATCATACATCGTATTATTATTATTATTATTATTATTATTAGTAGTAGTAGTAATAATAGTAGTAGGTAGTAGTATTATTATTATTATTATTATTAGTAGTAGTATAGTATAGTATAGTAGTAGTAGCTAGTAGTAGTAGTAGTAGTATTAGTATTATTATTATTGCTATTATTATTATTAGTAGTAGTAGTGTAGTAGCTATAGTATTAAATGTGTCCGTTATAAATACCCTGGCAAGAAGCCCTGTATATGGATATTTATAAATATATCCACGATTTTTAAAATTATATATATATAGTTAATAATGTGATTATTAATATTATTATTATTACAGCTGAACGCATTCATGCATGGTCTCACTCTCTCTCCACACACACACACACACACACACACACACACACACACACACACACACACACACACACACACACACACTCACACGCACACACACTCACACGCTCACACACACACACACACACACACACACACACACACACGCGCACACAGGCACACACACACACACACACACACACACACACACACGGAGCATGTTAGCTGTAGCATGTGTAGCATCGTCGTTATTTTAATCCTGCCTGCTGTCTACCACAAGCTGCAGACAGCTAATCAATGACACAGAGATGTGGTACTGTTATCTCTGTTATTCTAACCTCTGCTTGGCTTCGACACGTATCGCTCGCGCTCTTTCATATTTTGTACGCATTTGCTTTTGTCCTTAAAAAAAAAGTCAATATCGCATCCTAGCTGACGTTATGTAGCTAGCTAGCTGGATGGCTAACCTAGCTAGCTAGCTAGTTAGCCTAGCTAGCCTAGTATTCATGGTTGTATTTATTGTTGTGATGTTTTTAATTAGAGGGGGTGGGGGGGGAGTAGACATTGGGAGATAAATGTTGTTTATTTTTTGGGGGAGCTATAATAACGTGCAACAGGGAGGATTAAATTGTTGTATGCTGTGACTGGATTGATTTTCATTATTTAATATTTATTTTTAGCAGGTTAGCTAATGTGACTGTATTTGAAGCGAGCTATCTGTGTAGTCTGGCTAATGTGTGTGTGTGTGATGTGTGTGTGTGTGTGGGGGGGGGGGGTATATTTTTAGGGCATAATTTATATTATTATTGAGAAACTAATAATTTTTGACCACAGCAGGTGGTTGGAGAAAAAGAAGGGGAAAAAAAAGATTGTTAGCATAGTATCAGTCACCATTGTAAACCCATGGCCACGTTAGCTTCAAGCTAACTGCAAGTGATGATGGCTGCTTGTGCACTGTCTGTGGTTTTGGCATTCTGTAGAATTTAATTTGTGTAGAACATTTGCAGACCTGTAAGGGTCCATTCGGTTATAGTTCCATTTGTATTGGCCTACTCTCATTTACAGACCTGTAACTGTAAGGGTCCATTTAGTTCCATTTGTATTGGCCTACTCTCATTTACAGACCTGTAAAGGGTCCATTTAGTTCCATTTGTATAATCCTACTCAGAGTTACAGACCTGTAAGGGTCCATTTAGTTCCATAATTTGTATTGGTCTATTCTCAGTTACAGACCTGTATTAGGGTTAATTTAGTTCCATAATTTGTATAGGTCTATTCTCAGTTACAGACCTGTATTAGGGTTAATTTAGTTCCATAATTTGTATTGGTCTATTCTCAGTTACATACATGTAAAAGGGTCCATTCGGCATTCGGTTAGTTCCATTTGTACACACTCTCAGAGTTACATTCTCAGAGTAAGGGTCCATTTGGTTCCATTTGTGCACTCGAGTTACAGACCATGTAAGGGTCCATTTAGTAATTTTAGTTCCATATTTTGTAGGCTACACTCAGAGTTACAGACCATGTAAGGGTCCATTTAGTTCCATATTTTGTAGGCTACACTCAGAGTTACAGACCATGTAAGGGTCCATTTAGTTCCATATTTTGTAGGCTACACTCAGAGTTACAGACCTGTAAGGGTCCATTTGGTTCCATATTTTGTAGGCTACACTCAGAGTTACAGACCATGTAAGGGTCCATTTAGTTCCATATTTTGTAGGCTACACTCAGAGTTACAGACCATGTAAGGGTCCATTTAGTTCCATATTTTGTAGGCTACACTCAGAGTTACAGACCATGTAAGGGTCCATTTAGTTCCATATTTTGTAGGCTACACTCAGAGTTACAGACCTGTAAGGGTCCATATATTTGGAAGGCCCTCAAGGAACCACTAGTGTCCCTGGACCCAATACACACATGATATTGTTTTATGCATAAAGTCAAGAACATAATTTCAAGCACTACTGTACTCTTTTTATAGTGCTCAAAGTGATTGAAATGAAATGAAAAATGTTTGTGTACTATTATAAAGACATGAGCAGACTGTGTATTATTATTATTTTAATGATACAGAGTTCACCAGACCAGTTCTTCTCAAAGTGTACCCTCGAGAGTGTTCTAGGGGGTCCCTCGGTACAATAGTTACATCAACATCAGTTTGACCATTTAGGCCTGGAGTCGAAAAAAAAAAAAGTCTTCTAAATCATGACAGTTTTCTGAAATACCTATGTTTCTAGGCCTATATCACTCAATATTTCATGGCAAGGACCCCACAAATGATCTGTAATTGGCCTCCGACCACCATCTGCAAATATGTTGTTCCAGGGAAAATATTTTCCAAGATTTGAGGCACATTTTCACGATTTTCCAGAAATAGCAGATCTGCAAGCTCGTAGCTCGGCACTCGGTGCCGCGCTATGAGCTTGTACTGTAGATCTTCTATTTTTCAATAGCTAAAGTATAACGGAATGCTTAAAATACCAAAAGGGGTTCCCGTAGAGAATGGGTTAAATTGGGGTCCATCCAGAGACCCTCAGGGTTCCAGGTCTGTAACTCTGAGGAGAGACTTTTGTGGATTACAAGGATTTATTTATGGACACGAAATTGTTCGAAAGCAGAAAAAAAAAGATCACTCGGCTACAATAAGTAGATCTACAAGCTAACAACGTGTTGCATCACGGCACGCTGTGAGCTTGTAGATCAGTCGTTTTAAGGCAAGCGGAGCACCTCCTCCATGGGATGGAGTATACATGAAGTACTGTTCATGTCAAGGTTCAAGTTGGTGTTGTGTACATAAGAATAACACGGTTTAAACTGCCTCCCCCTGGCCAGCCGGGGCGCCTGATGGAGGGGAAAGGAACTGGTCTCTATACTGCCTCCCCCTGGCCAGCCGGGGCGCCTGATGGAGGGGAAAGGAACTGGTTGGAATAACGTGTTCCTTCCATGCGCTACGTCCAACCAGGGAAACTCCCCCCCTGTCAGGTGTAAAGGAGCAACTTGGACACTCAGGCATGAAGGAAGCATGAGTTCAAGTCCGTTGCTCTCCCCTTGTCCCCCATATATGGGGACTAGGTTGGTGGAGGGTGTGTAGAGCCCAGGATCACATTAGATAATTGACACAGGGGTGAAAAATGGGTTACAAAATTGTGGGATAAAAAAGAATAACACGATTTTGTCTTCAGACATTGTAGCAGCATAAGCATTTTTTTTTTAATACAAATAACATGATTATAAACCTACAACAGCAAGGAGAAAAAAAAGGATAATCAAGAGTGCGTGCGTGCGCATCCCAGTTCTCAATCATTTTCATGTCGGGCATTTTTTACAATTTGCACCATTTAACTCCCATTTCAGTTTATATGGTTATAATGTGGTTATATATATTCATGTAGAAAACAGAGGAAGAAATGATTATTATAACTAAAGCTAGCAAAATAAACTATAATAAAAAATAAAAATAAAACAGTAGTTTGCATAACATGGATGGTCGTTTTTGTTTTATTGCGTCTATAAAACTGCGTTTTGGGATGCAAAATGCACCCTATTTTGAGCGGGAAGTGGGAACCCCTTTTGGTGTTAGCATTACGTTATGCTTTAAGCTATTTAAAAATAGCAGATCTACAAGCTCATAGCGCGCCACCGAGTGGCGCGCTACGAGCTTGTAGGTCTGCTATTTTTGAAAAATCGAAGAACGACTGACATTAGAAACATAGCTTTGTCAGAAAACTGTCAGGATGCAGAAGACATTTAGTAGAATCTGATCTCAGGTCAGAATGAAAACTGTCAGGATGTAGAAGACATTTAGTAGAATCTGATCTCAGGTCAGAATGAAAACTGTCAGGATGTAGAAGACATTTAGTAGAATCTGATCTCAGGTCAGAATGAAAACTGTCAGGATGTAGAAGACATTTAGTAGAATCTGATCTCAGGTCAGAATGAAAACTGTCAGGATGTAGAAGACATCGTTAGAATCTGATCTCGGGTCAGAATGGGTTAATCTCTGTGGTGTACTAATAAGTCTCACCTGTTCTTCCTGTCTCCTCAGGTGCGCTAGTTGCCGAGGGCGACGCCATCTAACGATGTCCTTTTAAGGTCGTGGGCAGGGCTGCCCAAGCCCTGAGGAGGAGGAGCCAGAATCTTAGCCCCTCCTCCCACCCCGCCCCCCCCCACGCCACGGATCGTGGTCGGTCCTCCTCCCCCCCCTCCTCCACCCACGGTGTGACATCATCATGCTGTGGTCCCCTGATTGGTGGACTGTCCTCTGACCAGAGAGACTCTGGACGCGCACGCCCCGCCCCCGGGGGGCAGTCACCTGGTAATAATACCTCAGCTTAACCCATTTTGGTGTTTCTTTTTTTTTATATATATATATTTTTTATCCCATGATTTTGTAACCCATTTTTCACCCCTGTGTCAATCATCTAATGTGATCCTGGGCTCTACACACCCTCCACCAACCTAGTCCCCATATATGGGGGACATGGGGAGAGCAAACGGACTTGAACTCATGCTTCCTTCATGCCTGAGTGTCCAAGTTGCTCCTTTCCACCTGACAGGGGGGAGTTTCCCTGGTTGGACGTAGCGCGTGGAAGGAACACGTTATTCCAACCAGTTCCTTTCCCCTCCATCAGGCCAGGGGGAGGCAGTTTAGAGACCAGGATTACTGCATGTTTTTGTGAGGGTACCTACCCTAGGGGACACGGGGAGAACATGCAAACTCCACACAGAAAGGCCCTTTCGCCAACCCCGCCTTCGGGTATGGGCACTGAATTTGGTGTTTTAAGCATTTGGTTATGCTTTAGCTGTTGAAAAAAATTGCAGATCTACAAGCTCGTCGGTGCCGCGCTATGAACTTGTAGTACTGCTGTTTGTTTTAAAATCATGAATCATGAAAATCTTTGAATATGTATTCTTTCAGAGCATTTTTAACGTTTTTTAGGTAGAGGGTCCCTGCCTGGAACAACATCAGATGGTGGTTGGCGGCCAATTACATATAAGTTTGGGGACCTTGACGTGAAAATGTTTGAGTGACATACGACTGACATAGAAACATGGATTATTCTGAAAACGTTCAGTTAATATGACAATGGGTTCAGACAGGCGCAATTCATATTTTAGAGCCTACAATGTGACAATGGGGGTACCGTCCTAAAGTCGGCTCTTAGGTGCTACTGAAATATCAATTGGCCCTTATTTTATGTTCTTAAAAAGTGTAGCAATAGAGCACCGAAGTCTGACGTCAATAGTAGAGGTAGAGGGCGTAAATCCACAGGTTCATGTACTTTTTATTTGCATTATAATCCCCATAGGGGGGATTTTAGATCGCCTCATATAAGAACTGTGTTTGAAAAATAAACATGTCACCCCGGCCGCTTCACTCATATGGATATGAAGAATCAACTGACTGAGAGAAAACGCTAATGTTACTGCTACTGAATTAGTTACATTTTCGCTAGAAACAGACCGTATCATATTATGAGTGACTGACTGTTGCAAACGATACAGAGACACCTCCCTGACAATAACGCTGAGACAGCTTGTTTATTTTTGGACCACGAAGCTTATAGTAGACGATATTAAGATCACCCCATGTTATTCTCCATAGAGAAATTACTTCTGTGAACCAGTGGAATCGAAGGGATGAGCGAGTGACGTCAGGACTTCGGTGCTCTATTCGGAATTGCTACACTTTTTATGGCCAAATCGGCCACAAAAATCGGTATCGGAAAGGTCTCCAAATAATACACATTATCTAATCCACTTTCACCAGAAAAATGTATAAATGCATCTATATTTAATTTGTGTACTCGTCTCCTTCAGTATAGTCATTCAGTTGTGAAAACACTCAAAACATTATGCTATTTATTGATTGATTGAATACTTTATTAACAGGCCTTGGGCCAATCAATGGGCATTTGATACAGACTTATAGCATGTTATGTGAGACAGCACTATAATTGCATTGTATGTAGTCATAGCACGTCATAGTATATATGTATAGCATGGTATAGTATATATGTATAGTATATATGTATAGTTTATATGTATAGTTTCATTATATAGATATTCCACTGTTGCGTTCTTGGCTTACGCATGTTTCATGATAAATGCTTTTTATGTGATGTATTCCCATGCTTTTTGGTTCTAGCTTAATGTAAGTCGCTTTGGATAAATGCCTAAATTGTAAATTGCAATCAGCCCCTATAGGGTCCACCAAAATCTCCCGGAGGGGGCGTTAACATATGTGTCACGTGGTAGCGGCCGCCGTGTTGGCAGGCATTTCTCGTTTGTTTACAGTCAGCGGCCATCCGTGTGCGTTCAAATTTTTAAACACCAGAGGGAGTTCAACGAGCTCGTTCCTGGCGACAACACAGTGAGCCAACACCAGGATGGAAAGAAAAAACGTCGGCCTCGACATACCTTGCTTACAAGGACAAGCATTAAATGTAGTCGCATTAGTGGTGGTAGAAGATTGAATCCTCTGTTCAGTCAGTGTGTTCATAGGGGTCGAGACCGTCAATATCCTTGATTTTGTTGAGGTAACGCTCTTTTTCCTCAAAGTTAAGCTTGTCCTTGTAAGCAAGGTATGTCGAGGCCGACGTTTTTCTTTCCATCCTGGTGTTGGCTCACTGTGTTGTCGCCAGGAACGAGCTCGTTGAACTCCCTCTGGTGACTGTAAACAAACGAGAAATGCCTGCCAACATGGCGGCTGCTACCACGTGACACATATGTTAACGCCCCCTCCGGGAGATTTTGGTGGACCCTATAGGGCCTCTATAGAGCGTCGCAGTCCCTCCCCCTCGAGAGACCCGGAAAATAAATCCCCGTTCATTTTCCTCATAGACTTTTCAGAAAGTGTTTATTTAAAGACGTTTACGCCGCGGACAAAGACAACTCTTGTCGTGACAAATCATGACAACAAACACAATTTTTCGGGCTGAACAAATAATTATAAAGAAGAAGAAAACGGCAGGTTACAACACTTTTTTTTGTTGTTTTTCTTCTTTCTATTTTGTTTGGTCCAAAATATTGTGTTTGTTGTCATGATTTGTCACGACAAGAGTTGGCTCTGTCTGTACGACGCTTATAAGGTCTTTAAATAAATACGTTTTGAAATGTCTATGAGGAAAAATGCATTGGGAATTATTTCCTGGCCTGGCGTCGTCATGAAAGGGGGCGGGACTGGGCCTGGTGTCGTTCTGAAAGGGGGAGGGTCGCAGTCCCACCCCCTTTCAGAACGACGAGTGGCCCAGGAAATGAATCCCAATGCATTTTCTCCATAGGCTTTTCTTAAAGTATTTATTTAAAGACGGTTACGCCGCGGACAAAGCCAACTCGGATCGTGACAAATCATGACAATGAACACAATGTTTTGGGGGCCGATCAAATCATTAGAAAGAAGAAAATAAAGGCAGGAGACAACACTATTTGAATGCCACAGACGAAAAACACACTATTGATCCATAATGTATAATAAATGATAGATACAGGTTCAGGACTACAAGGCCTTTTCGTGGAGGGGTCAGAATGAAATTTGGACTTGGACTGTTTTTCGTCTGTGGTACTCAATTTTGTTTTGTTATTCCTCTTATAAATTATTTGATCGGCCCCCAAAACATTGTGTTCATTGTCATGATTTGTCACGATCCGAGTTGGCTTTGTCCGCGGCGTAACCGTCTTTAAAGGGCAACTTTAGTTTTTTTCAACCAAGGTTCATGTTTTAGTTTGTTATGAGATAAAGTAAAATAAGAGTGTTAATCTTTTTTCATTTTGCTGCTTTCTTTCATTTTAGGGATTTTAGCTGTTTTTGACAGGGGGGGCGGGGGCATTCGAGCATGGGGCTAAATATGTATTTTTTTACACCATTTTATGGTGATTTCTTTTTTTATGGTTTACTATAGTCCCAATAAACGCCAGGAAATTACATCTGGCCACAGAAGATCACAGGATCTACTGAATGTGAAGGTAGCCTACTGGGGGAAGGCTTATACTGTGTGTATAGGCTCAATATGTCAGTTTGTCACATTCAGTAGATCCTGTGATCTTTTGTGGCCAGATGAAATTTCTTGGGGTTTATTAGGACTATAGTAAATAATAATAAAATAAATCGCCATAACATTTTGTACAAAAATGCATATTTAGCCCCATGCTCGAATGCCCCCGCCCCCCTGTCAAAAACTGCTAAAATCCTTAAAACGAAAGAAAGCAGCAAATGAAAGAAAATGAACACTCACCTTTTAGTTTCTCTAATAACAACCTAAAACATGAACCTTTGTTGAAAAAAACTAAAGTTGTCCTTTAAATAAATACTTTAAGAAAAGCCTATGGAGAAAATGAATGGAGAACCATTTCCTGGGCCACTCGTTGTTCTGAAAGGGGGAGGGACTGCGACGCTCTCTATAGGCTTGTTTCCATTGTGGTCTTCTGTATAATATCGGAATCGGTCAGAATCGGCAGACATGACCCTGTAAAATAATCGGATATCGTCGGTCATAATTTCATAATCACGCACCCCTAACAATGATCAATTATTTGTGTGTGCGTGCGTGCGTATGTGTGTGCGTGTGTGTGTGTGTGTGTGTGTGTGCGCGTGTCTGTCAGTCCCAGCTGGATCCTAGAGACTTGGCTGAGCGGTGGCCTGATGGGTTGATGCCCGGTGAGTCCATCATCATCATCTTCATCATCACCTCCATCAGACTCATCTCCATCAGTCAGCAGATCAATACATCACAGGTCGTACAAACCTCTGTTCCCTAGAGAGCTACCTAGATCTACAGATCTGTTATTTTGATGATACCTGGGGCCCATTGTTTTATGGTGTTTTAAACGTTGTTATAATTTAGATATTGAAAAATAGCAGATCTACAAGCTACAAGCACCACTGACATAGAAACATGGGTTTTTCTTTCAGAAAACGCTCAGCATTTAGAAGACATTTGTTGAATCGTCTTCAGGTCAAAATGGGTTAAAGGACCACTTCACCACTTTTCAACCTATCTAATAATAGGTCCACACTAATAATCATGGAAAAATGGCGCAATCTTTTTCTCCTCGGTCTGTGTCTCATAGGAGGGCTGTGGGCAGTTCAGAAACCATCTTCCAGTGACATCATCGATGGGGAATACAAGCTAATAGAAACTGCAGGCTTTCTAGTCCTGAAAAGTTGCAATGCGAAAATGGAAGCCATCGTTCTCACGATAAAGAAAATCTAAACATTTTTGTAAAATAAATATTGTTTAAAAGAAAAAGCCTAATGATGATGTCACTGGAAGACGGTTTCTAAACTGCCCACAGCCCTCCTATGAGACACAGACTGAGTAGAAAAAGATCGTGCCATTTTATCATGATTATTAGTGAGGACCTATTATATGAAGATATGTTGAAAAGTGGTGAAGTGGTCCTTTAAGCAACTAGTCGACTAGTAAGTCCACTAGTCAACCTTGCTGGTACTAATTGACTAGTTGATTTTCCCGTTTCTTTTGTAGGCCTCAAGATCAGCTAGAAAGGCTAGATTATAGTCTCCAATGTACAGTTTTTAAATGTACGGATGGTTAAAGATGGAGTGCCACAATGTTTTTCCACCCTAAAACATGATCATCAGGTATTATGTGACTGTGTGTGACTTATGTGACTGTGGCTCAAGAGGTAGAGCAGGTCGTCCAATGATCCATGGGTCGGCGGTTCGAATCCCGGCTCCTGTCTACATGTCGAAGTGTCCTTGGGCAAGACACTGAACCCCCAATTGCTCCCGATGTGCTGGTTGGTACCTTGCATGGCTTCCGCCGCAATCGGTGTATGGGTGAATGTAATGCACAATCTATGTAAAGTGCCTTGGATAAAGGCGCTATATAAATGCACCATTTACCATTTATTATTATAATATGAGGAGGAAGAACTTTTTCCAAAAAGTGTACAGTATTTGTTAATACCCAATATTTCTGTTGTGTGAACACAAGGCTGCTGTACTTTATACCCCATAGTCATACTAAGCATTTAAAGTATGAGGTATAAAGTACAGCAGCCTTGTGTCACTGTTGCGCAGCCTAACGCGCACACACGTACAGTACGCACGTACGGTACAAGCACAGTACAGCACCAGTTCAGACGGGTCAGATTTCTTGCATCGTTCCATTTCTGCTTTCTTCTTTGACGTGTGAAAATATCCTCCCTCTCTCTCTCTCTCTCTCTCTCTCTCTCTCTCTCTCTCTCTCTCTCTCAATTTCAATTTAAAAAAGCTTTATTGGCATGATAAATATGTTCTGCATTGCCAAAGCGTACATACAACAAAACAAAAGTCAACATTGCGCACACAGAGACAACGACAAACATCCCAACAATAATGAACAACAAGCGATACAGTAACAATGACAATAAATGAACAAACAGACACATAACAGCAACGTAATGACCCTGTTGTTCAGACAGATATACCTGTCTCTTCTGTCCACTGGCTGTCCCAACAACTACACACGTATTCTGCTGCCAAAACTGTGCATTTGGACTGTTCTCCCAGAACATATTGAAGTGATGAGTTATTAATGCTTTATATTTCTCTCTCTCTCTCCAGACAGTGGATATTAATGGTCTCTCTCTCTCTCTCTCTCTCTCTCTCTCTCTCTCTCTCTCTCTCTCTCTCTCTCTCTCTCTCTCTCTCTCTCTCTCTCTCTCTCTTTCTCCAGACAGTGGATATTAATGGTCTCTCTCTCTCTCTCTCTCCAGACAGTGGATATTAATGGTCTCTCTCTCTCTCTCTCTCTCTCTCTCTCTCTCTCTCTCCTCTCTCTCTCTCTCTTTCTCCAGACAGTGGATATTAATGGTCTCTCTCTCTCTCCAGACAGTGGATATTAATGGTCTCTCTCTCTCTCTCTCTCTCTCACTCTCTCTCTCGCTCTCTCTCTCCAGACAGTGGATATTAATGGTCTCTCTCTCTCTCTCTCTCTCTCTCTCTCTCTCTCTCTCTCTCTCTCTCTCTCTCTCTCTCTCTCTCTCTCTCCATACAGTGGATATTAATGGTCTCTCTCTCTCTCTCTCTCTCTCTCTCTCTCTCTCTCTCTCTCTCTCTCTCTCCATACAGTGGATATTAATGGTCTCTCTCTCTCTCTCTCTCTCTCTCTCTCTCTCTCTCTCTCTCGACAGTGGATATTAATGGTCTCTCTCTCTCGCTCTCTCTCTCCAGACAGTGGATATTAATGGTCTCTCTCTCTCTCTCTCTCTCACTCTCTCTCTCTCTCTCTCTCTCCAGACGGTGGATGTTAATGGTCTCTCTCTCTCTCTCTCTCTCTCTCCAGACAGTGGATATTAATGGTCTCTCTCTCTCTCTCTCTCTCCAGACGGTGGATATTACCACCAGCTGTGCTCTCCTTCCTCCAAGCTCCTGAGTTCGTCCTTCCCTCCGGGGCCCCTCCCCCCCCCCTCCCCCGCCGGACTCGGCCCACCACCACCTCCTGCTCCTCCAGGAGGGGGTGGGGGGGGTGGTGGGGGGGGGGCCGGACCCCCTGGACCTCCCCCCCCCGCCCCACCCCCACCACCACCACCACAACCCCTCCTCCTCCTCCTCCTGCTCCTCCACCACGTCCTCCTACTCGGCGGCGCCTTTCCCCCCCCCCCCACCACCACCACCACTACCACCAACACCCCCCGCCGTCTGCCCCTCCCCTCCCTGCCTCCACCTCCTCCTCCTCCTCCTCTCAGGCCCCGCCCCCTGCCCCGCCCCCTCCCCCGCCCTCCAAGCGCCACTGTCGCTCGCTGTCGGTGCCGGAGGACCTGTCGCGCTGCCGCGGCTATACCTGGAGACCCAGCGCCTCGCACGTCTGGACCCCCGTGGGGCCCGGGGGGGGGAGGGGGAGGGGGGGGAGGAGGAGGGGGGCGAGGGGGAGGAGGGGGCGCGCCCCCGCTGCCCCCTCGTCGTCCCTCAACTCCTCCCTCCACTCCTCCTCTAGCCCCACCTTCTTCAGCCTGGCGCTGTCGCCCGACTCCCCGCTGCCCTGGAGCCTGCCCTGGGAGGACGGCCCCCTGCTGGGGGGCGGAGGCGGGGGAGCGGCCTCCTGCTGCTGCTTCTTCCCCTCCCCCTCCTCCTGCTCCTCGTCCTCCCCCTCGCCGCTGCACCCCCCCCATCCCCCGCAGCCCCAGGCCCCGCCCCCGCCCCCCTCCTCCTCCTCCTCCTCCTCCTCCTCCCACCACCAACACCAACAGCACCACTACTACTACTACGGCGGCCCCACCAAGCCCCAGAGACGCTTCAGCTGTCGCCCGTCCTCATCCGCGGAGGAGGAGGAGACTACCACGGCGGGGGGGGAGGCGGGGCCTGCTTCCTGCCCCCGCACCCCCCTCCTCCTCTTCCTCCCCTCCCTCCCCCTCCTCCTCCTCCTCCCCATCATGCCCCGCCACCCCCCACCACCGGGGGGGGCTGCTCCGTCTGTTCGTCAGGAGGAGGAGGAGGCGGCGGCGGAGCGTCGTCGGCGTGCAGTACGCCCTCCTCCCTGCGGAGGGCGCTGCCTCCCCAGCTGCCCCGCTGCCACTCGCAGCCGTGCGACCTCCTGCTGCTGCTCAAGCCGGGGCTGAAGAGGAGGCGCGACCCCGACCGACCTTTCACCCGACCCGGACTGGACTTCACCAAGATGACACAGGTACGCTCCTTAGTGCTGCTAACGAATAGATGACACAGGTACGCTCCTCAGTGCTGCTAGCGAATAGATGACACAGGTACGCTCCTCAGTGCTGCTAGCGAATAGATGACACAGGTACGCTCCTCAGTGCTGCTAGCGAATAGATGACACAGGTACGCTCCTCAGTGCTGCTAACGAATAGATGACACAGGCACGCTCCTTAGTGCTGCTAGCGAATAGATGACACAGGTACGCTCCTCAGTGCTGCTAACGAATAGATGACACAGGTACGCTCCTTAGTGCTGCTAACGAATAGATGACACAGGTACGCTCCTTAGTGCTGCTAACGAATAGATGACACAGGTACGCTCCTTAGTGCTGCTAACGAATAGATGACACAGGTACGCTCCTTAGTGCTGCTAACGAATAGATGACACAGGTACGCTCCTTAGTGCTGCTAACGAATAGATGACACAGGTACGCTCCTTAGTGCTGCTAACGAATAGATGACACAGGTAAGCTCCTTAGTGCTGCTAACGAATAGATGACACAGGTACGCTCCTTAGTGCTGCTAACGAATAGATGACACAGGTACGCTCCTTAGTGCTGCTAACGAATAGATGACACAGGTACGCTCCTTAGTGCTGCTAACGAATAGATGACACAGGTACGCTCCTCAGTGCTGCTAGCGAATAGATGACACAGGTACGCTCCTTAGTGCTGCTAACGAATAGATGACACAGGTACGCTCCTCAGTGCTGCTAGCGAATAGATGACACAGGTACGCTCCTTAGTGCTGCTAACGAATAGATGACACAGGTACGCTCCTTAGTGCTGCTAACGAATAGATGACACAGGTATGCTCCTTAGTGCTGCTAACGAATAGATGACACAGGTACGCTCCTTAGTGCTGCTAACGAATAGATGACACAGGTACGCTCCTTAGTGCTGCTAACGAATAGATGACACAGCTGCTAACGAATGGAGCGTCGCAGTCCCCCCCGCCCCCTTTCATGGCGACGCCAGGCCCAGGAAATTAATCCCAATGCATTTTTCCTCATAGACATTTCAAAACGTATGTATTTAAAGACCTTAAGCGTCGTACGAAGCCAACTCTTGTCGTGACAAATCATGACAACACACACAATATTTTGGACCAAACAAATAATTACAAAGAAGAAAACCCAACGAAAAAAGTGTTGTAACCTGCCATTTTTTTTCTACTTTCTAATTCTTTGTTTGGCCCGAAAAAATTGTGTTTGTTGTCATGATTTGTCACGATAAGAGTTGTCTTTGTCCGCGTGGCGTATAAACGTCTTTAAACAAACACTTTCTGAAAAGTCTATGAGGAAAATTAACGGGGATTTCTTTCCCGGGTCTCTCGAGGGGGGGCGGGACTGTGACGCTCTATACCGGAAAACTCGCCCGTTTACCAAGTCGCCATGGTGACAATTCTTCATGGTTATGCCAACATGCTGTCTGCATCAGTGTAGCATAGTCAAACTCACAGCTGTTATAGTTCATTTACAAAGTGATCAAATTATTGTGTGCAATTATTAAATGGTCAGCTAGAATCTAGCTAGCGATACGGCCCCATTTGGTCCGCGAGCCATGCTCGCGCCTCGCAACACCTCGCAACGCCTCCTCTTTCCCCCGTGTTAAATGACAACCAAGGTTCATGTTTTAGGTTGTTATTAGAGAAAGTAAAAGATGAGTGTTATAAAATAATCATTTGCTGCTTTCTTTCGTTTTAGGGATTTTAGCTGTTGTTGACATTCGAGAATGGGGCTAAATATATATATATATTTTTTACAAAATGTTATAGCGATTAATTCTTTTATTATTTACTATAGTCCTACTAGACCCCAAGAAATTATATTTGACCACAAAAGATCACGGGATCTACTGAATGTGTCAAACTGACATGTTGAGCCTATTACAGTGTGGCTTACAGTAGGCCTCCTTCACATTCAGTAGATCCTGTGATTTTCTGTGGCCAGATGTAATTTATTGGAGTGTAGTAGGGCTATAGTAAATTAAAAAAAAGAAAAATCGCTATAACATTTGGTAAAGAAATACATATTTAATTTTAGCCCCATGCTCGAATGCCCCCGCCCCCTTGTCAAAAACAGCTAAAATCCCTAAAACGAAAGAAAGCAGCAAATGAAAGAAAATTAACACTCATCTTTTACTTTCTCTAATAACAACCTAAAACATGAACCTTGGTTGAAAGAAAACTGAAGTTGTCCTTTAAGTAGAATTTGAGATTCAGGTTGGGATTAGGTTAAGGCATTTATAAGTTCTTAGGTTTAGGGGTCGGAGATAGAGTTTTAACCCATTCCGGGCTCCCCTTTTGGTGTTATAGCATCACGTCGTGCTTTAGCTATTGAAAAATAGCAGATCTACAAGCTCATAGCGCGCCACCGAGTGGCGCGCTATGAGCTTGTAGGGTCTGCTATTTTTGAAAAAATCGAAGAACGACTGACATTTTTAGAATCTGATCTCAGGTCAGAATGGGTTAATCAGACCAGTGTGTGTCCAGTGGAAACCTCGTATGAATCTGATCTCAGGTCAGAATGGGTTAAAATGTTTGTCCTGTCACAAGTACTGTATACTAATACGTGTGTGTGTGTGTGTGTGTGTGTGTGTGTGTGTGTGTGTGTGTGTGTGTGTGTGTGTGTGTGTGTGTGTGTGTGTGTGTGTGTGTGTGTGTGTGTGTGTGTGTGTGATCACTGCAGACTCGTAGCTTTGACCCCCAGGCGGTGGAGCGTGGGGGAGGAGGAGGAGGAGGAGGGGGGGTCAGGGACCTGTTCCTGGACTACAGGCGCTCCTGTTCCCCCGCCGACCTCCTGGGACGCTGCTCCTCCATCGGACCGCTCAGCGAGAGCGACGAGGAGGGGGGAGGGGGGCCCGTGGAGGAGGGGGGAGAGGACGAGGAGGCGGGGGAGGGGGAGGAGGAGGAGGAGGAGGAGGAGGGGGAGGAGGGGGAGGAGGAGGAGGGGCCCCTACCCTCGTCGCAGCAGACTGCAGTGTTTGAGAGGGATTGTACAGAACTAGATCTGAACATGATAGAAGAGAACTGAACCTTTTTACCACCGTACACACACACACACGCACGCACACACACAAGTCTCACACACACACACACACACACACACACACACACACACACGTCTCACACACACACACACACACACACACACGTCTCACACACGTCACACATACACATACACACACGTCACACACACACACACACACACACACCAGGGGCTGGGCCATCAAGAAGAAGAAGGAAAAAAAGTGTTATTTTTCACCAAATAACCTCCATATCGATGATGATGATGATGATGATGATGATGATGATAAACGGTCTGCGTTCGGAAATAACGTTCTTAGAGAATTGTCGCACTAATTTTGCGAATATTTTAATATAAATAGGATGGTGCGGTTGGATAGCGGGCGGATAATTTATTTGCGGGTTTGCGAGTGACAAAAAAACCCTCGAATGAACGACATTAATTATAAAGGGTGAAAACTAGGCGACGTTCGTTAAAGAGTGTCTATAGTCGACTGTTTGGCTAATGAACCCATATCTGACACCAGAACACTCTTGACATTCTGAGCGCGTTCTCCCTGGGGGGACCGCACGTCATCTCCGACGGAGCATTAGTGGAACACGCGCTGCCTGGTGGTTATGGTCGGGTTCCGGGTTCGAGGTGGGTTGTCGTTTTGTCGGACCAATGACTAGTCTGAACTAAGTACTGCACCCCCCCCCCTCGTATGTCCATGTGAGCGTGAGCGTTCTCCGAACACCGCCAATATCAACGTATACGTTTCCGACAGCGGCGACGACATATCGATGGCTTTGGCTCGTTGGACGTGCCGTTTTGTAGAGAAAAGCAGAACCGTGGTACGGGGGCGAACGGGGCGAACGGACGAACCGAGGCCAATATTTTGAACGCACCGTAACCCATTCTGACCGGGCACCCATTTTGGTGTTGGCATCATGTTATGCTTTAGCTATTGAAAAATAGCAGATCTACAAGCTCATATCGCGCCACCGAGTGGCGCGATACGAGCTTGTAGGTCTGCTATTTTTTGAAAAATCAAAGAACGACTGACATTTTTTAGAATCTGATCTCCGGTCAGAATGGGTTCATCAGACCAGTGTGTGTCCGGCGGAAACCTCGTAGGAATCTGATCTCAGGTCAGAATGGGTTAAGTCTCACATCACCATATCGATATATAAGACGGAGCTACTGCCCAGCCCTCTGCGATCACAGTTAATTTTTATTTTGTGGGGGGTGGGGGATGGAATCGTTTTGTTTTTGGATAAATTCTCTTCCTCCCCCTGTCCCTCGAAGCCCCCCCCCCTTACCCTATCCCCCCCCCCCCCCCCCCCCCCCACCCGACGCTCTAATCCAATCACCAGGCCTTTCCTAGCCGACCAGCCAATCAGGAAGGCTCTCAGGAACAACGCCTCCTCTCATTGGAGCAGGGTGAAATTTGAAGGTTGATTGCCAACAGTTATGATGTGACCGCTGACCAATACTAACGTTCCAGAGTGAATGATGTACCTCCAACGCCTCATAAAGACAGCCATGTTTTAAGCACCTCACAGTAAACAAAGGGTTTACCGAGAGATTATACCATCTATTTGGTATTATTAATGTTATTATTTATTGTTGTTTTTTTGTTCTCTGCGACCGTAAACCATTCTTTAAACTATTGTGAAGATAGCCGAGCTACAAGCTCTCAATTCCATGATGCAACGCGAGCGTTGTGAGCATGTAGATCGGTTATTTTCTCTAGGTAATATTTGACAATTTGTTCATTTGACCATCTCTTTTTTTTCTTTTTCATAGTATACCCGGGTAGTTGATGATGACCTTTGACCGCAGTAATGGTCTTATTTCTGTTCATGTATGTCATGTTAAGAAAAGGTGTTCAAAAAGGTCTTGAAAGTCCTTTAATTGTCACTTTACAGACATCCTATATACACCTGTTACCCTTAGAGTATGTATTAACCCATTCTGATTGGGTCCAAACACGTGAACGCGCTGTGCCGTTGACTATCGTCATTGCACGCGTTCAACGTGTCATCATGAACGTTGCGCAATGATAGTCAACGGACCAGCGCGTTCACGTGTTTGGGGCAAAACTGAAATACCAAATTCGGCCACTATGTCCATTTGGCCTCAGGGATTCCTCCGGGTGCCGTCTCTATTCATATATACTCTTTAACCCATTCTGACCGGGCACCCATTTTGGTGTCAGCATCATGTTATGCTTTAGCTATTTAAAAAATAGCAGATCTACAAGCTCATATCGCGCCACCGAGTGGCGCGATACGAGCTTGTAGGTCTGCTATTTTTGAAAAATCGAAGAGCGACTGACATTTTTTTAGAATCTGATCTCAGGTCAGAATGGGTTCATCAGACCAGTGTGTTGTCCGGCGGAAACCTCGTATGAATCTGATCTCAGGTCAGAATGGGTTAAGTTGTTACCGTACGCTGGCATGCTTCCTGTTCAGGAGACAACGTTGCACATTGAGCAAACGACTTGCAGTTTTAACTCGTTCTGGAACGGGTCTTTTTTCAGCATTATGTTATACTTTAAATAGCAGATCTACAAGCTCGTAGTGCGGCCTTAGTCATGTAACCAGTCCAAACCAAAAACTGTCTAAACTAAGTTCTGCACCCCCCGAACTACAACATGACCCCCATCGGAAACTACGTAGTTCCAGAGACCCCACAGCTTGTAGATCTGCTATTTTTCAACAGCTAAAGTATAACATGAAATGCTTTAAAACTGTCCTGAATGTGTGACGGGTCTCTTGTATATCTCCATATATAGAGAACCGCCTGCTGGCCACGTCCACAACATGAGGTACGGGAAGCCCTGTTCGCTTCCTTTGCCCCCGGAAACGATTGCACGTCCTATGAAAGGAAGTCGCTGCTGTGTAACCCTTTTTTTCCGGTGAATAAATAACTGGTGATCCGGTCAAGTCCGGTCAAATAGCCATTCACTTAAGGCTCTTTCATAGTCTGGATTTTCGGTGGTGACGTGACCACCGAACTGCGGGGTGCATACTTAGTTTAGACTAGTCATTGGTTAGACATGGGTTAAGGTTAGGTTTAGGTGTGCTGCCCCGTGGGAGGTTAGGTTTAGGGTGAGGGTTTGAGATAGGTTGTAGGGGGTGCATACTTAGTTTAGACTAGTCATTGGTTAGACATGGGTCAAGGTTAGGTTTAGGTGTGCTGTCCCGTGGGAGGTTAGGTTTCGGGTGAGGGTTTGAGATAGGTTGTAGTTGTAGGACTAATGACTAGTCTAAACCAAAAGCTGTCTAAACTAAAGTACTGCACCCCCGAACTACAACATGACGTCACTGAGCCGCGGTGAAGAGAAAACCCCAGCCCTTCTCTCTGTTTTTACTCACCACCCGCTCATCCAACCACAACATTGGCGACATCCGAACCACCGCAGCGGTGGTCACCTCACCACCACAGCGTTGGTCACCTCACCACCCCGGAGCGGTGGTCACCTCAGCGGTGGTCACCTCACCACCACAGCGTTGGTCACCTCACCACCACAGTGGTGGTCACCTCACCACCCCGGAGCGGTGGTCACCTCAGCGGTGGTCACCTCACCACCACAGCGTTGGTCACCTCACCACCACAGCGGTGGTCACCTCACCACCGGAGCGGTGGTCACCTCACCACCGGAGCGGTGGTCACCTCACCACCGAAAATCCAAACTATATGAATAGGCCTTTAGTGTTGATGCTTCTGCAACCAGCGAAATGAAGGTTACAGTACGTTTTTTAACAGCGGGCGAAAGCCTTTCCGGAAGTGCATTATTTGTCAATGGGACCCCTACTGGCAACTACTACCAGTACTGCTACCTGCTACGATAGCAGGCGATGGTCGAAAAGTGGGCGGAGGAACGTCGGCCACGAAAAGATGACAATAATGAATCTTTCGGGGGGGGGGGGGGGGGGGGGACATCGGGGGGGACATCGTCCGGTGCAGGGGCGTGCACACAGACATCAAAGGGGGCTTCGGCCCCTGCCCTTTTAACCCGTCTGTAAAACAACTGCCCTCTCCAGACCAACGAATGCAGCATGCATTTACTATAATCAGTGACCAAATTTGACTGAGGGACTGCCATTGGATTCTTTTCTTCGTTGTTTCATGTCACATGAAAGCAGGGAATCATATAGCTTCAAATTGACATATTGGTTGTTCAGTTTGACCCACCCCAGTTTTGGAGATATGGCTTATAGGGTAATGTCTTGCAGAGAAACGGCGAGTTGAGAAAACAGACTTCACTTCTGTGGTCTCTAGCATTACACCTAGCTACATGTTAGAGCATTTATTTCATATTTACATGTCGATTTCAGCTCTAATATTTATTTGAGACATGCTCTAGTATGTGAAGAGTCTGCCTAGGCTATTAATTCATTTTGAAAAAAATAAAATAAAACGTTTTTTCTCTGGTGAAAAGCTGGAATTTGCGCGATGGCAGTCTCTCAGTCAAACCTGGTCACATATGGTGAAAGAATTATATAGGAAGCAATCTGATTGGTCACCCACCTTATACATCATTGTACAACAGGTCGTTTCGAGGAAGCAATCTGATTGGTCACCAACGTTTATACATCATTATGCCGTTAATTTATTTTGGGTGGTTCTGGTAAAAAAAAAGAAAGATCCCTGAAAAGTGATGTTAAAATAATGAATTGTCAAATAACAAACAAACTCACATTGGTGTGAATAGCGCACGATGCTATTGGTTAATTGGTTAACGATAATTCAAGCATTTTATGCCATTAAAATGCGGGAATCTTGCAGGGTTTGTAGAAAAAGAACTATTGAATGTGGTGCTGAGATTGATTGGTGTTTGTTGTGTATGTATGCAAATTACAGAACGCTGAAAGGACTGGTTATATGTACTGTACTAGAGTATTACTCCTGAAATACTCTAGAGTATGAGAGTATTAGTGCTGAAATACTGACTACTGGAATAGTAGTAGTGAAACACTGCAGTACCAAACACAGCCACAGGGTGACAGTATTGTAAGGTTCTCACACATTGTCATGTCAAGGACCCCCAAATTAATGTGTAGAATTTGTCCAGCATCTAAAAACTATGTTGTACAATCTGTTCTACTGTACAAGCAAAATGAGATATTATTGCATATAGCATCAGCATTCGGCGTCATGCTAAAAATATATGTAATTGGCCGCCGAACCCCATCTGAAAATATGTAGTTCCCCCAGAAGAAAATATTTGAGTTAAATACTAGCGTTCGCTCTGAAAGAATAGATATTCAAAGATTTGCGCCACGTTTTATACGATTTTTCATAGCAGATCTACAAGCTCGTGGCCTATGAGCTTGTAGATCTGCTATTTTTCAACAGCTAAAGTATGACATAATGCTTTAATAACTGTATTTTCCATTATGGCAACTTTGTTAATTTGTCTCACAATGCTCTTAAAACACTTAACTATCACACAATGCTGCCCTCTGGCGGTAAAGAGCAGTAACTGCTTTTAGGTTGAGTCCGTCATAGACGACCTGCTGTGTAACCTTTTCATGTCCAGGACCCCCGATCAGGATTCCCAACCATATTCTCATAACTTCATAACTTTATACATTTAAAGACACTGATACAAATCTTGACGTATCTTTTCAAATGTGAGCGTGGTAAATGGTGCATTTATTATAGTGCCTTTATTCAAGGCGCTTCACAGCGATTGTGCATTACTACGTTCACGCCATTCACACGCACACAATCATACACCGATGGCGGCGGAAACTATGCAAGGCACCAACCTGCACATCGGGAGCAATTAAGGGTTCAGTGTCTTGATCAAGGACACTTTGACACTAACACTAATCCGTGGGGTAATATTATATAATAATAATATGTGTATTTCCCTGACATGAAAATAGGTTGAGCTCCACTGATTTAGTGTTGTTCGCTTTTAATCACAGCTCCCCTCCAGTTTGAGTGTTTTAGTACATTGCAGTTTAAATGGTTAGTTCAGATTTTTGGACTCAAAGCTGTAGGAAATACTTATACCATAAATATAGTGGTTGGAATTGAAAAGGTATTAATTGGGGGGGGGGGGGGGGGGTGCACGCATTAAAAATAAATGAACCCACAAGCTATAGCATCATTTGTTATTATTGACCTATTTCTACCATACAGAGAAACCTTCGTTCAACTTTGACCTCTCTGTCACATGGAACTTTCTTTGTGTACCGAGTATCACTACGCCATCAGCAGCACAACACCATAGTTCCATGTGACAGGTGGGGTCAAAGTACAACGAAAGTAGCTCTCTCTCTCTCTCTCTATATATATATATATATATGGTAGAAATAGGTCAACAATACAAATGATGCTAGTTTCGTGGAAGAAGAAGAAGAAATGCGTTCTGGTAAATCAAGTTTACCAAGGGTAACTGGACTAAGCATCAGATACTTGTTTACAGCCAGGCCCACATGGAGCATTTCATGGTAGTGGTTCAATGCCTTGTCCAAGGGCACTTCAACGGTGGTAATTTTAACGTGTCGGACCGCTGATTCGAACTGGCGACCTTCCGATATCTAGCCCGCTCCGCAATCCACTCGGCCACCGCTGCCACTGGATGAATCCAGTGGCCACTGGATGAATCCAAATGGCCAGAACTACTTAAATATTTCACCAAAACCAGAGCAGAACTCCCACCACGGGACTCGGGGCAATCAACGAATACATTTCCAACCACTATATTAATGGAAAGTATGTCCTACAGCTTTTAAGTCCAACAATCTGAACTAGCCATTTAATAATAATTCCAGCGCCAGCCTGCATTGTATTATAACGTCGATTGACAGCAAAATCTTAAGCTCCTTTTGCTAAATGTGATTCCCACTTGAGCAAGACATTGCTACTCAGCCGCAGCGTTTCTGTAGTAGGATTTCAACCGACAACCCAAAGCCCACGTGCGATATGGTGATGCATTTAGTGTGGAAAGAAACCACAAGGAAAATGAGCAGGAGGCGGCTGTAACCCATTTAGGCCTGATGTCAAAGAAATCTTCAAAATCCTGACGGTTTTCTGAAAAACCGCATGTTTCTGTATCAGTGGTGCTCAATATTTCATGTCAAGGACCCCGAAAATTATATGTATTATGCCTCCGCCCTCCCCATCTGAAAATATGTTGTTCCAGGGACCCCCCAGAAGCAAAGATTTGAGTTAAAATGTTCACTCTGTAATAATATATATTCAAAGATTTGTGTCACATTTTCACGATTTTTTCAAAAATAGCAGACCCACGAGCTTGTAGATCTGCTATTTTTCAATAGCTAAATTATAGCCTGACCTAAGCAGAGACATTTCTGGTCTAGAGGGGCGAGTCGCGCCTCAGAAATGCGCGCACCCTGATTGGATCTCATCGATCTGTCCGTCACCCCCGGCCCCTCCTCTCCCCCCTAGTGCAGCGCTACGTCACATCATTTAGAGCGACGCCCACCCGGAAGGGTTGACTCCCACTTTTAGACTGGTTCAGCCCACGGCTTTTTCCAGGCTTTCATCTTTCGCGCAGACGAAATGAAAGCCTGGGTATCGAGGCTAGCTAAATTATAACATAATGTTTAAAACACCAAAAGTGGTTCCCGCCCAAAATGTGTTAAAGGTTATGTAGAAATACCAGGTAAATACAATGGCACAAAAGTATCACAGTTACTGTGGTACTATTTACCACACCCCAAGTGTTTCACTACTGCAGTATTGCACTACTCACAAGTGTTTCACTACTGCAGTATTGCACTACTCCCAAGTGTTTCACTACTGCAGTATTGCACTACTCCCAAGTATTTCACTACTGCAGTATTGCACTACTCACAAGTGTTTCACTACTGCAGTATTGCACTACTCACCAGTGTTTCACTACTGCAGTATTGCACTACTCCCAAGTATTTCACTACTGCAGTATTGCACTACTCACAAGTGTTTCACTACTGCAGTATTGCACTACTCACAAGTGTTTCACTACTGCAGTATTGCACTACTCACAAGTGTTTCACTACTGCAGTATTGCACTACTCCCAAGTATTTCACTACTGCAGTATTGCACTACTCACAAGTGTTTCACTACTGCAGTATTGCACTACTCACAAGTGTTTCACTACTGCAGTATTGCACTACTCACCAGTGTTTCACTACTGCAGTATTGCACTACTCCCAAGTATTTCACTACTGCAGTATTGCACTACTCACAAGTGTTTCACTACTGCAGTATTGCACTACTCACAAGTGTTTCACTACTGCAGTATTGCACTACTCACAAGTGTTTCACTACTGCAGTATTGCACTACTCACAAGTATTTCACTACTGCAGTATTGCACTACTCACAAGTGTTTCACTACTGCAGTATTGCACTACTCACAAGTGTTTCACTACTGCAGTATTGCACTACTCACAAGTGTTTCCGTACACAGTACCAGCATGGCAATAGAACAGATATGGTGTTATGACAATAGAACTGAACCCTCGAATGACGCACCACCAATCCTATCTCTGCTTGATTATGTTGTGAGGTCATACATGCCACCCAGGGTACTGATATGAGGTGAACATGCCACCCAGGGTACTGATATGAGGTGAACATGCCACCCAGGGTACTGATATGAGGTGAACATGCCACCCAGGGTACTGATATGAGGTGTACATGCCACCCAGGGTACTGATATGAGGTGAACATGCCACCCAGGGTACTGATATGAGGTGAACATGCCACCCAGGGTACTGATATGAGGTTTTACATGCCACCCCGGGTACTGATATGAGGTCATACATGCCACCCAGGGTACTGATATGAGGTGAACATGCCACCCAGGGTACTGATATGAGGTGAACATGCCACCCAGGGTACTGATATGAGGTGAACATGCCACCCCGGGTACTGATATGAGGTCATACATGCCACCCAGGGTACTGATATGAGGTGAACATGCCACCCCGGGTACTGATATGAGGTGAACATGCCACCCAGGGTACTGATATGAGGTGAACATGCCACCCAGGGTACTGATATGAGGTGAACATGCCACCCAGGGTACTGATATGAGGTGAACATGCCACCCCGGGTACTGATATGAGGTGAACATGCCACCCCAGGGTACTGATATGAGGTGAACATGCCACCCCGGGTACTGATATGAGGTGAACATGCCACCCAGGGTACTGATATGAGGTGAACATGCCACCCCGGGTACTGATATGAGGTGAACATGCCACCCAGGGTACTGATATGAGGTTTACATGCCACCCAGGGTACTGATATGAGGTGAACATGCCACCCCGGGTACTGCTATGAGGTGAACATGCCACCCAGGGTACTGATATGAGGTTGACATGCCACCCAGGGTACTGTTGTGAGGTTATTCATGCCACCCAGGGTACTGATATGAGGTGAACATGCCACCCAGGGTACTGATATGAGGTTTACATGCCACCCCGGGTACTGCTATGAGGTCGGCCAGTCACTGAAGCTGTTGATGTGTTTTTGAGTGTTGTCACATTCCACTGCAGTAACTAGAACAATTCTGTTCACAATAAAAAAATAAAATCTACATGCTGGACGAGCCAGCCAATTCCCCTATAGAGTCTGTCTTTTAGTGTGTGTGCGTGCGTGTAGTGTGTTGTGTTGTGTTGGCTTTTTTTTTTTTTTTACCACATTTACAATTGCATGACCTCCTAGATATCCCAGCAAGACCCTGGTTGTCTACCCACACAGTTTGGAAGTCAATCGATCGGGATGTAATATGGTAAATATCACACCTGTGTGCTCTTACATCATGACGTAATATAGACACTGCATATTTGCATAGTAGGCCTATATATATATATATATATATATATAGTCTATATTAATTGATACTATATGTAATATTCTGCATATATTGCTGCATATATTTTCGAGGAGCTAGCGCCCCTCAAACATCATGCAGACTCATTATACATCTTGATCACTGATTTGTATGAGTTTTGGACCAAATCTGTAGAACGAAAAGTAGCAGTGTAGTATGACAACAAACAAACACAATATATTTTGGGCCGAATTAAAGATAATTAATACAAAGACGAAGAACCAAAAAGTCACTGCCCTTCTTTTCTTCTTTCTAATTATTTCTTCTGCCCCAAAATATTGTGTTTGTTGTCATGAGTTGTCACGATCCGAGTTGGCTTAATTTGTTCGAGGCTTTAAATATTATTTTTCGTCATGAAAGGTGGCGGGCCGCGGGACTGCGACGCTCTATCAAGCTAATTTAATTGAGAGAGAGAGAGAGGCGCACGCATGCACGCGCACACACCACGACAACACAACATCCATCGCTCTCTCTCTTTCCGCGCGCACGCGCGCGCTCTACATAAGCATGGAATCTTATTGCGCAAAGCGCATGCGTGACGCACGCCAAAGCAGGAAGTAAAGGGCCAAACGAATGTTACGTTCACAGCGGCGAAACAAACGGTCGCGGTGAAAAAATAAATAATATCAATAATAAAAATGTCTTCAAAACGAGTGAAAATGTGTCAAACGGAGTCTGTTAGGCGGTCGATAAATGAACACATGATGGCGGTGGGAGAGGAGATACTGTGTGTTTTGGAAAGCCAGCAGCGTGGCGCCGCTGATGTCTGTAGTGTGGAGCTTAATGTCAGAGTGTTTGTGTTGGAGCGCCTCCATGCGGCAGCAGGGGTGATGTGCAACCTATTCCAGACAGAGATGGACTCACTGCTGGACGTGATGCTACAGCCACGCATCAAACTACACAAAGCAGGTTTGTAAATGTTGAAACACAAAAAACTACAAGTTCCTACAATGACTAGCGGCTAGCTGTTAGTTAGTGAAACTCTACGCTCCTAGCCTTGATAATTGATTGATTTATTAACAGTTGCAGAATTACAGTACAACTCAATACAAAAATTGTTAACTGTGAGCGACACCATAAAGCATTACACTTGTTTACAATAGGGGCTATAGGGCCCACCATTTTCAATTCATCAAATAAATAACTGGTTCCATGAATTGTCAGGATATCCTAGCCCCTCTCGGCACCCGCGTAAATGTTTCTGACATTTGGATGTTTACGTCTTTACGGAGGGTCCCTCTCCAGTTCGTAAGCCCACAATAGGACGCAGCTGTACATAACCTCCGTTGCGGCCGTGCTGCGCTTTTTTGATTGGGGTTAGCTGTTTCAAAAGAAGCATATAGGAGCTATAGGAGACAAAGGAAACGTCAGAGAATTTTCCTTTGGCACAGAAGCCGTTAAGCCGTTTGTTTGACCGTTTTGGCAGCTCTGAAATTCTCTCTTCCTTCCTTCCTTGACTTCCTTATTGACATCCCATTGTACCGCCTCCAGCACCGACAGTGGCTAGCTGAGACAGAGCAGATCAGAGGCACGAACGTAGGGACGCGCAGCTAGCCACTAGCTAGCCAGCTAGGTTGTGGCCTCCTGGTGGCGCTATAATAGGCCAATGTGAAAAGGGTGCCATGTGTTCTCACACCATTGATGGCAATTGGATGATTTGAGGCATTTTGTTCCAAAAATGTGTTTTGCAAAAATCCACCTGTTGGTGGCGCTATAACAGGCCAATGTGAAAAGGGTGGGATATATTCCTTAGCCTAGTAGGAAAGTCTGTGAAAGATTTCACGTAAATTGCACGCTGCGTTCATGATTTGAGGCTTTTTGTTTCAAAAGGGCCAATGCTGCAAACTTTGAAAGCCAATGCTGGCCAATTAGGATGGAATATGAAATAACGGACAGATCTATCTTGAACACATGAGATAGTGTGTAATGATTTGTGGGATTTTTGGACAGAATCTGGACGAGTCAAAAAAAATGTTTTTCAAAAGTCTGCCTCCTGGTGGAGCTATAACAGGCCGTTCTAGAAATGTTGGCATCCAGGGTGTGTGTGTGTGTACCCGTCTAAATACTTCACTATGATACCCATGTACCCGTCTAAATACTTCACTAAGATACCCATGTACCCGTCTAAATACTTCACTAAGATACGGTGACCCATGTACCCGTCTAAATACTTCACTAAGATACCCATGTACCCGTCTAAATACTTCACTAAGATACGGTGACCCATGTACCCGTCTAAATACTTCACTAAGATACCCATGTACCTGTCTAAATACTTTCCCCCTCACTGTATATGTTTTTTCCCTTTTGCCTCCTTTTATGGTGATTTCCTGTTTTTGGTTATATATTTATGAATTGAAAAGGGTGGACCCTATTGTAAACAAGTGTAAAAGGCATTATGGTTGATTAATTGATGATTGAGTTGTGCTTGAAATGTAATTATCCAAACTGTTAATAAATACTTCAATCAATCAAGTGCCATGTTTTCCCCAATGCAATCTTATGGCAGTATACTGAACATGCGGACGGGGTTTGACTGGCCACAGGCTGACTAGTGGTTTAAAGGACAATTTTAGTTTTTTTTCAACCAAGGTTAGGTTTTTATCCCCCCAGTAGGCTACCTTCACATTCAGTAGATCTCGTGATCTTTTGTGGCCAGATGTAATTTCTTGGGGTCTAGTAGGACTATAGTAAAGAATAAAAAAAGAAATAAAAATGTTGTATATATCTTTTTACATATTTAGCCCCATGCTCGAATGCCCCCGCCCCCCTGTAGCTAAAATTCCTAAAACGAAAGAAAGCAGCAAATGAAAAAAAAAACTATTCAGCCAAGTTAATTACACAAGTTGACAACTGTAAAACACACCGTCGGAGCTCTGCGGTAGGTAGAGCATATATATAAGCCCATGGTGACATACATGTTCAAAATATAGACATGAATGAATAAAGTCAGTCGGTATCGGGATTTATTATTGAGAATTCCACTCTTCAAAGTCGGCGCTCGTAACCTCGTAAAGGCAGTGTGACGTCCTTAAAAGCGAAAGGTCTGCCGTCTGCCCTCTGCTCTGTTAACATTATGGGTCACGGCCCAGGCCGTAGCGTAACGGTCTGGGCACCGGACTGGTAATCCAGTCGCAGTGTGCCGCGGGTTCGACTCCCGGACCCGACACGGCCTTTACTGCATGTCATCCCCCCATCTCTCTCCCGTTTCCTGTCAGCCTACTGTCTGTCCCTTCAAAAATCAATAAAAGGCGTAAGCCGCAAAAAAAAAAAAAAAAAAAAAAAAAAACATTATGGGTCACTCATTCAAGTGGTAAATTAAATGTCAAATACATCCTCTATTGAGAAATCAATATAGTCTTCAGTTCATTTAGTAAGTTTTGGTGTTAGCATCATGTCGTGCTTTACCTATTGAAAAATAGCAGATCTACAAGCTCATATCGCGCCACCGAGTGGCGCGATACGAGCTTGTAGGTCTGCTATTTTTTGAAAAATCGAAGAGCGACTGACATTTTTAGAATCTGATCTCAGGTCAGAATGGGTTCATCAGACCAGTGTGTGTCCGGCGGAAACCTCGTATGAATCTGATCTCAGGTCAGAATGGGTTAATAATGAAACTGTCAGGATGTAATAGACATTTTTAGAATCTGATCTCAGGTCAGAATGGGTTAAAGTAGACTAACTGCAGTTGGATTTCAATGGACTTCTATGGGCTGGCCTGCAGTACACCGTTCTAACGGACCAGAAGTGGGGTCACTGCCTAATTTGTGGGCGTGACATTTGTAGTCCCTGTGTGTCTCTATGCAGCCTCCTCCCTCTCCACAAGGAGGGGAAGTGCACTGAAGCATTATGGGCATTGTAGGAATTCAGCAATCCAGTCAAACACATCGACACAGGGGTTCAAATTTCAATTTGTGCTACTGTTATTATACTACAAATACTATTAACATTTAGTAACCAGAGTTTCTTCCAGCGGTGAAATGTCCCATTAAGACCTTTTTAACATTTACTGCCAGAATTTTTTCACCCCTGTTCTTTGCTGCCAAGGTCCTTTCAAATCGGGTCCTTAACTCAAGGCGAAAATTACCCCGTGTCTTGAACCGGAAGTTACCAAGCGGTTAACGGTTCGTCCCACAAATTATACATTTTTCACCTGAAACAATTTGTAACCGTGATCAGCGACACTTTAGTTATGGGCTGTGAATATAGCCGTTTTGGGGGTAAAAGAAAATCTGAAAATAATCTGAGATCAATGGATTTTAAAAAGTCTGTTTTCATTGAAGCTGGTAGAGCCGTTATTGTTCACTTCCGGTTCACTGCCTTTGTAACGATTGCCTAGCAGTAGCAACCGAGGGCTATTCAGACGCTGGAGAAGAGAACGATCAAACTTAATTCAATATAAAACTATATTAACTCGTTCTTGGCGGTCTGGGCCATTTGGCCAAAACTCTAACTTGTTTATTTTCATCATGTAACTCGGTAGATTCTTGACAAAAGCCACATCCATGGCATATCATCACTGAGTTGTTGTACAGATTCTACTTATTTTTTCCTCCTTCTGTCTGTGTGTAAAGAGATTTCATCTGAGAAGAGGACATCCAGTCTGGTCCAGGAGGAACCACAATCTCCACAGCTTAAAGAGGAACAGCAGGAGGCTGATGTGTCAGCATCGACATTACTACATAGGAACATGCGGTGCAACACTAAATCGGGTAAGAAAAATTGCAAATTGTAATACTCAGCCTTATCAAAAATCCAACTATTCAAATGTAGCCCAATTTTCCTATACAGTGGAATAAAGTGTGCAAAATGCAAATCAATTTGAGCCAGCAAATGAGCAGCAGCTGTATATACATATACATTGCAGTCATTAAGCTGAAAGGATACTTCAGTTCAACAATTAAAACGGCAAAGTCGGGCAACAAAGCAACAGCTCTGTTTTATTTTTTATTTCTGTGTATGTATATCTTGGTTCACTCCACAACAATTAAAGTTGTTTCTTTGCATTGTCCAATGGCTGTTTTGCTTCAGCTGTTCATCTCGTTCACATGATTGCGCCGGATGCAACAACGTTTAAACAATACAATATACAGAAATTAATAATGGGAAGACGCTTCATAATTGCCTTCTCAAAGTTCTCTTTCCCCCTCTCGCTCTCTCTTGGATGGCTAATAATCCAGACTCAAATCACACTGTCTTGTGGTATTTGAGTCTGGAGATGCTGTGTATGGATCTTGTTTCCCGGGGGGCAGGTTCAAACATTTTCTCTTTGACGCAATTGGTCAGAGTCAGTCAAAGGTCTCAAGCATTGAACGTCACTGTACCAAAGCCCACCCATATTGCATACCGTGTCCCGATTGGCCACACCAGTTCTCTGGTGTAGGAAATGGACGTACAATTGAGCCTCTCCAGACCGTAATCCGCCGGCAGGAATTTTCTTTTTGCCAACGGCTGATTCGGTCTGGCTTATTAGCCAGGCTAGTGATTCTATGCATTAAATGTTCATGTGTTGCCTTGACCTTTCAATCACATCCGGGGGGGTAATGTTAGTACATTCAAAGGAATTACAGAGTAGAGTTTAGAGTAGAGTTTATTTATTTTGGTCATTAAAACAAATCAATACAGTGCCTGCTTTTCTTTTGCAAAAGAAACAAACACAACAGACCAAAAAGGTGTAGGCTGAAGCCTAAGCTTATAGTGCCTACCCTTCTAACAAATAAATGGCTTTCATAGGTAAAATAATACAACAAAGCAAACAGAAGGGGAAAGAAAACAAAACAAAAACAAAAACAAAGACAGACAGGACAATACAGTTAACAGGAACAAGACAAAAAAGAACAAAAACAACAAAACAAAACACAAAACGAGAAAACAAAACATATCAATGTTCTATATGTATCTACTATTTTTGATCTATACAATTTTTTTTAATTTATTTATTGTACTACAGTTTTTTAGTTCGTCATGCAATCCATTCCACAGCTTGACCCCTCTGACCGATATGCACCCCTCTCTGATGTTTATTCTAGCATTTGTTTGTTTGAAAATGGAAGTGCCTCTTAGGTTGTAGCGGCTCTCTCTAGGCCAGAACAGCTCTTGGATACAGCTCGGGAGCAGGTGATTGTGTGCCTTATACATTGTTATTGCAGTATTTAGATCTACTATATCTTTGAGTTTTAGGGTGTTTAATTGAATGAATAATAGGTTGGTTGGTGCGTAATAATCAGATTGGGTGACAATTCTTATGGCTTTTTTTTTAAGTAGGAATATTGGCTGGATGGTTGTTTTGAAGTTGTTCCCCCATACCTCCACACAGTAATGTATGTATGGGAGTACGAGGGAGCAATACAGCATATATAGTGAGTTCTGGTTTAGAATAGGTTTAGCTTTATACATTATAGCAATGGTTTTAGATAATTTTGTTTATTTATATGCAGTTTCCAATTAAGTTTACTGTCAATAATTAAACCTAAGAATTTATTCTCAAACACTTGTTCAATTTCCACTTTGTTTATCATAATGTTAGCCTCTCTGTTAGACCGCACTTGGCCTGTGTGAATGTGCCACAAAGAACACAGAACAAAACAAAATGATTGTATTATCCATGGACCGTGTCTTGTAGTAGTGTGTGTGATCCTGTTGTCGTCATGCATGTGCGTTTGCTCATGTGCAATCTATGATCAAGATGGAGGTTCAAACATCCAAACGTGTAACGGTTTGCTCTCATTGTATCTTTACCCCAGGCTTCCTGCACCTACCTGTGTGTAAAGAGGTTTCCCCTGAGCAGCGAGAGACGAGCCCCAGGCTGGTCCAGGAGGAAACAGAGCCTCCACACATTAAAGAGGAACATGAGGAGCTACTTCATAGTTCAGAGGTGGCTGATTGGTCAACATTTACATTAATAACAGTGAAAAGTGAAGATGATGAAAACGGAGAGACAGAGCCTGTGGCCAGCACCTCAACTCAACACATAGAAACACAAGCTGATGTAGAGGACAGTGGAGCATCACAATGTACTAGAGATGATGAGCTCCTCTCTTCACACTGTTATGAATTGGACACTGAAGACAGTGATGAGTGGGAGGAGAAGCAGGAAGACCAGTCAGGTTTAAACACACTTCCATCACATGTGGAAGGAGACGAGTTGCATTTGAGCCACAAGCTGAAGAAGCATGCAGGGGGAAAGAGCTTTAATTGCACAGTTTGTGGGAAGTCTTTTATTAATAATAGAAATCTGAAGAGACACCTAATGATTCATACAGGGGAAAAACCACATTGTTGCACAGTTTGTGGTAAAGGCTTTGTTCAAATGAATGATCTGAAGAAGCACAGTCTGATTCATACAGGGGAAAAGCCCTATATTTGCACAGTTTGTGGCAAAGGCTTTAACCTTAATGGAAATTTGAAGCAACACATGATGACTCACACAGTGGAGAAGCACCTGGTCATTCATACAGGAGGAAACGGCTTCAATTGCCAATTTTGTGGAAAAGACTGTAATTCTAAACAAAATCTGAAAAAACACATGGTGATGCATATGGGGGGAAAACAATACAGTTGCACAGTTTGCGGAAAAGGCTTTGTTCAAATGAATGACCTCGAGAAACACAGTCTGATTCATACAGGGGGAGATCCCTATAGTTGCACAGTTTGTGGCAAAGGCTTTGCCCTTAATGGAAATTTGAAGCAACACATGATGAGTCACACAGAGGAGAAGCCCTTCATTTGCAAAGTTTGTGGCAAAGGCTTTAAACTTATTGGAAATTTGAACCAACACATGATGATTCACACAGAGGATAAACCCTGTGTTTGCAAAGTTTGTGGCAAAGGCTTTAAGCTTAATGGAAATTTGAAGCAACACATGATTATTCACACAGAGGAGAAGCAGCTTGTCAGTCATACAGGGGGAAATGACATCAATTGCCCATTTTGTGGAAAAGGCTTTAATTCTAAACAAAATCTTAACAAACACATCATGATTCATACAGGGGAAAAGCCCTATATTTGCGCAGTTTGTGGCAAATGCTTTACCCTCAATGGAAATTTGAAGCAACACATGATGCGCATACATCATACATAAGAGAAGCCATTTAGTTGCGGCTTCAAGCTTAATCCACAGCTTGATGTGCATATCTGATAATAAATAATAATTATCTGTAAACAAGTGGATTAATCCAAGAATCTTTTGCAGTTTGTGGCTAGGGTTAGTTCCTTTAGGAAATAAAAATGAAAATTGAAGAAGAATTGAGAAAGCTGCCCTTGGACTGCCAGTCCCAATTTTTTTGTTTGGGTAACAAATTGGCATATTTTTAATTCATCGTTTTAACATACAAGAAAGATCTGGTGGATTGAAGAGATGTTTTTTCTTTTTTCTTTCATTGCAAATGTATTCTCTCGAATCGCCACCAGATGGCGGGAAAGCACCATTATGCTGATTTTGGCTAAAATAGACGGATCTTCCTAAGTCACTTCCGGTTCAACGATCAACAACATCCTGTAGTATTTTGACCCTAGTCAATAGCTTGGCTGGTCCGGATTGCTAAGCTAATGCTATATTTTTCATAACTAAGTCAAATTAACCTCAAATCAACCCCAAAAGATCGCAAAATATCACATTTTTTACAGCGATGCACATAGAGACGGCGCGCGTGCACGATAGCGCACGATCACGCAGATTTCGGCCGTTTTTTGGTAAATTACATCTAACATTAGTGATATTGGCGAAAAAATATTATTTTTTGCTCTTTTGACCCCGCGATAACTGATATTGATTGTCATTCCTTTTTTTCCGTTAACGGGAGGTTTAGATTTTTCGATTAATTCCGTTTTCTCCGTTAATTGTAGGCCAAGGGTTAACATGCCAACTGTGATTAGGTATGTATTAAAAACAAAAACAAAAAAACCCTCCTTTGACAATCACGAGAAGACGAGATTTGATAAGAGTATTTTCCAGAATTAATATCTTACCTTATTTTAGCTTCCGTCGCTAGCCACCACTTGCTTCCATGGTAGCAGCAGCCAAAATCCCAAAACTTGTGCAGGAGCACAAACGCAGTCTTTAGTGACTTTAGGGCTCAGAATGAGGTAAAAGACGATGCTGAGAGCTTAACAAAACATTAATTTGAGCTCCCCGTTAGCATATTAATTACTGACAGAAAAGATATACGCCCAGATAACGGTACTTCTCTGCTTTTGTATTCTGCTGGCATTGGGTCCACACTCCAGGCATTGGCGGCAGGTGGTAAAGGGTTAAGGCACAGTAATCGTATGTGATAATTTATTATAGGCATACGTCTTATAGAGGTATGCCTCTATTACTTGTTTACAATTACTTGTTGTCTATTCTTGGTTGCTGGGTGTTTGAATTGTGGTGTATATGTATGTATTTTCTTGTCTTGAATGAACATTGACTCGAATAAAGCATGTCCCCTTGTGTATAATACAGGCTCTCTAATCTAAATATGGAAGTACTTTTAAGAATTACTTTTTGTAATACATGTCCTGGGAATAAAAAACACGGGTGCTAAGGACGTGTATAGAGTGTCGCAGTCCCGCCCCCTTTCATGACGACGCCATGCAGGCCCAGGAAATGAATCCCAATGCATTTTTCCCATAGACATTTTATTTAAAGACCTTTTAAGCGTCGTACGAAGCCAACTCGAGTCGTGACAAATCATGACAACAAACACAATATTTTGGACCAAACAAATAATTACAAAGAAGAAAAACAACAAAAAAAGTGTTGTAACCAGCCGTTTTTTTCTACTTTCTAATTATTTGTTTGGCCCAAAACATTGTGTTTATTGTCATGATTTGTCACGACAAGAGTTGGCTTTGTCCGCGGCGTAAACGTCTTTAAATAAATACTTTATGAAAATGAACAGGGATTTATTTCCCGGGTCTCTCGAGGGGGCGGGACTGCGACGCAGGCATCCTTAGGTCTTTTTTTATTGATATATGGTAATGGTTGGCCTTTCCATCTGCAGCGTACTTGTGTTTCGTGCATGTGCACTGCCGTTCACTTCCTTGTTTACGGCTCCATTAGAATAGCTCGTAGTCGTAACGAAGGGGCACGGTGGCACAGTCTGTAGTGCTGTCGCCTCACAGCTAGAAGGTCCTGGGTTCGAGTCCCGCCGGGGACGCTGTGGGCGTGTTCCCTCCTCCGTGTCATCAGTGCCCATACCCAAGGTGGGGTTGGCGAAAGGGCCTTTCTGTGGGGAGTTTGCATGTTCTCCCTGTGTCCCCTAGGGTAGGTATGCTCACATGTTCTCCCCGTGTCCCCTATAGGGTAGATACACTCACAAAAACATGCCGTAATCCTGGTCTCTAAACTACGTCCCCCTGGCCAGCCGGGGCGCCTGATGGAGGGGAAAGGAACTGGTCGGATGAAATAACGTGTTCCTTCAACGCGCTACGTCCGGCCGGGGAAACTCTCCCCTGTCAGGTGAAAAGAAGCAGCTTGGACTCCTCATGCATCGAAGAAAGCATGAGGTCAGTCCGCTGCCCCACCAGGTTGGCAGAGGAAGGCCCAGGATTACATTAGATAAATTAATTGACACTGGGTGAAAAAATGGGTTACTTACAGCATTGTGAGAAAAGAATGGCTCGTAACTCTAAATCTAGGGAGCCCTACATGGTTTTGTCAAGCGCAATGTTCTGTCTTCATTTCTGACTTCAGCATGCCTCTCGTTTGGAACTCGTTTGGAGACTTCAGATGAATCAACGTGAGGTAAGAACGGAAGATTATGCCTCCCGGTTTTTCAGAGTAATATACAATTTACAATTTAGGCATATAGCAGACGCTCTTAATCCAGAGCGATTTACATTAAGCAAGAACAAAATTGGCAATACATCACATACATAAAAAAGTAGTTATCATGAAACATGCATAAGCTAGTAAGAACCTAACAGTGGAGTATTTATAAAATGAACCTATTCATGTACTTGTCTGAAATGTCTTTATTAGGAACAATCCCTTGAGATGAACCATCTCGTTTTCAAGGGGGTCCGCGATTCACAGAATACACTTCATACATAGACACCTTTTTACAAACAATTCAACCAGACAAAACAAAACAAGACAAAACAATTCCTAGATAAACAAGAAACGAACAACAACAACAACAGCAAAACAAAAAACTGCAACAAAACAACATTTCACATAACATGGACATAACGTAGACATAACACATGGATCACATACATTATAGTGCTATGTCTACAGAGAATGCTATAGCCTAAGTCTACATAAAATGCTGCTGACACACACACACACACACACACACACACACACACACACACACACACACACACACACACACACACACACACACACACACACACACACACACACACACTCTCTCTCTCTCCTCCCCCTCCCCTCCGTAACCATGGCAACGCGCATGCGTGACGCATCATAGCAGTGAAACAACGTTCACGGTGAAGAAAATGTCTTCAAAACGAGTGAAAATGTGTCAAACGGAGTCTGTTAGGCGGTCGATAAATGAACACATGATGGCGGTGGGAGAGGAGATACTGTGTGTTTTGGAAAGCCAGCAGCGTGGCACCGCTGATGTCTGTAGTGTGGAGCTTAATGTCAGAGTGTTTGTGTTGGAGCGCCTCCATGCGGCAGCAGGGGTGATGTGCAACCTATTCCAGACAGAGATGGAGTCACTGCTGGACGTGATGCTACAGCCACGCATCAAACTACACAAAGCAGGTTTGTAAATGCATTGCATGTGGAAACACAATAAACTACAAGTTCATACAGTGACTATAGCAGCTAGCTGAACTGAACTACATTGACCAGGAGGAGATTCCTATGCAGGATCTCCTCACTGGTCAACAACCAGTCCAGCCCTAATCTGAGTTCCCAGAAGTTTTATTTTTCGCCACTAGGCGGGCGAGAAAGACTTCTGGGAAAAAAGGACCGTATCCCTGTGAGGGAAGTACGCGCTCAGAATCTGAGCGGACACTCCCCTTTCCGGTCTGAAGCACTGTGCATACCATGAAAATAGTCCGAAGGGAATCCAATTCCAAATTGAATTGTAGTAGGCCACCACCGCTCAAGGAGCAATTGTTTCCCTTCCGTCTTATTTAGATGTAGCGCCCACTCCATGTGGAACCCGCCCCTGCCTTTTGATTCGCATTTCATTTGAAACGCAACGCACTGGGCCACGCCCCTGCTGCACAGGATCTGAGGCCAATTTTCCTAGACTAGTCCAGCCCTAACAGGAGCCCTCATACAAGGTTTTTACAAACTGGTCAGGCTACTACTTGGCCTCCCTCCCCGAACCCACCTCACCCCTGCCCACTTTGACAGGCTGGAATGGCTTAGGGTTGACAACAGTGTACAGCATCTTGCAATGGCTCTGGCCCACATGATTTGATACACCACCAAGATAGTTACCCATGTGTAGCACTGCGCGGAAAGCGGGGAAACCCGGGCTGGGTCTTGGCTGGGGGCTACACATGCATACATGTACCTGTCTAAATACTTCCTTAATGTCAACGAAGTCCACACACACAACACCAGAGGGAGTTCAACAACAAACCATTTGCAACCCAGATTCGGCACAAACAAGGGTCTAAATTAATTTTGCTACTATGCCACCAAAATGTGGAATGCCCTACCACCAAGTCATTAAGACATGCAAATCCCTTGACTCCTTCAAAACCGCTCTCAAAGGGCACCTACGGACGGCTGCGATTCAAAACTGGCCCCCGGAAAATATTAATCCCCCCCCCCCCATTTGTTCCCCTCACTGTAGGCCTCTATGATGATTTCCTGCTTGTTATGATGAATTGAACATGTGGACGTGGACCCTCTTGTAAACAATTAAGTGTAATGATTTATTGGGTCGTCCACTCACAGTTGACAGTTTTTGTATTGAGTTGTGGTTGAACTACAACTCAATGTACTGTAATGCACATCAGGAGCAATTAGGGGTTCAGAGTCTTGCTCAAGGACGCTTCGACACTGGCTCTGGGGGAGCCCACAGGGTTCGAAACTGGCAACCTTGCGGTTATCATCCGGCCACTCTACCGCTCAGCCACCGCCGTCCCTTAGTTGAGTTTGCTTTCAAGTTGCCCGACCAGTGATCGTTTAAGAGGGGATGACAGGTCCATAAACACAAACAAGATATCTGTCTAAACACCCGCATGTGGCCAGAACACTCTGTCTTCTGGTCTGTGGAATGTAAAATAAAAGCACTGTTTAGCTATGTGCTGCACTTAAAAATATAAAATAGCATTTGTGAACTAATTGTCATATTCATAGCTATGCAGGTATTTGGCATACAAATGTAGGTATGACATTTTTATCTCACAGTCCTAGAAAGTAAAAAAAAAAAGTGTTAAATTGAACGGTAAATCCATTTTTACCTATCATTTTATAATGGACGATCTACTTTTCGGGCAAGTGGGCATTATAACCTTTGGGAAAGTACAGGGGTTGTCAAGTGAAATGTTTGTAGGTGTTAGTATAGTATCAGTCGACTAAATATCATGAGATTTTAGTCGACTGAATCCACAGTTGATTTAGTCGACTAAAATGTATTTTGACATAATGTCTTTACACTCGGTTGCATGTAGATGCTAAAGTACAGATCTACAAGCTCAACGTGTCGCAGCGCGACGCATTTTGAGCTTGTAGATCGGCTATTTTCAGCAACCTAGCATAAAACTGGATCTCTTCTCCACTACACTCCCTCGCTAACATAGTCTAGTTTTTAATCTCTAGGTCGCAGATTACTATGAAAACCTGCATTCTGTCCGACAATCAGTCGATCCGCCAAGCCTCCATATATGGCTGTCAGTCCATCACCCCTTGTGACAGATCTCGCCACCATATATGGTCATCAGTCCGTCACGCCTCGTGACACGCTCCATATATGCCAGGTTTCCATATATTTTTATTTATTTCTTTATTTGACAGGGACAAAGCTCATTAATCAACATGTCAGTTTTCACATCAATGTAAATGGGCCAGAGTTAGCCGAAGCTAAATTTCATCTGTAGTCCCTTATGAAGATCATCACCTCATCGAACCCTGGTTACCCACACATGGAGAAGACTTTATCATCACCTGGATCTGCAGCCAGCAACTTTACATCTGACCTCAAACCCTTAGATGTCCATATATGGAGCTGACCTGTTCTGACATTCCATATGTTGATCTAACCTCATCAAACCCTGTACACTCAAGACATTGCCCCTGCTGCTACCCTTAGATATCCATATATGGAGCTGATCTGTTCTGACATTCCATATGTTGATCTAACCTCATCAAACCATGTACACTCAAGACACGTTCTATATACAGACTTCATTCCATATGTTGATCTGACCCCCCCAAGCCAAAGCGCCAGCGCTCACCCAGCAGTATGCTGTCACTGAGGCGGATGTGTGCACGACACCTCGGCTTTGCCACATTGCTCATGTGCAATCTATGATCAAGATGGAGGTTCAAACATCCAAACGTGTAACGGTTTGCTCTCATTGTATCTTTACCCCAGGCTTCCTGCACCTACCTGTGTGTAAAGAGGTTTCCCCTGAGCAGCGAGAGACGAGCCCCAGGCTGGTCCAGGAGGAACCAGAGCCTCCACACATTAAAGAGGAACAGGAGGAGCTACTTCATAGTTCAGAGGTGGCCGATTGGTCAACATTGACATTAATGACAGTAAAAAGTGAAGATGATGAAAACGGAGAGACGGAGCCTGTGGCCAGCACCTCAACTCAACACATAGAAACACAAGCTGATGTAGAGGACAGTGGAGCATCACAATGTACTAGAGATGATGAGCTCCTCTCTTCACACTGTTATGAATTGGACACTGAAGACAGTGATGAGTGGGAGGAGAAGCAGGAAGACCAGTCGGGTTTAAACACACTTCCATCACATGTGGAAGGAGACGAGTTGCCTTTGAGCCACAAGCTGAAGAAGCATGCAGGGGGAAAGAGCTTTGATTGCGCAGTTTGTGAAAAAAGTTTTATTTCTAATAGAAATCTGAAGAGACACATGATGGGCCATACAGGGGAAAAACCACATAGTTGCACAGTTTGCGGCAAAGGCTTTGTTCAAATGTATGATCTGAAGAAGCACAGTCTGATTCATACAGGGGAAAAGCCCTATTTTTGCACAGTCTGTGGCAAAGGCTTTAACCTTAATGGAAATTTGAAGCAACACATGATGATCCACACAGGGGAGAAGCACCTGGTCATTCATACAGCGGAAAATAACTTTAATTGCCCATTTTGTGGAAAATACTTTAATTCTACTAAGAATCTAAAGAGACACATAATGATTCATACAGGGGAAAAACCCTATAGTTGCACAATTTGCAGCAAAGGCTTTGTTCAAATGAATGACCTGAGGAAACACAGTCTGATTCATACAGGGGAAAAGCCCTATATTTGCACAGTCTGTGGCAAATGCTTTGCCCTCAATGGAAATTTGAAGCAGCACATGATGCGCATACATCATACATAAGAGAAGCCATTTAGTTGTGAAATCTGTGGCAAAACAACACTGATAGGAAGAACAAAAACTTGAAAGATTACCGTGTACAAACTAAAGGAGACAGACAGACCGGATTACTTCAGACCTAAACAACAGGTGAAAAATAGAAACACAATGAGAATGGTGGGAATAAAACAAATCATACAGGCTAATACTAGTAACTACTATTGGATAGTTACTCTAAAAGCCACAACGTTTCCTGGCCTTAATGATGAAGTTGATTTCCTGCCTTTCCTCTGATGGTCCTGCATTTATATATTTATATTTTGAGATTTGGGTTACTATCTAAATGTAAATATTTACTTTATATGTTTCCCTCTGTTTTTCCCATGTATTGTCTTTTTCTTTTCACTTGGTGCTGGTCACTTTGGGTGTTTTGTTATTTGTTTTTTATGTATAATCAACATGATATATATATATATATATATATACAACACAATAATGTAACTAAAATAATTTATATGACAATGAAATAATATCGATGTAATGATATGATTGGGTCACACCCACCACCTAGCTGTATTTAACCCATTCTGACCTGAGATCAGATTCATACGAGGTTTCCGCCGGACACACACTGGTCCTGATGAACCCATTCTGACCTGAGATCAGATTCTAAAAATGTCAGTCGCTCTTCGATTTTTCAAAAATAGCAGACCTACAAGCTCGTATCGCGCCACTCGGTGGCGCGCTATGAGCTTGTAGATCTGCTATTTTTCAATAGCTAAAGCATAACATGATGCTGACACCTAAATGGGTGCCCGGTCACAATGGCTTATTTAAACGATACCAATCCATTACAGGAAACAGGGTAGTAAACAAACCATTGAATCCTAACCCTCTAAATTGCTCTCAATTAGAGCAGAGCCAGGAACAATAGCAGAAACACAAAGACATTTAGATTCAACATCAGACCATGATCTGATGGTCTGAGGTTGACACTAATGGGCTTTGATACCCTCAAAGGTAATCACACTTTAAGCATTGACCTCCAGACACCTACCTCAGAGGTGACTAGATTAAGCCAGACTAAATCTAAATATAAGATTGAGAAACTTTTAGTACTTCTAGTTAGCTCTGGTCCATATAGCTCTAATGCGTTTCATTTAGAGCTACAGTATGTTACTCTCAGCTTCCGCCACTCGCATGAATGCAGACCAGCCTCTCCTCTTTAGTGTAAATAAAAATAACGTTTTTGCTACTCACCAAAACAAAGGCGGGTTGTGTCATTAGAAAGCCTACTTTCCTTAGTGGGTGCACTCTGAGCCCCCCACCACACTATAAACAGTACTTTTTGGCCAGAAAGGGATTTTTTTTTCACCGGAGGAGAGAAAGTATTCTCTATGAGGCAGTTCTCTGGGCAATATCGGTAGAGGGCGCAGCGGAGTAACTAAAAGTATTTTTTTCCCGGTTGAAACAAAATCCCTTTTTGGCCAAAAAGTACCGTTTATATGTGTGCTGGGGGGGCTCAGAGTGCTCCCACTAAGGAAAGTAGGCTTTCTAATGACACAACCCGTCTTTGTATTGGTGAGATTTATACAAAAGAGGAGAGGCTGGTCTGATTTCGATTTGAGATTTAAAAGTTGAAAGTCCCATAGCCTTATACTGCAGGGCAGAATGGAAGCAGCTAGAAGGCTATATTGACCAGAGCTAACTTCTAGTAAGACTAAATCTTAATTGCCCAGACTCTTCTTCAACAAAGCAAACATTCTTTGTTCTGTACTCATAGAATAGTACGGTACAAAACACTGAACACTTCCTTAAACCAGAAACCTAAACCTAACCTCCCACAGGGCAGCATACCTAAACCTAACCTAACCCATGTCTAACCAATGACTATAGTCTAAACTAAGTAGCATATGCACCCCTTTCAATCTTAATGTTCTATTACTGATCTGTTGGTTTAATATCAATTGAATGCTTGCAGATACATTTTAGTGTTGAAAAATATTTGTTTGGTGAAGGATAGCCTACATTTGTTCAACTCGTTTCTTTACTTTTTTTTTTTTTAAGAAAGCCAAAATAAAAACATTCTTAACCGGTATTTGGAAGCGATGCCAAGACCCATGTTCTCATGGGTTAATTGTTTCAGTTCCTCGTTCCAATCTCTGGTGCATGTCACACAATATGCCACTTTCATTTCCTCATCCCCAATCTGTAACCGCATGTGGAGTCAACGCACTGGCACTGGCCACTTCGTGTTGTTGCGACAATAACATACAGCCTATGTAAGAGGAATATAAACACAAGACCGTGGCGCAAAACGTCATATTTACCCTGCTCTAATGCAACAAAAGTGTGTTCTTACATCCTCCATTTCACGATTTCAGCACTCGTGAGTAAATTAATTGAATTGCTATTATGAAAGTTTTCAGTGACGTTGCACCCACAACTTGGTTGCATTGTCATCAATAATTCATATGTCTTTAAAACGTTCTAATATTAATATAGCATATTGGCATTGTCTGTTGGTGCACACATGTTATATGGACCATGTAACAACATGGTCAACAGCACTGTTTGCAAATGTAGCTACATTTGTTTAACCTGACGCTGCCAGATCCAAGAAGCTTGCTACACAAATTTGTTTCACAGCTTATTGGGATCTGGGATCGCGGAAGCAAATTCGATGACAGGGCTGTTCCTTTTTTTCAAGATACTTGGTAGATGATTGGATGGGACCGTCTGTCTATCACCGTGTGGGCGTGCAAACACAACCAATCATATTGACGTGTCTATATAGCTTCACGTCCGGTTTCGCACATATCCCGCCCTTAGCTCACGCTGATTGGTCCGGTACGGAACGGATCTTTGTCAGCTCAACTGCCTGAGAGATCCCAGATGAGTGCTGTGACAATTTAGACAAAACATGCTGCTGCCTGCTAATGGTAGATAGGCTATAGGCTAATTATTTTTCGGGAAAATTGCAGATAGTTGAGTGAACCTGTTGCCAGTCTTGCCAGAACAGATATGGTGCCTTTAGTAAAATGTGAAAAACGGTATTAACACCAGAAGTGGAGCTTTTCAAAGTCTTTCTCAACCGTCCAGTTCTGTATAGGCCTATATTCTCCTATTAAGGAGGCAGCTTTTTGTTTGCCGCTTGTAAGCTATTCAGGACCTGAATAGCCTTTTTCAGGAAGGTATGATATGCGTGGTCCATCAATCAGCTGTTTGGCTGTTGAATACAGTAGGCCTGTAAGAAAATACATGAAACAGCATCGTTTTCCCCCTCATCTCATCATTGCCATGCATGTTTCTTGTTAATGACTGTATTAATAACCATAAAGTAATCTCCTAGTCCTTACATAATAGTTTAGCAGAGACTGAAGTTGGAAAGGCTGTGTCAGCGGGCAGCGCAGGCAGTAGTGGATACGCGCTAAACGCATGCATGTTAAGTAATTATTAATTATTAATTAATTATTAATTAATTAATTAATTGGCTGAATCTGTAGGGCCTTTTGATTTGGTGAAGCGCCAGGGCCTTGAGAGGGGTTGATCCGACGATCTCAGTAGTGCAAATCATCTTGAGAAGCATGCGACTGTTCTATATTATATCTTGGTGGTTTGGTGAAGTACTGTAAACTGTAAGTGATTGCAACGTTTGCAATGTTTTTTGAAAACCTTATGCCAATACCTCTAACACCATATGCCACAATTGAAAAGCTAGCACACCAATGCACAATTTTGATGATGATGTACGAATTCCCTCCCAGCAACCAGCATAATCCCCAAAAGGACCTGGCCGTTCACCCTGAATTAAGGACAGCGATGATGCCACAGAGGGGAATCTGGCATCCTTTCCCTTTCTTATTCCTGCTGTTTACGCTTTATCTCACTGCTATACCGGCTTACGTCCTGAAAGACTGCACTATTCTTTACTCTGAAAATGTCACCGCTGGTGTTTCAGTAGATTGTGAGCGCCGTCAACTCGGTAGCATACCAGACAACATTCCCAGAGAAGTTATGGCATTATCACTCATTCATAACAACATTCTAATGATAAACAGGACGGATTTGATGAATCTGATGAATCTCCGAGAATTGTCACTGGGTTTTAATTCAATAACTCATGTCGATGACGGGGCTTTTAGTCGGTTGGGGGAACTTAAAGTGTTCCATATGAACAATAACCTTCTAACAACACTGACAGACAATATGTTTCAGGGACTGTCTAACCTCTTGCTATTGGGCTTGGATTGGAACGAGATCCGGTTCATCAGCCATGCTGCCTTCCAGTCACTCCCCAGTTTACAGGAACTATATCTGAATTTCAACTATATACATCAAATGGCCGATGTCATCACCATCTTACAAGTACCACGATTGCATGTGCTGGAAATCACAATTGAGGAATTAGTGTGTTTTCAGTCAAAAGATCTGCCATTAAACATGTCCTCTGAGCTCAGGGCATTGAGAATTATTTCAGATTCCATAAAAACGTTTAGCATCACAACAGCTGTATTTCCAAATCTGAAGACAATTGATCTGACACAATGTTGTGACGAATCAGGATGGGAGTGGGACATACCAGACAAGTATTTTCTCAGGAATATAACGCATGTGTATTTTGCTTTTCCAACTTCTTTTAACGCCATCAGAAAGTCTCTACAGAACCTTGATTCACTAGAGTGCCTACAGCTGTCTTCTATGGAGGAGTGGCTAAACAGAGGTCTATTGAATATTGCCTGCAAAATACCCACACTGAAGACACTTGACCTACACAATAATCATGCGCCCGACTTAAGTGAACTGACAACTTGTACTCAGCTAACCAACCTTGATCTATCATATAATTCCCTGACTGGACTGTCAAAGGATTCAATCAAACAAATGGCACAACTGAGTCTCCTGAGACTAGACAGCAACGAGCTTACTAAAGTGCCAGACGATGTCAAGGATCTCTCCATGCTTCAAATCTTACACCTGGAAGACAATAATATAAATAATTTACTCTGCTCAGACTTCTTAAATTTAACCAGACTCACACACCTTCATCTAGATTTCAACCAAATCACTGAAATGAAACCGTGTGTTTTTCAACATCTCAGCGAGTTAAAGGTTCTAACTATGACAAAAAATTACATTAAAGAGCTTGGCACTACATTCTGGACTGGTTCACAGAAACTAGAATTATTGGATTTAAATATGAATGACATTTTTAAATTAGAAGATCATGATTTTAAAAGTCTTTCGTCTCTGAAGCACTTAGATGTGTATTCAGACGGATTTTTGGAGAACTATGGTTGGTTGTTCGAATTAGCTTTTGAAGGACTGGTTGGGCTGAAGTACCTTACATTACGAAATTTCAGGTTGGAGGAACTCAGCAAAGATCCGCAGCCAAGAAACGCTTTTGAAGGACTGGATGAACTTGAAACCCTTACTCTAATTTCTCTGCTGAGTTGCCGTGACTTACCGTTATTGAAGAGCCTGAAAAGCCTTACAATACAATGCAAGGATCAATTATTTACTCAAAACATATCGTACATCACATTTAAAAACACACCAAACTTACAAGTTCTCGATCTCTCCCACAATGAACTGAAGTCCCTAGATTTCCTGGAACAGTCCAACCTGACTCGAGTGTCTTTACTGGACCTGAGCCAGAACGAGTTGACGGTGATCAATATCTCGGTGTTCAGTTTTCTTCCTGCTCTCAGGTATCTTAAGATGAGTGGCAATCCTTTCGCTTGCGAATGCACTAATTCCGACTTTCAGCAGTGGATTCTGAACAACAGCCAAACTCAGGTGGTTGATGCTCACAGCTACACTTGTGGCTATCCTCTGATGAAAAAGGGAACCAGATTTCTGGACTTTGACTTCCATTCCTGTTGGATGGACGCTAGCTTCGTCTGCTATGTTTCCTCCACTTGTGTGATTGTGCTCACTATTCTCACAACCTTCGCCTACCGCTTCCTGAGTTTGCAGCTCCTCTATGCCTACTACCTCTTCCTGGCCTTCCTTTATGATGCCCAGAAAAGAAAGAGGGGGTCTCCTCAGCGCTACGATGCCTTCATCTCCTACAACGTTCACGATGAGCTCTGGGTTTACAGAGAGATGCTTCCAGTGCTGGAGGGAGAGCAGGGCTGGAGACTCTGTCTGCACCACCGAGACTTCCTACCAGGTACAAACTAATCTCTGTCTCTCACTTGCAGTGCACTGTAATTATCTATACCTGCCCGTTTAAAAGTGTTGGAGACATTTTGACAGGGCATATTGTGTTTCAAGGACCACTTTTCAACTCATTTTCATATAATTTGTCCTCACTAATGTTCATGTAGCCCCTCTCGGGACACCCTGGGTCAGCTCATTCTATCGTGCCGACCCATGGGGTCCCTGTTTGGGGGAGGCATACTATCATCCGACAGAGCATTGCTCCGAAGGAGCAATGCTCCGAGGTGCGCTGCGGGTCGGGAGAGGGTTGCGGTTAGGTTTAGGTGTCTGCCCCGGGGGAGGTTAGGGTTAGGGTGAGGGAGGAGGTAGGTTGTCGTTCGGACCAATGCTCCGTCGGATGAAAAGCATGCACTCCCTGTTTGGAAGTTTGTTTTCTTATGCAAATGATAGAAACGTCGTCTCTGTGGCGTTTGAGTGATTCTGATCGTTTGAGTGATTCTGATCGTTTGAGTGATTCTGATTCTTAGAGCTATAGTATACAACGGAAACCGCTGCGAATCTTCCTGTGCCGCAGAAGCCGTTAAGTATTTTTAATCTGTGTTTGACCGATTTGGTAGCTTTGATTCCTCTCTTCCTTCCTTGTTTATTGACACCTCATTGTACCGCCTATCTGGCTAGCTAGTGGCGCTATAGCTATGGCAGAGCAGATCAGAGGCAGGAACGTAGGGACGCACAGCTAGCCAACCCCGCAGCTGGAGGTGGTAACATTGGGATGTCAATAAACAAGGAAGGAAGAGAGGAATCAGAGCTACCAAATCGGTCAAACACAGATTAAAAATACTTAACGGCTTCTGCGGCACAGGAAGATTTGCAGCGGTTTCCGTTGTATCTTATAGCTCTCAGAATCAGAATCACTCAAACGATCAGAATCACTCAAACGTCGCAGAAACAACGTTTCCGACGGTATTTATGTTTGTGTACCTGGTAGCAGGTTAGCGATGGAACAGGACCCCATGGTATGAAGTCTTAAAAATGTCAGAAACTTCACTACCATTGGGTTCTGACTCGTGGGGCTAATGTTCATGATAAAATATCACCATTGTCTTCTACTCAGTCTGTGTCTCAAGGCAAAGGCAATGGCAATGTTCTTTTTTTAACCAAGATTTTCTTTTTTTTTTACAAAATATTTAGATTATTATTATTGTGAGAAGGATGGCTTCTATTTCAACTTTTCAGGAATAGAAAGCCTGCAGTTTCCATTAGCTTGGTTTCCCCATCGATGATGTCACTGGTGGACGGGTTTCTGAAATGCCCACAGCCCTCCCATGAGACTAAAGAGAGCAGACAAAAATTGTGGCATTTTATCATGAACATTATAGTGAGGACCAATTATATGAAGGTAGGTTGAAAAGTAGTCCTCTAATGGCATTATTATGGCAGTATTTAACTCATTTTGGGCGGGAACCCCTTTTGGTGTTTTAAAGCATTATGTTATGCTTTAGCTATTGAAAAATAGCAGAACAGCTATTTTTGAAATATCGTGAAAATGTGCCTGAAATCATTGAATATATTCTTTCAGAGCTTTTAACTCAAATCTTTGCTACTGGGAGGGTCTCTGGAACAACATATTTTCAGATGGGAGTCGGCGGCCAATGTCATATTTGGGGTCCTTGACATGAATATGTTTGAGAACGACTGACATAGAAACATGTTTTTCTTTCAGAAAACTGTCAGGATTTAGAAGACTTCTTTTTTTAATTTCGACATCAGGCCAAAATGGGTTAATGTCTATATGCATAGTAGTTTTGACTGGGGTTTGACTGTTTGTCATGTCTCCAGGTAAAGCCATCATAGAGAACATCACAGAGGCCATCTATGGCAGCAGAAAGACCATCTGTGTCATCAGTCGTCGTTACCTGGAGAGTGAATGGTGCTCCAGAGAGATCCAGATGGCCAGGTGGGCTCCCAAATGACCTAGACATGTATATCACTGCAACATCATGCAAATGTGCATGTTCTCTGAACGCCACATTTACTCACTGGGAAGTGGCAGGAGAATCTGTGCATTCTATTTTATGCAATGTGTGCTTAAAGATTTTGTGAAATAACCGGTCCTATAGATGTACAAATATCACTGTCACGGGGCAACCCGTGCCCTATATACAAACACACATGAAACTGTTGCCTATAACATGCAAGGACTATTGTTTTAACCTTTATTGAAATTGTAATCACTGATTGGTTAGTTGCACTGCTGGTGGCATTTCCCTTGATGAGGAAGGGGCCACGTGCTATGCAGGAGAGGGGTGTTTCTCGAGTAATTGTCATTGAGTGGTTATTCTGTTTTATACTTGTTTATTTGTAACACATTATTTAGAATGTTTAGGTTACTGTTTATTCAAGGTGGTTGATGGAAGTATTTATATTGGTGAAGTATGTGAGAAGAAATGTGCTAATTGAGTCTGTGCCCAGTGGTAGGATCCACTCCTATTTAAAGGAGGCTGCAGGGACAGGCTAGTTAGTTAGAAGTGGGCAATGACACAGGTAACATCCCTGAGGGAGAGCTGCAGGCCCTTGTGTGATCAGGGTACAGCCTGAAGAGAGGGGGTCATACCTATGTTCCCTCAGCCCTATGTTCGCTCAGCCCTGAGGTGTGCTGCGGGTCGGGAGAGGGTTGCGGTTAGGTTTAGGTGTCTGCCCCGGGGGAGGTTAGGGTTAGGGTGAGGGAGGAGGTAGGTTGTCGTAGGCTGAGGGAACATAGAGCTGAGGGAACATAGGTACGGTCCCGAAGAGAGCTCTTATCCAGTTGGGTTTTGTTTGTAGTGTGTAGTGTTCATTTTATTTCTCAGTATTATTGTTATTGTTATTTTCCTGGTTTCACACTGTTGAATCTGTCCTGGACTTTGGTGGAGGAGTTTTAGGGAAAAATAAAGACCCTTAAACTGCATTACTGACTGTACTTGGAGCCTTGGCCGTTCGGGCAACTTTACAATCACATTTTCATATTTTTTGATTTATCAAAAGCTGTAGCCCTAACCCATTAATGTCCATTCCATTAGCCTGGACTGTGGCACCTAGGCTGCTAATGTTGCCACTTGCCTGACAGTGTGTCGCGGGTTTGACTGCCGATCCCGACGACCTTTTTTTGTGACCAACAATTTATTTTATTTTACCTTTGCTGCTTTTCATTCTCCCCATGTCTTGTCAGGCTACTATATCAATAAAGAAAATACAAAAATAATAATTAAATTCAATTCAATTCAAATGTTTAAATAATAACCCTTTTCACTGTACATAAATGTTTACTTGCAGTATAGATGCAGCTTCACTTACTGCATGTGTTTCCTTATTGTAAGCTGCAGTGCCGTATGTCTTACTGTGAATGAGTCTGCACATAACGCAAGTAATGTCTGAGTCTTAGCCTATACTGTAAAGCTGCTCTGCTCTGCTGTCCTGTGTGTGCAGCTACCGTCTGTTTGACGAGAAGAAGGACGTGTTGATCCTGGTGTTCCTGGAGGACATTCCAGCCCAGCGGTTGTCTCCCTACTTTCGCATGAGGAGGCTGGTGAAGAGACACACCTACCTGAGCTGGTCCCAGGCTGCACAGAACCCTGGACTGTTCTGGCAGAACCTGCGCCGAGCTCTGGACACCCCTGACACCGACCTGCGTTTGAATGGATCGACGACGTAATTTATATACGCCGTTACGAATTATTATAGCCCTATAGTTTGTGGTAACTAACCGAAAGTGCAGGGCAACTGATGTTGCATTTGTTTTCAATCCCTGAGTCAAACATACATTCTAGCTAGTTCGATGAGATTTTAAAGCTGGGACACACCTTTTTGGGTGTCTGGTTTCATTCAGCCTGTTCTAAAAGTGCTTTGTTATTATTATTATTATTATTGTTGATTTTATTATGTTTTCTTTTCTGCTGTTAGTTCAACAGGGGCTCAGGGGTAGAGTGACCGGATGGTCCCAGTTCGAACCCTGTGGGCTCCCCCAGAGTTAGTGTCGAAGTGTCCTTGAGCAAGACTCTGAACCCCTGATTGCTCCTGACAGGCAGGTTGGTGCCTTGCATGGTTTCCTCCGGCATCGGTGTATGAATGGGTGAATGTAATGCACAATCTATGTAAAGCGCCTTGGATAAAGGTGCTATATAAATGCACCATTTACCATTTTATCAATGACAATCTCCTGATTGAGATATTAAATGTCCATTATGTGACACAATACTTAATTAATAGATTATCTAATTAATAGATTATTTATGCGGGTCAACCATGAACAGATCACTAATAAGGAGGAGGATAGAGCGTGGGAACCAACGTCCATCCTGCTAATTGTTTCAGTTTCTTAACCCATTCTGACCTGAGATCAGATTCATACGAGGTTTCCGCCGGACACACACTGGTCTGATTAACCCATTCTGACCTGAGATCAGATTCTAAAAAATGTCAGTCGTTCTGTCGATTTTTCAAAAATAGCAGACCTACAAGCTCGTATCGCGCCACCGATCTGCTAATTTTCAATAGCTAAAGCATAACATGATGCTGACACCAAAATGGGTGCCCGGTCAGAATGGGTTAAGGAAGGAGAGGGGGGGGGGGGGGGGGGAGGAGGGGGGTTGCACAACATGGTCTTTCATTTCCCCATCCTGATAATCTCCTTCTGTGTGTGGGTGCGTGCTAGTGCGTGGTGGAATGGGCTGCTTAGCCTGTGTAACGAGAAGATCTACAAGCTCATAGATCTACGAGCTTGTAGATCTGCCATTTTTGAAAAAAAGGTGAAAATGTGGCGCAAATCTTTGAATATATACAAAATATAAATTGTCTTCTCTTTTTTTTTTTATGTTTTTTTGTGGCTTTCGGCCTTTTTTATTTTAAATGTTTCATGGAGGGACAGACAGTAGGCTGACAGGACATGGGGAGAGAGATGGGGGGGGGGGGGGGTAGACATGCAGTAAGGGCCGTCGGGATGGGGAGTCGAACCCGCGGCACACTGCCAGACTCAGGCTGTACCGGCCAACCCGCGGCACACTGCCAGACTCAGGCTGTACCGGCCAACCCGCGGCACACTGCCAGACTCAGGCTGTACCGGCCAACCCGCGGCACACTGCCAGACTCAGGCTGTACCGGCCAACCCGCGGCACACTGCCAGACTCAGGCTGTACCGGCCAACCCGCGGCACACTGCCAGACTCAGGCTGTACCGGCCAACCCGCGGCACACTGCCAGACTCAGGCTGTACCGGCCAACCCGCGGCACACTGCCAGACTCAGGCTATACCGGCCAACCCGCGGCACACTGCCAGACTCAGGCTGTACCGGCCAACCCGCGGCACACTGCCAGACTCAGGCTGTACCGGCCAACCCGCGGCACACTGCCAGACTCAGGCTATACCGGCCAACCCGCGGCACACTGCCAGACTCAGGCTATACCGGCCAACCCGCGGCACACTGCCAGACTCAGGCTATACCGGCCAAGGTGCCTGGACCGCTGAACCACAGCCCAGGCCCAGAGCCTCAAATCTCTGCTTCTGGGTGGGGGGGGGGGGGGGTCCCCCGATGGGGATCGGCGGCCAATTACATACATATTTTTGGGGGTCCTTGACATGAACATGTTGAGCAATAATGTTCAATAGAAAAAGCTTTTGTAACATCCTTGCCAATAGCCTTGGTGTTGAGGTTGAACTTAAATAAATGAACTAACTATCGCATCACGTGCATGTTCTATTCTTATGCAGTATAGCCACTTACATGCTTGACTGTGTGTGTGTGTGTGTGTGTGTGTGTGTGTGTGTGTGTGTGTGTGTGTGTGTGTGTGTGTGTGTGTGTGTGTGTGTGTGTGTGCGTGCGTGTGCGCATGCGTGCGTCATGGACGGACTATCATCATCATTTTTCGACCACGGTCGAGACCATGCAGATTTCACAATGCCACGCCAATGTTACTTCACACCAGACTTCCCGGTTCTTCATTGCCACTCCCAGTTCCTGCTTACTGATGCATGTGTCCCTATACTAGCGATGACATCAGGGAAGGACAGTTTTCTACCTCTGGTCTGCTCTGAGGCAGGACTCCAGAGAAGAAGGGAAGATATAACCTCATTGTCAGCTCTGTAGCAGTGGGCCGGAAAAATGTGTTCTTCTGGATCGCACTGGTGAAGAAACACGGGAAGGTTAGATTAGTCGATGGGTGGCTCTTCTCTTCCAAGACAGATTTTGCGCTCTCATTAGAAGGCGGGTGTAAGTGCCATCCAACCGATTATCCTGTTTCTTTGAAAGTGTTCATGTGTGTGTACACCAGCTCAGTGGCCTTGTGGTTCGATCCCCGGTCATAGTCATACCAAAGTCTGTAAAAATGGGACCCAATGCCTCCCTGCTTGGCACTCAGCATCAAAGGGTTGGATCGGGGGGTCAAATCTACTAGTCAAATGATTCCCGAGTGCGGCATGGCTGCAGCTCACTGCTCCTTGGCTGCGGCTCACAAATGTCACTGCGGTAACTTGTGTGACAAATCGTACGACTTTGACTTTGACTCGGATCCATAGAGTAGAATCGGCTCAACGGTCGTCCTAATGAAAGTCCTTTTGGGAAGAAGATATATATGAACCCAAATACTTGTAGGCCTAGTCATCAACCCGTTTAATTTTTAGACTATTTTGACCCCATTTTTTAGACGGTCATTTAGAAAATTAATTAACATTAACGTCACATTAGTTCCCAAACTCTTGTGAGGGATATTCACCTTACATTTGACTTGTACTTGCACTCTGCAGCTCTTTGCGATGCTCACCTTGTATCCTGTGGTTTTTTGGGGGTTTTTTTTAGCTGAAAAGTTCCCTCTTTTCAGCTATAGGCAGTTACCGGCAACTTCCCTATTCTTGTGGTTAATGTATTCCTTGAATTGTTTTGCAACGTGTTATGACTGGTCCTATATATTATTGCACTGATGACCAATGGGCTGTTCACCTGCAGTTCACACAGCCCGCTACATCCAGCCGGCTACATTCACTGGCATGTATTCATTGCACTTCCGGTGTGAGGTTGGCTCCCATGAAAGTGTCATGGTGCAGCCCAGTCACGTGACCACTGCCTTTCCTTCTCAAAGCTTCCTTGAGCTGCTCAATATTACCTGTCTGCAGATTCAGCCACCATTTTTATACCAGGTGGGTCATACCAAGAACACGCACAGTAATTAGTAGCAATTAACTTAAACAAGGCAAACTAAGGCCATTACTTAAACCATATACAATTTACATTTCATATTTCAAGCACCACTTTACAAACACAATTATATAGGCCTGGTATAATTAGAAAAGCTACAATATGTGTGTGTGTGTATCTGTGCAATGCATAGAGGCAACGGCGCTTCCTTTCAGGAGGTGTGGGCCCCACTATTAGACTATTTTCCTGCTGAAATATCTGGGATCCTTCTAAAAGCCCCGTTGACTGGACAGATCTAGTTCTGCTTCCTATGGTATGGTGTGAATGATGGTGTAGATGGACTGGATCGAGGAACCCCCATGTCCTAATGTTGTTGTTTTGTTTTTGTTTTTTGTTCATATGTTATGTCAGTATGTCCTTACTCCTTTGTAAAGTAAGTAACTGTACGTGATTTTTTTTTTTTTTTAAACCAATACAAATATTAAAACAAAAATTAATAAAAGCTACAATATAAAACGGGAACAAACACCCCTCTCCTCTACAGCGCTTGGCACCTCCCAATCAACAGGAGGATTGGCAGCACAGGAGAGGACAGGTGGCTCAACAATCATGTTCACAATTCCAATGTCCAGGAATTATTCAGATATACTAGAGAGACACACTATATAAAACGCACCACTCCCCACAGTCACTTCCAAGCTGGCCAGCGATAATTGCGAACGCAGTGAGCCACTTACTATGACAGCAGGGGCTGAGTGTCTGTGTGTGTGTGTGTCACGCTGTTATGTCACGCTGTTACACCACCGGCCCGCCACCAGAGGGCGCAGCTGTGGCACGCACGCACGCACACACACACACACACACACACACACACACAGGGCGCAGCTGTAGCACACACACACACAACCACACACACACGAGCTGCGTTCGCTTCACGCGTTTGCGCGTCTTACTTGTGAATTAGAAGAAACTGTGTATTCAGATGAGTGTGAGTGTGTGTGCATTATCCCTGTTCAAGGTTCAAGGTTGTCTTTATTTGTCTCCCTTGGGAGAAATGTGTCTTGGAGACAGAGTCACAGCTGCATACAGATAACAGACACGTTCACATATGAAAAGGAAAAAACACCACCCAACATAGCTTGTAGGTCTGCTATTTTTGAAAAATCGAAGAGCGAGTGACATTTCTAGAATCTGATCTCAGGTCAGAATGGGTTAATCAGACCAGTGTGTGTCCAGTGGAAACCTCGTATGAATCTGATCTCAGGTCAGAATGGGCTAATAGGGCACAGTAAAGTGCACTGTCTCTAATAGGGCACGTGGTCTCGGGGGGAGTGAGTGAATGTCTGACACGCCCACATGCTGATCACAAACTGGACATAAAAGTGCTTCTGTTTCTGCATTTATTTTCAACACAGGAAGGACGACGTACACAGCGTAGCCTACTGAAGGTTTGAGAATCCTCCTTTCCGCCGCTCCTCCTTGTTACTTCTCTTGAGAGATACGTATCTCAACCTCTCGATCTCAAGGCCACCATCTTCAAACATGATGCCGAGTGTGGGTCTACTTCTCTGTGCTGTGATGACTCTGGCCGGAGCAACAACAGGTGTGTGTTTGTGTGTGCTATGTGGTGTGTGTGGGGGTGTGTGGTGTGGGTGACACTTGGGCAAGAGGCCATGGCCGTTTTTTTAGCCCAAGGAGTGTTTTTCGTGCAAAACGAATGCTTGGAATGGATTCAGAATCATGACAAAACCCTATAGCTGCAATTTGCAACTCTAGATGTTTTTATAATGGGATGAATCTAGAGTTGCAATACCCTCCATTGACTCCCCACTCATCCAATTTGCGTTTGTGATCTGCTTGCATTAAACGACATTAAACTCACCAACATTGCAGCTCTAGGCCAAGCTTGAATTATCCTCTTTAAAACTTTTGTTTCATAAAAATCCACCATAGACATGTTATGAGATTATGTGATTCTTTTTCCAAGTGCTGGAGTTTAGAAGCACTCGTCGTAAGTCACTGAACGTCCCTAGTGTGCCACCTGTTTCGCATTTGCACATAATGCAGGAGGCAGCAGCGCAACCCGTTAATAACGAGTGCTTCCAAACTGCAACACTTGGAAAAAGAATCTCATGCATAGAATTTCTTGACAGAAAGTATCTCACAACAACATGTCTACGGTGGATTTTTATGAAACAAAAGCTTGGCAGATTGAAAAGGGATAATTCAAGCTTGGCCTAGAGCTGCAATGATGAGTTTAACGTTGTTAATACAGATCGCAAACGCAATTTGGATGAGTGGGGAGTCATTGGAGGGTATTGCAACTCTAGATTCTTTACATTATATAAAAATCTAGAGTTGCAAATTGCGGCTAGACAAGCCCATAGTTTGACACATTCATGCGTCTTAAAGCATAATTAAAAAAAAATAAGATTTGTTTTGCCTTAAAGGTTTTTAATGGTACTCCAACTTTCAACCCCTGAATTAGTGAATTTACCATGATCCACAATTTATATAATACTCTATTTTGAGGGGCACTGGCCCCTTCATAGTCAATCGCAAAGGCAATTGACTATGAAGGGAAAATGTACGTCATCTTGTCCCTAACAAACATTAGATGCCCTTAACGATAAAGAGTGTTTGTTGGCACAGTTTGTTTTACATCATCAACATGAGTTCACCTCAAAGGAGTGTGACGCGTTCATTTACGGAGGCTGTTCCACCCCCAGCAACAACTTCCTGACCAGAGGGGGGAGGGGGGGGGGGGTCCCTGAGGGAGTTCCAGGGTCCAGGTCCCCAGCTAAATTATAGTTTGGAACCAAATGGACCCTTGTTGGTCCATTTGGTTCCATCCGTACACTCTCAGAGTTAAATTAACATTGCTTTTACAATATAAATCGTGGGTCCCAGAGATAGACATTGAATGGGGGTTCCATAGAGTAATGCATGTCAAACTGGGGGTCCTTGAAATGAAACGGGTAGAGAGATCTTCTCTCATGGAGGGGTCCCTGGCATATTCTTTTCAAATGGGGGTCCGTGGGGCTAATTGATGTCAATTTGGGGGTCCTTGACATGAAAAGGTTTGGGAACCACTGGTGTAGAGCAGTGGTTCAATATTTGGCCCGCGGACCCCCACGTCTAGAAAGGACCCCTAGAAGAGAAGATTTATTCAAACTAAACCAGCATTATTCCAAATGTTCCTAAATTGTTTTAACACTAGAACACTAAACCCAACTTTTGTCAAACCACTAAAATCCGGGTATATTTTACCCGATGTAATATATTCCATTTAAAAACAAATCATCAAAATATATTAAAGTACAGCAATACATGGCAATTTCAGGTAATCTTTTGGTTTATGGTTTTTATAAGTCTAATGTGGGTATTATTTAAAAAAGAATATTCCTTAAATGTATTGGGAGCTTCTCATTTGGTCCACGCATTCTATATTCCAAAATGTCTCCTTTACAGGAGTAGGTGGCCTATTTTAAAATGTCAATAGCCTACTTCTACTCTACTACATCTCAGAGGCAAATATTACTCTCCACTTATTTTAAAACTTTACTTACTAGTTACTTTGTAAAGGTTGTCTATTACTACAAAACAAGCATTAACCACTTTCATCCCTATACACCAGATGTTTGTTTATACATTATGAACACTTTCTGCACAACTACCTTTGGTACTTTATTTTGATGGCTATACTTTTGTAAGTCGGGTTTGATCTGCATAATGACCTTTGGTACTTTATGTTGATGGCTATACTTTTGTAAGTCCAGTTTGATCTGCATAATGACCTTTGGTACTTTATGTTGATGGCTATACTTTTGTAAGTCCATTTTGATCTGTATAATGACCTTTGGTACTTTATGTTGATGGCTATACTTTTGTAAGTCCAGTTTGATCTGCATAATGACCTTTGGTACTTTATGTTGATGGCTATACTTGTATACTATGTAAGTCCATTTTGAATACCAGACTTTTACTTGTGACAGTATCAACACCATAATGAAGACTTACTCCAAGTAAAACATATTAGTCCTAATTCTTCCTCCAGTGATCGTCATGTTGTAATGGTCATGTTGTTTTTATCTCCATCAGACGCGGTGTCGTGTAGTCTTTCCAAGGATGTCGGGCCATGCCGTGGGGCCATGAAACGGTGGTACTTCAACAATGGCACAGAGGAGTGCGAGCTGTTCGATTACGGGGGCTGCGGCGGCAACCTCAACAACTTCGAGACCATGCAAGTGTGTGACGATCTTTGTCTATGTGGTGTTCCCGTGGATGTTGGGCCGTGCTTTAACGTCATACCTCGGTGGTACTTCAACACAGACACAAAGGAGTGCGAGCTGTTCCAGTACGGGGGCTGTGACGGCAACCTCAACAACTTCGAGACCTTGCAAGAGTGTGACGATCTATGCGGTCACCTGAACATCACAACTGTCACACAACCTCTTGTCCAAAACTGAGCGTTTTCAGAGCAGTGTCTGCTTGGAGAAAAAAGGGACAACCCCCTCCTATCCACCAGTCTCTAAAATAAACATACCCTCATATCATCAAACTGGTGTCTCTGTGTGTGAATCATAACTGTCCTCTAGACAATACCTTTGTGCTCTTAAATATGTCCTATCTAAATGTGTTTTTATTCTAGTTCATGTTGAGCAGGTTGTAGCCTGCTAGTCATAATCAGTTCAATTAGTCAGTTCTCACTTATGTGTGATTGGTTACCAGCCTGTGTGAGTGGCGTATGAACGTGAGTGGTTAACTAGTAGGTGGCTTCTCGGAGGTGATTGGCTGGCTCCTCTCTTCATGGGCGTCACCATAAAGCTGCCCATGGTTCCAGAGGCTCAGAGGTGTTTGTGTTTGCCAGTGTTTTTACATGCGTCACATGTGTTTGTGAGTTGCCAGTTGCCAGTTGCCAGTTTTAACATGGGTTTTTGCATCCTTTCTATGGTAGGGGTGGGCAGTGTTGTTGGGGAAAGTTCACTTTCTACATTAACTTGTTCACAGTTCATAATTCACAACATTTGAACTAAAGTTCATGGTTCAAAAAATGTTACAAATTTTGTCATTCATATTTTGTTGTTGTTGCTGCTGCGAGCGAGCCATTGGTAAAATTATCGCCACAGCCCATATAGAACTAATGCACAACTTACAATGTACGTACAATGGCATCTTGGTCATTGGATCCCTGCTTGGCTTCATTTCACCATGCAGTCACCGGTCTGCCAAATAGTCCAATAATTAAATGGCAAGAGGTTGGGCAAAAGTTGTCGATTATTTTGTTTCTCACCTGATGCTGACAGGACATTAGGTCGTCTAGCCGGGATAAAGAATCTACCCTAATCTGCTCACTGCAAATACCCTAAATCATGACAAATGTAATGGTCGGCACATTTTGGGGACGTTTGGGCAAGTGGCTATGGCCATATTTAGCCCAAGGAGTGTTTTTCATACAAAACTAATGCTTGGAATGGATTCAGAATCATGAAAACCCCCTAGTTTGACGCGTCACATGCTACTTAAAGAATGGATTCAGAATCATGAAAACCCCCTAGTTTGACGCGTCACATGCTACTTAAAGCATAATGACATTTAGAAAATATTGCCTTATAGGTTATCAATAGGACCATCGTGGATTAAGGCAGTGTATTAGCAGAGAGCAGATTTTGGTAGATATTTTTATCCTGGCTAGTAGACCTAATGTCCTGTCAGAATCAGTTGAGAAACAAAATAATCACATTTTGTCCAGCCTGAGAGGATGTTTTTTACTTTACTTACTGGACTAAAACAACTCATCAACATCCTTGCACCTTGGAAGTGTTTCAGACACATTCTTTAAAATGGCAACCGTCTCAACATCAAGCTCCTCCAGACAATTAGCCCTTCACTACTGTAAGTCCCTCCCCAAGTTAGCAGCGACAAAAGCTGGCTCTGCATAGTAACCGTTTGGTTAGCTGCGTTGAGTTGAGTGACGGGTACCGTGGCCACGCCCACATTCTCAGTAAAATCTGCTTCAAACGTATTTTTGCGTGCTTCATTTGTCCAGCTTCTTTATATGTGACGGACAAGGCCTTAAGGGATCTAGTTTGGCATATAATTGGGCCATTTTTATCGAGGGTGCTTTTTTTCCCCCTGACTTCAGCCCCTTTCCCTTTTACCCGTCTGTAGAACAACTGCCCTCTCCAGACCCTGAATGCAGCGTTTACTATAAGGTTAATGAAATGCACATGCCCCTCCTTTTACCCGTCTGTATAACAATTGCCCTCTCCAGACCCTGAATGCAGCGTTTACGACATGGTTAATGAAATGCACATGCCCCTCCTTTTACCCGTCTGTAGAACAACTGCCCTCTCCAGACCCTGAATGCAGCGTTTACGACATGGTTAATGGAATGCACATGCCCCTCCTTTTACCCGTCTGTATAACAACTGCCCTCTCCAGACCCTGAATGCAGCGTTTACGACATGGTTAATGGAATGCACATGCCCCTCCTTTTACCCGTCTGTATAACAACTGCCCTCTCCAGACCCTGAATGCAGCGTTTACGACATGGTTAATGGAATGCACATGCCCCTCCTTTTACCCGTCTGTATAACAACTGCCCTCTCCAGACGCTGAATGCAGCGTTTACGACATGGTTAATGAAATGCACATGCCCCTCCTTTTACCCGTCTGTAGAACAACTGCCCTCTCCAGACCCTGAATGCAGCGTTTACGACATGGTTAATGAAATGCACATGCCCCTCCTTTTACCCGTCTGTATAACAACTGCCCTCTCCAGACCCTGAATGCAGCATTTACTATATAAGGTTAATGAAATGCACATGCCCCTCCTTTTTCCATGCCATATACCTGAAGGCAGCGTTCAGTCTCCTGAACTTTGAACGCAGTATTTTTGCGTTGAACAAATTTGTTTAGAAATCCATGCTGTCGCCTCACAGCTAGAAGGTCCTGGGTTCGATTCCCGCTCGGGGCGCTGTGGGCGCTGGCGGCGTGTTTCCTCCTCCGCGTCATCAGTGCCCATACCCGAAGGCGGGGGTTGGCGAAAGGGCCTTTCTGTGTGGAGTTTGCATGTTCTCCCCGTGTCCCCTATAGGGTAGGTACCCTCACAAAAACTGCCTCACAAAAACTGCCTCCCCATGGCCAGCCGGAGGGTGTGTAGAGCCCAGGATCACATTAGACGATTGACACAGGGGTGAAAATGGGTTACAAAATCGTGGGATGAAAATGATAAAATGTAGAAATCCATGTCGTTACACCTGCATCTCCACTAGCTAAAGAGTGCTGGGTTGCGCCCCGAAAATAGCTGACCTTGTACATCTGCTATTTTCACTTATTTTTTTTGTCCAAAAGTGCCCTCTTAACGGGCTTTCAGCCGCTGCCACTCTCCCTTACTCTCCCTGCACGCTTGGCCCTCTCACTCGGACCCCTCCGTGGTCAGCTTGTCGATGAGGTCGTCCCTCTCACTCGGACCCCTCCGTGGTCAGCTTGTCGATGAGGTCGGCCCTCTCACTCGGACCCCTCCGTGGTCAGCTTGTCGATGAGGTCGTCGATGGTGTAGGACACCAGCTTGATGTCGTCCTTGTCGCCCATGCGGTGCTGGCCCTGCCGCCGCAGGATGAGGTCCACGTCGGGGCTGAGGACGCGCTCGGTCACCTGCATGGAGACGTGCCACGGCACGTCCTGGTCCCGCAGGCCGTGGATGAGCCGCACGGGGCACAGGACGGGGATGGGGCTCTGCAGCACGCAGTGGCCCTCCGCCTCCCGCAGGAAGGCCATGCTGAAGCTGAGCACGCCGCCCTCCGCGTGCCTGCTGGGCACCGACCACGCGCCCTTCTCCTCGCACTCGGCGCGCGTCTCCAGAGGGAGGGCGTTGAAGGACGTGACCACGTGGTCGGCCGCCGTGGAGATGCCCACCAGCGCCGCCGTCTTCTCCGGGCGCGCGATGCCGGCCAGGAGCATCAGCCAGCCGCCCAGGCTGGAGCCCACCAGGATCTGGGGCCCTTCCGTCAGCTCGTCCAGCACGAAGAGGACGTCCTTCTTCCAGGCACCGACCGTCCCCTCCTCCAGCACGCCCTCGGAGGCCCCGTGGCCCGTGTAGTCGAACCTCAGGTACGAGTGTCCCAGAGACCTGCAGAAGTCCTCCAGGGCCTCGGCCTTCTGTCCGTTCATGGTGGAGGCGTAGCCTGGCAGGAACACCACGCCCGGGCTCTTGCCCTTCAGCCTTCTGTAGGCCAGCGTTGGGAGATCTGGTCTCGTAGCAAACTGCACGGTGGTGGTCTTATGTCTCACCCCTGCCAAGCCGTTTGGTGAGAACATATGTCGTCTCACTCCTGCCAAACCGTTTGGTGAGAACATATGTCTCACTCCTGCCAAACCGTTTGGTGAGAACGTAGCGGTGCCCCCGTTGCTTAAAATCTGTGAAAGTGCCCTGCGACAGGACCTCAGCGCCGCAGCTGCCATACCGCTCCACCGTGACACGCTGTGGAAATATCCCTTTAAATAGATTGAAATTCAAGTTGGACAGCGTGATGATGCCATAAAATGGGTTGCAAGGCCAAATATCCTGTCTCCTATAGGACTCTCGCCAGGAGCGTAGAGTAAATACTGCTTGCTTCTCAACTCAGGGGGGGGGGGGGATAACCACGCATTATATGCAGCTTGACTGGATGCTTGTCACGATGATGATGCCAGTCGTCTGTATCCATATATGGAGTTCTACATTTGTCACGATCTCAGCACCAGATGTCTGTCGTCTCCATATATGGCCAACTAACGCCCTTACTTTAAGTTACTTTACATAACGAAACTACTTTTTGCTGTAACTTGTAACGTAACTATTTTTCCCATTCTGTAACGCCATTATAGTTACTGTGTTTTCAATGGGTGAGTTAATATCGCAACAAAACAAAATAAGTGACATTTGAAATCACTGAATATACCTTTAAAGTAAAGTAACTAGTTACTAGTTAGTAACTTTTTCAGACAACTATAACTAATTACTTTTCAAAAGTAACTTGAACAACACTGCACTTCAGGGGGACATTCTCCACAGACCAGGCCATATGTACAGTATGTTACACTGATAACATCCCCATTATGGTTATGAAAGGATACAGGCAGACAACAGACAGATACGGAGATCTCCATGTATGGGCACAAAAGACACAGACAGACAGGGTGCTATGACAACAGATATAAAGACAGAGACAGACAGGGTGCTATGACAACAGATATAAAGACACAGACAGACAGGGTGCTATGACAACAGATATAAAGACACAGACAGACAGGGTGCTATGACAACAGATATAAAAGTTATTGTATACTAGGGTGGACAAAAGACACAGACAGACAGGGTGCTATGACAACAGATAGAAAGGTTATTGTATACTAGGGTGGACAAAAGACACAGACAGACAGGGTGCTATGACAACAGATATAAAGACACAGACAGACAGGGTGCTATGACAACAGATATAAAGACACAGACAGACAGGGTGCTATGACAACAGATAGAAAGGTTATTGTATACTAGGGTGGACAAAAGACACAGACAGACAGGGTGCTATGACAACAGATATAAAGACACAGACAGACAGGGTGCTATGACAACAGATATAAAGGTTATTGTATACTAGGGTGGACAAAAGACACAGACAGACAGGGTGCTATGACAACAGATATAACAGTTATGACAGACAGGGTGCTATATGACAACAGATATAAAGACACAGACAGACAGGGTGCTATGACAACAGATATAAAAGTTATTGTATACTAGGGTGGACAAAAGACACAGACAGACAGGGTGCTATGACAACAGATATAAAGACACAGACAGACAGGGTGCTATGACAACAGATATAAAAGTTATTGTATACTAGGGTGGACAAAAGACACAGACAGACAGGGTGCTATGACAACAGATATAAAGGTTATTGTATACTAGGGTGGACAAAAGACACAGACAGGGTGCTATGACAACAGATATAAAGGTTATTGTATACTAGGGTGGACAAAAGACACAGACAGACAGGGTGCTATGACAACAGATATAAAGGTTATTGTATACTAGGGTGGACAAAAGACACAGGCAGAAAGGCTGCTATGACAACAGATAGAAAGGTTATTGTATACTAGGGTGGACAAAAGACACAGACAGACAGGGTGCTATGACAACAGATATAAAAGTTATTGTATACTAGCAGTGGCGTGCACAGACATTTAGAGGGGCAGGGGCTCAAGTGAAAACAGGGCACCTTGTGCAGCGCATTTTGGGGCAGGAACCCATTTTGGTGCTTTAGCTATTGAAAAATAGCAGATCTACAAGCTCGTAGCGCGCCACCGAGTGGCGCGCTACGAGCTTGTAGGTCTGCTATTTTTCTTTAATCGAAGAACCACTGACATAGAAACACAGCTTTAGATTGTGGGGGGCCTAAATAATATAGTAGAAGCGTTCTTTTATCAAGATAAAAAAAAGGAAAAAAAAGAGCAAAATTGCCAAAAGTGCTCTAGCACCCCCTAGTGTCTATTTGTGCACGCCACTGTATACTAGGGTGGCCGGGGTATGTACAGTATAGAGGGTATGCGTGTGACATCATCATCATCATCATAGGCTACCTGGAAGTTATGCGGGAACGCCCGCCACTGAGTGGCATAAAAGGACTTTCTGCCTGGCCTTGACAGCCTGGATACATCCAAACAGAAAAGTCCTATTTGATTGCATTACATGACTTTAAAGGGACACTTCACCCTTTTTGCTAAAAAATATATGTTAATGACGTTTAGAAGCTTTAGAACACTTTCCTGGGGGTCTTTATGTGTGTAATATGTGGTTTTAGATATTTTAGATTGTAGCAGTGAGCCTGGTGTCTCTGATGTCATGGACACTGGGCTCACTTCCTTCCTGGACTACATGTTGTCTCAGTAAGACAGCTCTCCCCCCTATCCACAAGGAGGAGCAGTGCACCAAAGAATTATGGGAATTGTAGTCCAGGAAGGTAGTGAGACCAGTGTCCATGACATCAGAGACACTGTGCTCACTGCTACAATCTAAAATATCTAAAACCACATATTACACACATAAAGACCCCCAGGAAAGTGTTCTAAAGCTTCTAAACATGATTAACATATATTTTTTAGCAAAAAGGGTGAAGTGTCCCTTTAAACAACATTAAATTCACTTTGTCACTCACTTTGCCACTCGATCTGCCATTCACTTTATGCATGCACATATACCTCTATTCCAAACTTGCAAAAAGTGTAATGCTTTATGGTGTCGTCCACTCACAGTTAACAGTTGTTGTATTGAGTTGCGAAATGTAGGCCTACTGTAGTTCTGCAAACTGTTAATAAATCAATCAATCAATGAAGATATAGATGATCCAACTTCACTTGACAATCAAATGAATTAACATTAGGCCTACTGTGGAGTGTGGACAGAGTACCTACAGACATGCTCATGTAAACGGCATGCCCTTCGTCATTGCTTATTATGGAGATTTAGCCACCGTTTATATAAAATAAAAATATCCCTGAGCAGAGTAGGGGCAGCCCACTAGAGGGGGCTGTTAACCACAACATGACAGGCCCGGCTAGCTCAGTCGGTAGAGCATGAGACTCTTAATCTCAGGGTCGTGGGTTCGAGCCCCACGTTGGGCGCAATATTTATGTGTGTGTGTGTGTGTGTGTGTGTGTGTGTGTGTGTGTGAAAGCACTGACTAGTGACTACAGTAATTGTAATAGAACACAATTGTTATTGTAGTTGTGGTATCGTAAGACAGTTTTTCTAAGCAAATGTGACTCCGGTCTCCGTTTACTGTATTCCCTTGCTTCACTTCAACACCTGCTTTGGAGCTACAAACAACCATTCCAACGGACGACAATAAACGGCCAACTATACAACGATCCCCGGCGCATCTTGACCTGTCTCTGTCCCTGTCACCAATCACACACGGAGCAGTGCTATTTCCCCCTTTATTTTTTCAAGCCTCTTTTTATGTTTTGTTGTTTTGGAGACGATTAGAGAGCCGCTCTGCTCGGACAGACGGACTATACCTTCGTTTACTAACATTCACGTTGCGTCTGCGTTGCGTGGATCTGGAACATTATAGGCTACTGTTTATTTATTTATGAACGGCGAGGTGGATATGCAATGAATTGACGGGTGGTAACTATTTACAAACATTGCAAACTATTGGGTCTTGTTTCATGAACTGATGAACTGTTTGTGTTTGGGTTGGTCGAATTTCAATATAATAACTTGAAACTGAGTTGACAACTTGTTTTGTGTGTTATTTCTTGGTATAAGGGTTTACATTTTAATATGTAAGTCCTGTGTCGGTTTCACCCAGATGAGGAAGAACTCATGAAAAAGGAGAAACATTTCTCTGGTAGAACTATACCTGGCACCCCTAAGACAAATAACCATCTAACTGTGGAAACCGTTACAGCATGTCTTATATGGCTGTTTGTGGGGCGTTCCACATTTTGGTGGCATAGGAGCGAAAATAATTTAGTCCCTTGTTGTTTGTGCCGAATCTGGGGCGAACATGGTTTTCTGATCAATTTAGATTTGAAATTGTGCAACTTTGTTATTACTTGGCTTATTTCTAGCTGTACATAAAAAGGACAAAGATAATCTAAACAATTGCAAGTAAACTGAAATGAACAATGAATGAATTTCAATAAAAGTGTTAAAGTATTTCTCCACAACCACGTGCAAAAACATTATATCGGCCTATAGCCTAAATGGCATGATGCTGCTGCTAAAGAGCTGCTTGTTTATTGTAGCCTATATAACATAGGGTGAACACCAGGCGGCCTGGTTTGATCCGGATAGTATAATAGTAGTTTTCAGTGGTTGCATTTAGAAAATATAGTTTAAATGTTGCGATAGGGCCAAGTAGAGGCAGCCCACTAGGGGGAGCTGTTTACCGTGTCTTCACAAGCCCGGCTAGCTCAGTCGGTAGAGCATGAGACTCTTAATCTCAGGGTCGTGGGTTCGAGCCCCACGTTGGGCGCAAGATTTATGTTTAAAAGGCCTGGATGTATAAATAAACAAAAAGAAAGTGTGTGTGTGTGTGTGTGTGTGTGTGTGTGTGTGTGTGTGTGTGTGTGGCACTGGCTACAGTAAATGGAATAGAACACAATTGTAATTGTTGTGTTATCGTAAGCCAGTTTTTCTAAGCAAATGTTTCATTGATTGATTGATTGAATTATTTATTAACAGTTTGCAGAATTACAGTAGCCTACATTTCAAGCACAACTCAATACAAAGACTGTTAACTGTGAGTGGACGACACCATAAAGCATTACACTGGTTTACAAGAGGGTCCACCGTTTTCAATTCATAACATTTAGAGACGTACAAATATACACTTCTATATAGCCAAAAACAGGAAATCATCATAATAAAGGAGGTAAAAGGGGAAAAACATATACAGTGAGTGGGAAAATACTTCAACACCTGCTTTGGAAATGCTGCTGCGAGCTGCTTGTCTAGCCTTCTATATAACATAGGGTGAACACCAGGCGGCCTGGTTTGATCCGGATAGTATAATAGTAGTTTTCAGTGGTTGCATTTAGAAAATAATAGTTTAAATATTGCGATAGGGCCAAGTAGAGGCAGCCCACTAGGGGGAGCTGTTTACCATGTCATCACAAGCCCGGCTAGCTCAGTCGGTAGAGCATGAGACTCTTAATCTCAGGGTCGTGGGTTCGAGCCCCACGTTGGGCGCAAGATTTATGTTTAAAAGGCCTGGATGTATAAAGCAAGAGAGTTTGTGGGTGTGTGTAACCAACCATATATATAAAGAGGGTATGCGCATGCATAAAGTCAATGGCAGATTAAGTGACATAAGTGAATTTAATGTTATTTAAAGTCAATTAATGCAATCAAATATGACTTTTCTGTTTGGAAGTATGGGCTGTCAAGGCCAGAAAGTCGTTTTTTTGCCACTTAGACATCCCCATTCCTATAGAATTCAGGTAAGGTACCATGTGTGCTCTATTGTTCTCTATTTCTGTATTTGGAGATCGTGACGAACAACTGTGACGTCACCACCAGCATAAGAGAGAAAGAGAGGATGGTTGTTAAAGATAGGTTGTGAGACTTATATGCGGTTTGTTGTTTCTCGGAGCAATATCGAGCAAAATTTGCATATATATGCCTGTTATAAGAGATGATAACATTCGGAAGTGCCTGTGAAGAATGAAAACACAAGATTTGGCGTCGCCTGTTCACGTCAATGTCCCAGAAAAGATTCAAACACAAGATTTAGCCCCTCCCGTTCATGTCCACGTCCTCGATAAGACACATGTACATGTCCATTGGTTGCGTAATAAGAACTCGCGGACCAAGACCAGAGAAACACACTGGAAGGACGACGCTGGGCACCCTCACCCCTCCGTCAGGTCCAAGTCCTGTAGCCCAAGGATACCTCCAGAAGGGTCATTCTCAAAGGCAAACGTAAGCACAACATATAAGTGGCACACGTCAACCCAGCCATTTGCACCCGGATCACATGGTGACCCTTGCAGAAATGCCGATGCTGAAGAGGGTTACTCTCACGAGAATCATGGCAGTAAGGACAGCCTGACGTTGGACGATTTAGGAGGAGTGCATAAGAATGAGTCACAGAGGTGGATGAAGGGAACGGTACGGCCACAGCAGACACAAAGTATGAATGTTTACCGTCCTACCGCGGAGGCCGCCGCATCCAAAGATAGGACCGCCAGCAGATTAGATGCGGTGGAGCCTCACGGGGACACGGAGCTGCTCTTGAGGACACTGGTAGAAGCCGAGATTGATGGTGATTCCATAGCCAGGCAACTGTCGGCGTTGATGGACACTGTAGACGGTCTGCCCAAGGATAAAAGACCATCAAAGACGGATGTTGTTTCACTTGGAAAACAGCGGGACTTGTTGCAAGAAAAGATCAGGCTATTTGACAGCACAAACCGCATACTGCGAGACCGTCTCAGAGAGTGGCGCGACTATGAGAGAGACACCATAACAAACCGACTGGCTGACTGTGAAGCAGAGAATATTGTTCTTTTGGCCAAGCTCAACAACAAAGAGAAAGAGACTACTGAGCTTGCGGGGCATTTGCACCTTCAAAGGGACAACACCATGGCTTCAACAGAGCTATCCAAAACGCTCAACTCCACGCGCAACCGTCTCGAAAATCAACTGTCCAGGACAGAAGCAGAGAGCAGTCACCTCGCCACCCAGATACAGAGGATGGAGCACAACCTGAAGGCCCAGCAGGACGAGCTGCAGATGCTGAGGCAGCAGCGACAGGAGCGAGAGAGGCGAGAGTGGTGTGACTACGAGAAGGACGAAGTAGAAAAGAGACTGGCCGACTGTGAAGCAAAGAACAGTGTCCTTTTGGCCAAACTCAACAACAAGGAGAAGGAGACTACCGAGCTCGCCGGGCGTTTGGAGTTTCAAAAGGGCAGCATGAAGACTACTGCAGAGATATCCAAAACTCTCCAGTCCACCTGCAACCATCTGGAAACTCAACTGCGCAGGAAAGAAGCGGAGAACAGTCACCTAGCCGCCCTGATCCAGACCATGGAGGCCCAGCAGGAGGAGCTGAAGATGCTGAAGCAGCAGCGGCAGGACAGAGAGAGGCTGAGTATGGAAACTGTGTCTGTGTTGAAACATCAGGCTCACCAGGCCACTGAGACCGTCAGGCAGCTCTCTGCAGAGCTACAGCAGAAGGAGACCCAACTGGCAGAGGTTCACTCAAAATCAAAGGAATGGGGCACCCGCCAGACACGAGATCTGGCCGCTAAGAGCCAGCTTGAGGAGGAGATCACCCGTCTTAAAGCCTTGGGCACCCGCCAGACACAAGATCTGGCCGCTAGGAGCCAGCTTGAGGAGGAGATCACCCGTCTTAAACCCAAGGTGACCGAGCTAACCACGAGGCTGCAGGCTGAAGAGGACAAGTGCAGAGAATACAGAGAAGAGCTGGCAGCCCAGCAGAATATCCTTGGCATTAAACCGCAGCTCGAGAAGGAGATCACCCGTCTTAAATCCCAGGTGGCCGAACTGACCACAATGCTGCACGCCGAAGAGGAGAAATGCAGAGTATACAGGGAAGAGATGACTCAGCGTAGCTTTAGCATCGATGCTACCTTGGATGACCCGGGCCAGGCTTCTCCGATTCCTGACTGGGTTGGTGGCTTGACTCACCAACCCGGTCAGGAATCGGAGGAGTACTCTCTGAGGCTGGAGAATGTGCAGAAGGAGGCGCAGAAGGAGGCGCGCGAGGTGAAGGCTCACCTTGAGGGCGAGATAAAGAAGCTCAGAGGGTCTCTGCTCGAATATCTAGAGACGCTCGAGAAGCTGGTGGAGAAACAAAGAGTCACTGAGGTGCAGCTGAAAGAGACTCAGGAACAAGCAGTCACTGCTCAGCAGCACAATGGTGAGCTACAGGAAGAGAACAACCTTTTAAAGGATGACATTGAGAGCTTGGAGATGAAGCTGGAGCAGATCACGGGTGACAACAAAGACAAGGCCAAGGATATTACTCTGAAAGAGACGACCATTAAAAGCATTCAGAAACAACTGGATTATGCCCTGGAGGATTCGGACAGTCAGACGGATGGCACCAACTTGGAGTCCCAGTCGGGCGTTGCCGAAACGGAATTTAGCCAGTTACTCCGACATAAGGAGGAGATGGAGTCCAACTACCAGGGTCAGTTGAAGGCCATGACGGAAAGACTTGAAGAATCCGAAAGCACAAACCGCAGTCTACAGAACATCCTTGATACTCTCAAATCCGAATATGGGACTTTGTTCGACTTTGTACTTCAAAACTAACATGTGTGGACATCATGCATGCAACGCGTCGAGCCTGTAGGTCTTATTCATACACTAATTATTCCCCTCTCCCTTTTTTCTTTTAGACAGCCTACGTGCGGAGACAGTTCAGTTTACATTCAGAACTTCCGACGAGGGAAAGTTCACTCTTCTACTGCGTTTATATAGCCAGGGTTCAGTTGTGTTTTGGCCACATCAGACTTTTTTTCTGCCACATCGGGCTATAGCAGCCCTTTGTGTTCATATTTTTGTCTCAGTGAATGTTTTTCACCCCTTGACAACGTAATTAAGCTCAAAGCTTATATACGAACGCACTTGCACATATCACATTTGTTTGGTGCACTCCTGTGTTGAGGTATGTACTGTAGATCATTTTACATTTAAATTAAATCTTAAACACAGGGGTGTAACAAACTGTAGGCGTTATTAATAGATATGGGTATATCATTACATGAGCGAATCTGGGGCGGCCTTTGTTGTTTTGGTGGAAGTGAAACTAATCGAGCCGGCTCTGCGGAGGCCCAACGAGGCCTAATCGCGATGCAATCTGTGTTTTCATTAGCGGGAGGTTGGATTAATGTATCAGTGTTTTCATTAGCGGGAGGTTGGATTAATGTATCAGTGTTTCATTAGCAGGAGGTTGGATTAATGTAATTTTAGGTGCCGATCATTCCTATTTCATCTCATTTTGAGACATAATAATGTCCATAAAGACAAGGGATTTGGGCTGTTTTTACGTGGACGCTAGCGGCGGCTGGCAACGAAGCTAAAAAATGCGAATAGTTTTTTTTTTTAATGCTGGATTAACGCCAATTAATCTCGTTATCTCGGCCGTGGCGTCTAAACATCTAATCTGGTTAAAAAACCTGCACTATACGCATGTTTCACACATAGTTACTGTATCATTTGCTAAATAGTTACTGTATCATTTTCAAATCATTGAATTGTATCGTATCACCATAATGAACCAATATCGTCCATCGTATCAACCATGTATCGTGATACGTATCGTATTGCTGTTAAAATGTATCGTTACACCCCTGATAGATAGATAGATAGATAGATAGATAGATAGATAGATAGATAGATAGATAGATAGATAGATAGATAGATAGATAGATAGATAGATAGATAGATAGATACAGTAGATAGATAGATAGATAGATAGATAGATAGATAGATAGATAGATAGATAGATAGATAGATAGATAGATAGATAGATAGATAGATAGATAGATAGATAGATACAGTAGATAGATAGATAGATAGATAGATAGATAGATTGATAGATAGATAGATAGATAGATAGATAGATAGATAGATAGATAGATAGATAGATAGATAGATACAGTTGATAGATTGATAGATTGATAGATTGATAGATTGATAGATAGATAGATAGATAGATAGATAGATAGATACAGTAGATAGATAGATAGATAGATAGATAGATAGATAGATAGATAGATAGATAGATAGATAGATAGATAGATAGATAGATAGATAGATAGATAGATAGATAGATAGATAGATAGATAGATAGATAGATACAGTTGATAGATTGATAGATTGATAGATTGATAGATTGATAGATAGATAGATAGATAGATAGATAGATAGATACAGTAGATAGATAGATAGATAGATAGATAGATAGATAGATAGATAGATAGATAGATAGATAGATAGATAGATAGATAGATAGATAGATAGATAGATAGATAGATACAGTAGATAGATAGATAGATAGATAGATAGATAGATAGATAGATAGATAGATAGATAGATAGATAGATAGATAGATAGATAGATAGATAGATAGATAGATAGATAGATTGGGGAACCAATGTTCAGTCATCTAAAGTCTGAAAATGGCAGCACCGACGACGAGATGAAAGAATCCACAGTTCCGGTATGTCCGGACACACACACACACACACACACACACACACACACACACACACACACACACACACACACACACATACTTTGAGCTTTTATGGTTGTTCATCGAATCCGATGATGACGTCAATGTATGTCCTTAAACGGTGGGGGTCGACACAGGGTCATGGAGTCCTATCCTGGAGACGCATGGGGCTGTATTTTGAGTAAACTAAAGACCTGGAGGCGTGATCAATGAGTAAACTAAAGACCTGGAGGCGTGATCAATGAGTAAACTAAAGACCTGGAGGCGTGATCAATGAGTAAACTAAAGACCTGGAGGCGTGATCAATGCCATGTGGCTGTTCTGAGTAAACTACAGACCTGGAGGCGTGATCAATGCCATGTGGCTGTTCTGAGTAAACTACAGACCTGGAGGCGTGATCAATGCCATGTGGCTGTTCTGAGTGGCCAAAGAGCATTGGTCACGCCTCCAGGTCTTTAGTTTACTCAAGTTAGGGAATAAGACCTGGAGGCGTGATCAATGCCATTTGGCTGTTCTGAGTGGCCAAAGAGCATTGATCACGCCTCCAGGTCTTTAGTTTACTCAAGTTAGGGAATAAGACCAGGTACTTAAGACACGCAAAATACAGCCCCTAATGTCCTTAAACGGCGGGGGTCGTCACGCGGCCATGGAGTCTACTGCAGGTGTAGGGCAGTGGTTCCAAAAGTGGGGTCCGGGGGGTTACCCCCAGGGGTCCTTGAGGGAGTTCCAGGGGGTCCCCAGCTAAATGATAGTCCCAGAGTTACAGTGGGTCTGTAACTCTGAGAGGGTACCGTTTGGCTCCTGTCAGAGTTAAATTAACATTGATTTTACAATATGAATTGGGGTCCCCGGAGATAGAAATGCCAATAAATGGGGACGGTAGGTAGACTAATACAGTATGCATGTCAAACTGGGCGTCATTGGAATTAAAAATAAAAACTTCTCTTAAATTATGGGGGGGGGGGGGTCCGTGCCGTGGTATATAGTTTCAAATGGGGGTCCGCAGGCTAATTAGTGTCAATATGGGGGTCCTTGACATGAAAAGGTTTGGTAACCACTGCCATAGGGCATCATGTGTGTAGGTTAATTGTAGTGGTGGTAGGTAGTGGTACTGCATGGCCGTCATGGGTGTGTTCCTCCTGTGTCTCTCTTGTCTCTGTTGTCTCTGTGGTAACAAGAAGACTCGCCCCGTTTCTGTTTTCCTCCCAGAATTTCCCCCAATGTGAGGGGTGGGAGAGGCTGGACAGCAGACGGCTGGACTTTGAATTTCTCTAACTATAAACTTTCATGACAGCAGAACAGCCTAAGTACAAATATAATTTATGAAAAGCTACTACATTGAAGTCTGTTCACAGAAGTTGTGTAAAATAATATAGCCTTTCTACAGGAGTATCTTTTTATATTTTTCCAAAAAGAATACAAACAGCCAATAGCATATTACAAAGTTATCCCCCTCACTGGTGACAATTCCGGGAGGAAAAACGGGCAAGCACCGGGTCGAGTCTTCCGGTATTCGTCTCTGTTGTCTCGGGTTAGGGTTAGGGTTAAGGTTAGGGTTAGGCTTGTTTGCGCGAGCAGAGCGCAAGTGCTGTTTTCGGCTGTGCATGCTCGTACACACACACACACACACACTCACTCACTCACTCACTCTCTGTCTCTATGTCAATACTACATCTATGGCCCAGGCCGTAGCGTAACGGTCTGGGCACCGGACTCGTAATCCAGTCGCAGTGTGCCGCGGGTTCGACTCCCGGACCCGACACGGCCCTTACTGCATGTCATCCCCCCATCTCTCTCCCGTTTCCTGTCAGTCTACTGTCTGTCCCTTCAAAAATCAATAAAAGGCGTAAGCCGCAAAAAAATATCTTAAAAAAAAAAAAAAAAATAAAAAAAATACTACATCTATATAAATGCACCACTCTGTCTGTACTGTACGTACAGTATGTACGTACATGTACGGCTGTAATCCACGTCACTGTAGAACCGAGAGCCTTCCACACCCCCAACAGTGAGTGCAATGCCGGGTGTCGTGTCGGTCGGACCCGTGGGTCCATATGTGGAACTGGCCTGTTCTGACATCACAATTGACACTCCATATTTGGGCCATATACTGTATATATAATAGAATAAAGGAACACAGAGACACGGATACAGAAATGTCCATATAAGGGACACTGCAGACAGATGGGTGGTACTCTTACACGGGTAAATGGTAAATGGTGCATTTATATAGCGCCTTTATCCAAGGCGCTTTACATAGATTGTACATTACATTCACACATTCACACACTGATTGCGGTGGAAGCCATGCAAGGCACCAACCAGCACATCGGGAGCAATTTTGTGGTTCAGTGTCTTGCCCAAGGACACTTCGACATGTAAGACAGGAGGAGGAGCCGGGATTCGAACCGCCGACCCATGGATCATTGTCCTTGAAAAAAGGACCTGCTCTACCTCCTGAGCCACAGTCACAGGGTACAACAGGTCATAGCCGGGTGGGGCATGGATCGATTCGTTACCGACTTGTTGCTCTACAGCCCGGCACTGGTCTAGTAGTTTAGAATGAAAACACAATAACTAGCCTCACTAACGGTTGGGGCGGCAGGCATTGCTGCTAGGTTGCAATACGGGTATGGATACGGTGCCCTCTGAGCTCTACATCTCTATATTTGGAGACGTTGACAATGCCTCTCAGCCAATCACAGAGTGAGGTCTTAACTAACCGTGACATCACCGCCAACAACAGGTGAAATGCCGCGTGGCCGGGGACCCTAGCAGTTGAAAGGTTCCCGCCTTGCTTGACGATGTGCAGATACAGCCATGTCAGATGACACCGCCCAGGACTCGGTAGTATTCAGCTCTACAAGGAAAGATATTAGTTTTGATACCGTCCAGGACTCGGTAGCATTCAGCTCTACAAGGAAAGATATTAGTTTTGCTGACCCGGTTGACCCCATAGAGCCAACGAGAATGACCATGGCGCACGGTAGTCGCAACAAACGAACCCCAGGCACCGACAACACTAACTCTGCAGCAAACATAGTCGGCGTAAGGCCGGGATCAGGAGGACCGCCTCTCCTGAAAACATTAAAGGACGCCGAAGCGGCTGCCAACTCCGCGGTTGGTCAACTCGCGTACTTCAAAGACACCATGGAGGATATGTTTGCCGGTTCGAGGCGTCCCGCCTCCGACAAGTGTTCCTTTACGACCATAAACAAATCGACGTCGGTTCGACAGCAACTGCAGGGGGTCCAGGCAGAGGCTCATCGAGTTAAAAGAGACAAACTGATTGAAACCTTACTGCAGGGTTTCTCACAGGCAGAAAGTGGAAAGCTGCACGTAAAAGGGGACGGCAGGGCAAGCACGGCGAGTTCAGTTCACACCACCAGATCCGAGGCGGACACGTACGCTCGCCTGCAATGGCAGCTACGCAAAAAGGAAGCGGAGAAGGAACGTCTGACCGTGCAGCTCCAGACTCTCAAAAGGACACTCGTCGAACGCAAGATGGACATCGGTGTCTTAAAATGGGCCATCTCGTCCATGTCCGGGAAGGCCTCGGAGAGCAACGAGACGCTAGAAGCCCATAAAAAGAGAGCGGAGAGATTTGAAGTCACCGTCGGTAAATGCTTCACTCAGCTGAGAGAGAAGGACGTCCAGCTGGCCAACGCGTGCGCCGACAGAGAGTCCTGGAGGAACCAGAAACGGCTGCTGGAGCAGAAGCTGGCTCAGTCCGAAGCCGCCCTGATGGAGGAGAAGGCCGTCTCCCGGGAGGAGAAACGCCTGCACGAGAAGTACCTACGTCAGCTGGCGGAGTTCAGAGACGAGGTAGACGTCCTCAGGACAAAGTACGAGGGCCTTTTGAAGCAGATGGACTACCAGAAGGACTCCGAGGTCCAGAAGATCAGGCAGGACCTGCAGTGGCACGTGGACAAAGCGGACAACTACCGTGACCTGCTGAGGGCAACCGAGCAGCACGGCAGCTGCATTAAGTGCCAGGAGAACGTGCGACGCTCGCAGAGGAAGTGCCCGGACAAGTCCGAGGCCGTGGCCGCTTCCAGAGAGGTAGCCTCTCTTCAGAACAAGATCCGGGAGTTCGAGGCGGAGAAGAGAATCAGGGACACTGAGCTAACGTTTCTTAAGCAGAACAAGCAGTCTGCAGAGAAGCAGCATGAGTTGCGTCTCAAAGACCTGCAGCTCAGATTGGACCGAGCGGGAAGTCAAAACAAAAGCTTGCAGAGCTACGTGGATTACCTCAAGAGGTCATTTGATGAGGTATTCACATAATCAAGGTTTGGATTGTCATGATTTCTCGAATAATTATTTTACGAGTATTTGGCACTGTACTGTATATTGGCCTAACTAGACCCATTTATTTTTCTTAGCACCGAGTCATTCTTCATTGTAGTCTACTTAACCATACCAGCTCTGAAGTGATCTTATACCGCCAGAGATCGCTCAGCATCTAGCATAGAATAGTACTGTTCTTTATTGTGTCCATATTCATGCATACCTCAAAGAGACGATGATGAGACTGTTCTTACCCCTAGAACAGCGGTTCCCAAACCTTTTCATTAGACCCCCATTTCTAAACACATGCCAGGGACCCCTCATATAAGAGAAAATTTTTAGGGCTCTAGCAGTGATTCTCAACCCGTTTCATTTCAAGGACCCCCAGTTTGACATGCATTAGTCTACGCCTCTATGGACCCCCATATAATGACATTTCTATCTCCGAGACCCCACTTTGTATTGTAAAATCCTACTATAAATGCACCACGTGTCTGTCTGTCTGTCTGTGTGTCTGTGTGTGTTGTAATGCACGCATCTCGAGAACCCTTTCCCCCACCGACAGACAGTTAAAACGGGTGCTATGACAAGTTGACAACGGGTATTATTAGGTTCCAAAGTTGCATCGTTCTCAAGTAGGCCGGTGGCCGACGTGCATGTACAGGTCTAGTCAATATTAATTTAACTCTGAGTGTACAAATGGAACCAAATGGCCATTTGGACAACACTTTGGGAACACTGGGAACCCCCTAGCTGCCCTAGAAGATCCATCCCATCACTGGAGGGAATGTGAGGACCATGTCTACTAGTGAGAAGACAGGAATCATAGCGGAGGACATGAGAAGCTACAAGCATATCCTACGGTATGCTAACACGGAGCCCGCCAGAATCACATATCCTACGGTATGCTAACACGGAGCCCGCCAGAATCACAGCAGGCGCTGTGATACTCGCGGTCGGGTTTTCCACCACCGACCGAGAGAACAACAACCGGTGAAGAAACCTCACACAGCATTTTGTCATTGTAACTTCCGGTGAAGACACCTCACACAGCATGTTGTCATTGTAACTTCCGGTTACAGATATTTGGCTCTTTAAAATAAGGGTTGCGCGCCTGATAAAACCGCAATGTGCGATAGATTAATCCTGGTTAATCCAGTGTTTATCTAACTAGCCCTTACCCGTTGTGAGATATTTGCCCCCCTTGTGGCCGTGGGGGGTACTGCACCCGGGTGCATTTGTAATTGACTAATCAATTCATTAATAATCATTAATGTGTCAAATCGAAAAAGGGCTTCGTTACGCCCTCATATGGTCAATGCCTGTGTGAAAAGTGGGAGTGATTGGTGCAGGCAGTAAGGAGTTACGGCAGTGTTTCTGACAGACACACACACACACACACACACACAGACAGACAGACAGACAGACATTGTTATAATTACTAGTCCTTACCCGTTGTGAGATATTTGCCCCCCCCCCCCCTTGTGGCCGTGAAGGGTACTGCACCCGGGTGCGTTTGTAATTGACTAATAAATAAATTAATAATCATTAATGTGTCAAATCGAAAAAAGGGCTTCGTTACGCCCTCCATATGCATATGGTCAATGCCTGTGTGAAAAGTGGGAGTGATTGGTGCAGGCAGTAAGGAGTTACGGCACTGTTTCTGACACACAGACAGACACACACACAGACAGACAGACATTGTTAGAATTATAGTATGATGATGATGATGATGATGATGATAGTATGATGATTATCTGTCTTCAATTATCCACTTATCCACTGCACTATATGCACTTTTACTATAAATGTCCCCCAAACCCCTTACTGTACATATTTTTCTTTTTCATTAAGTATGGTAAAATGGTATTTTTACATAGTATCAAGTATAATTGTCTCTGACTAAATGTTTCTATGAATTGAATACACAGCTAGGACTCCAATGGAAACAAGCCACAGTGCTTTCTTGGGTTCCGTCCTTTTAGAATTGTATTCATATTAATACGTACTTTTTTTTGGGGAAACTGTTAATACAGTGTCCAGTCAATAAATCAGCCCTATTAATCAGCATCACCTGCTTCCACCACTCTCACGAGGACATAATGGTAGGATATTGAGAGGCAAAGAGTTTTTGTTTTGAAATGTAATTGTATCTCCACAATGGCCAAGCCTTTTGGTTTTGGCGGAGATAGTCTAATTTCATTAATAATGTTAAATTAATATAATGGTGACATAGCTGTCGAGTTGTTGAATACGTGTCATGAGCCAATGGTGGTGTTTCTTTTGAAAGTATTATTACTTTGAGTTGCTATAGTTTGTACTGTGGAAACTTAAAGGACAACTTTCGTTTTTTTCAACCAAGGTTCATGTTTTATAGGTTGTTATTAGAGAAACTAAAAGGTGAGTGTTAATTTTCTTTCATTTGCTGCTTTCTTTCGTTTTAGGGATTTTAGCAGTTTTTGACAGGGGGGCGGGGGCATTCGAGCATGGGGCTAAATATGTATTTTTTAACACAATTTTATGGTGATTTATTTTTTTATGGTTTACTATAGTCCTAATAAACGCCAGGAAATTACATCTGGCCACAAAAGATCACGGGATCTATTGAATGTGTCAAACTGACATATTGAGCCTATACACACAGTATAATAATAATAATAATAATAATAATAATAATAATAATAAAACTTTATTTGTATAGCACCTTTCATGACATGAAATGCAGCTCAAAGTGCTTTACAGAACAATGGAGAATAAAAGAAAAGCAAGGCAATGACATTAAAAAACAAGCAGTAATGCAGTACAGTGAGGACATGAAAAATAAAAAATATAAGATCAATTAAAGGCAATGTTGTAGAAGTGGGTCTTGAGCTGAGCTTTAAAAATGTCTACAGAGGCTGCCTGACGAAGGTACAGTGGGAGCTTGTTCCATGCCGACGGCCCGTAGAAGCAAAAAGCTGCTTCCCCGTATTTTTTAGTTGCCATTTTTTTGGGCAAAGCGAGCAGGCCGGCGGTGGAAGACCTTAGGGGGCGGTTTGGGACATATTTAGGCAGGCAGTCATGTAGGTAGGAAGGTGCGAGACCATTGAGAGCTTTATAGACAAGTAAAATAATTTTTAAATCAATCCTAAAAACAACCGGTCAGTGCAGCCAGTGCAGCGATGCCAAAACTGGAGTAATATGTTCTCTCATCTTAGTTCTAGTTAAAACTCTGGCTGCTGCATTTTGAACAAGTTGTAATCTGTCAGTTGTTTTCTTAGGCAGTCCTGAAAAAAGTGCATTGCAGTAATCAAGCCGAGAAAAAACAAAGGCGTGGATTAGCGTTTTTGCATCGTCCAAGGACAAATAGGCTCTGATTCGTGCAATATTTCTAAGGTGAAAAAAGGCAATCTTGGTGACATGATTAATGTGTGAATTAAAGTTCAATTCAGAATCAATAATAACCCCCATGTTCTTTACTGTACTGTTAGTTTCTACAGTTAGGTTGCCCAGTCTGCTTATTATTGATTCTTTCTGCTCACTAGAACCGATTATGAGAACTTCTGTCTTATCCTCATTTAGCTTGAGAAAGTTCTCACTCATCCAACATTTGATGCTAGACAGGCAGGTCAACAGCGGGTCTAAAGCACAGGAATCATCTGGAGCCACAGAAAGATATAGTTGGGTATCATCAGCATAGAAATGAAAGTTGACTCCGTGATTGGTAATGAGTTCGTCCAATGGCAGTATGTACAAGGAGAAAAGCAGAGGGCCAAGAATCGAGCCCTGTGGAATACCAGAACTGATGTCATGTTTGTCTGAGTCAAACTCGGCTAGATTGACAAAGTAACTTCTGTTTGATAGGTAGGAGGAAAACCAGGACAGGGCCGTACCAGTATAAGCCTTCTCCCAGTAGGCTACCTTCACATTCAGTAGATCATGTGATCTTTTGTGGCCAGATGTAATTTCTTGGGGTTTATTAGGACTATAGTAAATAATAAATAAATAAATCACCATAACATGTTGTAGAAAAATACATATTTAGCCCCATGCTCGAATGCCCCCGCCCCCCTGTCAAAAAGAGCTAAAATCCCTAAAACGAAAGAAAGCAGCAAATAAAAGAAAATTAACACTCACCTTGTAGTTTCTCTAATAACAACCTAAAACATGAACCATGGTTGAAAAAAACTAAAGTTGTCCTTTAAGCACATGCAAACTAAAGTACTGGGTTTCTATCAGACCCAGCAGGCAGTAACACTGCTGTAGCGCCCCCTACGGGTGACAATTTAGGTTTTTCAGTGTGACTCCTACTGGCAGACCCCCCCCCCCCCCCCCATCCCCTGAGCTAACCTGCAACTAATCGTAGCCATTTTTTCAAAGATGGTGAAATAAGACGTTAAAACATCATGCCCACTAAACACACTATACTGTAGGCCTATGTCATGTCAAACATCATGCCCACTAAACACACTATACTGTAGGCCTATGTCATGTCAAACATCATGCCCACTAAACACACTACTGTAGGATGTCATGCATGTTTAGTAATGTTTCTGTACAAAAGTATTATTTTTTTGTTTCTCTTTTGGTCTTTGTATATATGGCATATTTATTAAATATTGAAATTATTTATGGAATATTCCCTTGACAAGAATCATCTCGTTTTCAAGGGGGTCCACAGAATGCAAATGTTTTATTTTATTCTTTTGTAAACACAGACAAGACAAGACCAAAACATACAAGAATACATAAATTTAACATACAAGAAATTAATTAGGGCCGGGACTAATTGCGATTAATTTAGATTAATTAACTACAGAAAAATTAATCGCGATTAACTACAGATAAATTAATCGCACCTTTTTTTTCACCGCGGAACGTTTCTCACTGGGCGCTTTTCTATAGTACTGAAAACTGGAAATAATAAAAAGTCACCCCATTTTGTGTTGCCTAGAACTGGAGGTCTGACAAAAAACAGTAACAATATGAAGTAAGTACAGCTTTGTGATGTCACTGAGATGTACTTGTTACTGTTACTATTTTTTTTTTCAGACCTCCAGTTCTAGGCAACACAGAATGGGGTGACTTTTTATTATTATTTCCACAACAGGTATATTAATGACAGTAAAATGTTGAAAATGAGTGGTATCCTGTAGGCACTATTCGTTGATTCACTGGGATACCAAAAAACATAAAAAAAAAGGTTTCTCGCTGTTCTCGGGTTGAATATTGATATGCGATTAAAATGCGATTAATCTAGATTAATTAATCGCAAAGCCTCTGATTAATTAGATTAATTTTTTTAATCGAGTCCCAGCTCTAACAAGAATACATATATTATATATATATTGTATTATAATACATATATTGTTTTTGAACGGATTTTGTTTTGTATTTAATTTATTATTTATTGTATATGACTCATGCGGATGTGGGAATGGTGTCAGTTCAGCCTGCCACTGAGACTGAATGGCTAAAGTTTTAATTATTATTTATTGTGTGTGTTGCAGAGAATTATATTATTTTGGGCTGTGTATGTATATGTGTTTGGGCTGTGTATGTATATGGGTTTGGGCTGTGTATGTATATGGGTTTGGGCTGTGTATGTATATGGGTTTGGGCTGTGTATGCTGTATTTTGGGCTGTGTATGTATATGGGTTTGGGCTGTGTATGTATATGGGTTTGGGCTGTGTATGTATATGGGTTTGGGCTGTGTATGTATATGGGTTTGGGCTGTGTATGTATATGGGTTTGGGCTGTGTATCTATATGGGTTTGGGCTGTGTATGTATATGGGTTTGGGCTGTGTATCTATATGGGTTTGGGCTGTGTATCTATATGGGTTTGGGCTGTGTATGTATATGGGTTTGGGCTGTGTATCTATATGGGTTTGGGCTGTGTATGTATATGGGTTTGGGCTGTGTATGTATATGGGTTTGGGCTGTGTATCTATATGGGTTTGGGCTGTGTATGTATATGGGTTTGGGCTGTGTATGTATATGGGTTTGGGCTGTGTATGTATATGGGTTTGGGCTGTGTATGTATATGGGTTTGGGCTGTGTATGTATATGGGTTTGGGCTGTGTATGTATATGGGTTTGGGCTGTGTATGTATATGGGTTTGGGCTGTGTATGTATATGGGTTTGGGCTGTGTATGTATATGGGTTTGGGCTGTGTATGTATATGGGTTTGGGCTGTGTATGTATATGGGTTTGGGCTGTGTATGCTGTATTTTGGGCTGTGTATGTATATGGGTTTGGGCTGTGTATGCTGTATTGTGGGCTGTGTATGTATATATGGGTTGATGCTTGATTGCTAATTGCTTGTTGTCTCCATGGTAGGGAGCAACTATCAGCTGTGGGGTGACATACCAACAGTATGAGGGTTTGGTTAGAGTACCCTCCTTTCTCAGTGTTTATATGGTTCATTGATTGAATAATAAGTGATGTATAATAATAATGTGATGAATAATAAGTGTTGTCCCTGGAGGACATTATGAAGTACTGGTGTAAACTGTAATTGTGGGATCAATTCAGGGTGGTGTGTTCCAGTGGGAGGGGCTTAGCCTTTATATGTAGGGAGGCCTCCAGCTGCCTGGCAGTCAAAGTAGGACTGTGGAGGTATAAGGAGCTAGAAGGAGCTAGAAGGAGCTAGAAGGAGCTAGGGCCACCTGTCCAGTAAATCTGTAAATACTTTTGTTTTGGTGAATAAAGACGAACATCATCTCTGCATCAAGGACTGCCTGGAGGTTATTTCCATCTATTTTCCCGGTTTTCATACTACCCACTATAGGCAAGTGTGACAGACTCCCATAGACGTTGACTTAAATATTCAAAATATGACACTAGAACGGTGCACTCAATGAATCCCTGCCAGGCCAGGTGTGGAAACCATTTACTTCCATCATGAAATGAATGAATAATATTTCAGAAAATACAATAAGGCATATCCGGTCTAATGACGGCATGGCTTCCCATATGATGAATTCCTGTTCTGTACTTTAGCTACATAGAAATGTCTATTTGTATGTCTCTAAATGTCTGTATGTCTTTAAATGTTTTGATAAATTGAACAATGTGGACCCTGTTGTAAACAAGTGTAATGCTTAATTGGGTCGTCCACTCACAGTTGACAGTCTTTGTATTGAGTTTGTGCTTAAAATGTACTGTAAATTCTACAAACTGTTAAATATTTCAATCAATCAATCAATGGCCTTTTGTGGATCCCATTTTGATGTGCTTCATGAGTCTCGTTCAGAGCCAAACTGTCTAGGCCAGTGGTTCCCAAAGTGGGGTCCGGGGACCCCCAGGGGTCCTTCAGGGAGTTCCAGGGGGTCCCCAGCTAAATGATAGTTTGGAACCAAATGGGTCCTTATGAGACTGTAACTCTGAGAGTGTACAAATGGAACCAAATTAACCCCAGGGGTCAATTTGGTTCCATTCGTGCACTCTCAGAGTTACATCAACATTGGTTTTACAATATAAATTGGGGGGTCCAGGAGATAGAAATGACATTAAACGGGGGTCTGTAGACTAATACATGTCAAAGTGGGGGTCCTTGAAATTGAACGGGTTGAGAATCACTGCTAGAGCCGTACAAATCTTCTCTTATGGAGGGGTCCCTGGCATATCTTTTTCTAATGGGGGTCCACGGGGCTAATTAGTGTCAATTCGGGGGTCCTTGACATGAAAGAGTTTGGGAACCACATGGTCTAGGCTTACTGTAGCTCTGAAAGAGTAGCAGAAGATGCAGGACTTCAGCATGATTGCGTTTGACTTCACTTGTAGTTAGGGATGGGTATCGTTGGGGATTTGAATGAGTCCGGTGCAGATACCGGCTCTGCTTTCACTAGTTGGAATGAACACACCATTGTGGAAGGTTTAAAGATTTTATTTAATTAATTAATGAAATGATGAGGAGGAGAGTGGGGGGAGCGGGGCGTGGTTTCCGGGGGGGGGTCGCCGACCCTGGAGTCTTTGGGGAGGAGGGGGTCGTGTGGCGGTCAGCCCGCGATACACGTGGAGGCGTGATCCCCCCCGTGGGAACTGTGAGGAAGGGAGGAGGTGAGGAGAGAGGGAGGAGGAGATGGAGCTATGGAGATGCTGCTGGTCCTGTGGTGGTGATGGGGATGGTGGAGGTGAGGAGAGAGGGAGGAGGAGATGGAGCTATGGAGATGCTGCTGGCCCCTTGGTGGTGATGGGGATGGAGGAGGTGAGGAGAGAGGGAGGAGGAGATGGAGCAGTGGAGATGCTGCTGGTCCTGTGGTGGTGATGGGGATGGAGGAGGTGAGGAGAGAGGGAGGAGGAGATGGAGCAGTGGAGATGCTGCTGGTCCTGTGGTGGTGATGGGGATGGTGGAGGTGAGGAGAGAGGGAGGAGGAGATGGAGCAGTGGAGATGCTGCTGGTCCTGTGGTGGTGATGGGGATGGTGACGGGGTACGAAAAGCATAGAGGATGCTGGGTTGTCTGGGGCGGGTATAATAGGCTCAGGTAGATCGGCGTGGAGGGCGGAGGATGGCGTGAAGGTATGGTCAAGGTGTGTTCCTCCGCCTCCTCAACATCTGTTTTTCCAACTCCATAAATCGATTCCAGTTCATAGCGGTTCCCTATTTCGGTTCCAAAATGGTATAAATAACTTAAATAAGACGTCAAAATATGTTTAACAAAAACCTTTTATTATTTTAAGACATAAATAGACTAAAATCCTCTCACTTGAGCCGCAACATCAAGGATCTATAGGATGAAAAGGGAAGAAATATAATAAATAATTATAGTGCGTGACTGCGTGCTTCTGTAGGAGCCGATAGGGTGAACCGAAGTTTAATTATTTTAATGGGTACCCGGTACCCAAGTTAAATTATTGTAATGGGTACCCGGTACGGTACCGGGTACCGCCCGGTACCCAAGCATGTTCGGTTCGGTACATGCTTGGTCCCGAGGTTCGGGACCCACCCCTACTTGTAGGTGAGTCATGTATTGGACATACTCCTGGTATGTATACTTAAGCAATATTACACAAGAGGGTGTGGTTTAACGTGATTATTGCCACGACAGGAACGAGACGTAGTCGAGTTCCGCAAGCATCACTGAAGTAGCAATAATCACGTTAAATCACACCCTTGACTGTAATATTGCAATTATACAACAGTTACCCTTAAAACTAAGACAATCGCTGAAAAAACGTATTTTTTTAATGACAGATGTAGCCACTACAACCACAAATGTCCCAAGAAACTAACTAGCCTATAGCCACCGAGTTTGCTGCGCTCTGGGAAAACAGAGCAGGTGTGGAGTGGTGCTCGTTTGAACCACGGCTAGAAGGCTGTTTCAACCAATCAGATTGCTTCCTCGAAACGACCTGTACTTTGACTTGCATACTGGGGTTGCGTACTTTGTACTATGGTGCACTCTGCGAGGTGTATATTCTTTATGGGGCTAGCCCCTTCTATAAACAGCACTCTGCGAGGTGTATATTCTTTATGGGGCTAGCCCCTTCTATAAACAGCACTCTGCGAGGTGTATATTCTTTATGGGGCTAGCCCCTTCTATAAACAGCACTCTGCGAGGTGTATATTCTTTATGGGGCTAGCCCCTTCTATAAACAGCACTCTGCGAGGTGTATATTCTTTATGTGGCTAGCCCCTTCTATAAACAGCTTCTGCCACTCTGCGAGGTGTATATTCTTTATGGGACTAGCCCCTTCTATAAACAGCTTTACTATGGTGCACTCTGCAAGGTGTATATTCTTTATGGGGCTAGCCCCTTCTATAAACAGCTTTACTATGGTGCACTCTGCGAGGTGTATATTCTTTATGGGGCCCCTTCTATAAACAGCTTCTGTTATGGGGCTAGCCCCTTCTATAAACAGCTTCTGTCCCCGCACGTCTCAAGATTTGCCATTGACGATGAACAGAGAAATGACGTCAGAATGAAATCATGAAAACATTGAAGGGAAAATTAACGTCATATTTACGCAAACGAGCAAATCAGCTAACCAATCACAGGCAACATGCATTCTGATTGGCCAGTATGAGATGATGCATGATGACGTACGATGATAAGAGTGCCCCTCACTTCACACGGGTGTGATTTTTATATTTGGAGATATAAAAATAAAAAAAAGCCCCTCAGCCAATCACAATGGTCAGAGGTCGGAACTAACTGTGACGTCACCACCAACAGCATAAAATAACTACGTGAGGATTTATCTATGAGAAAAGGTGCTCTCTGGAGAGCTGCTTTTAAAATCGCATACACTTTTTTAAGTACATACTTTTGAATTAAATTTTTAAGTTAAAGACACTTTCAAAGTTGTACGTCGATAAAAAAAAAAAAAACAACCCTGTAAGCCGACGATACCGACGATGGCAACACGGAGCCCCAGCTGTATCGTGATCGGCGACGAGGACCAGGGCTACGACCTGGACCTGTTCTGCGTGCCCAAGCACTACGCCTCGGACCTGGAGCGGGTCTACATCCCCCACGGACTCATCCTGGACCGGACGGAGAGGCTGGCCCGGGAGATCATGAAGGACATGGGCGGGCACCACGTGGTGGCCCTCTGCGTGCTGAAGGGCGGCTACCGGTTCTTCGCCGACCTGCTGGGCTACATGGAGGCGCTGAACGGCAACGGCGAGTCCCGCTCGGTGCCGATGACGGTGGAGTTCATCCGCCTGGTGAGCTACCGCGACGACCGCTCCACCGGCGAGATCAAGGTGATCCGCGGCGACGACCTGCCCGCGCTGGCGGGGAAGCACGTCCTGATCGTGGAGGACATCGTGGACACGGGCAAGGCCATGCAGACGCTACTGGAGCTCCTCAAGCAGCACGGTCCGCAGGTCGTCAAGGTGGCCAGTCTGCTGGTGAAGAGAACGCCCAGGAGCGTCGGGTACAGGCCGGACTTTGTCGGATTCGAGGTCCCCGACAAGTTTGTGGTGGGATACGGGCTGGACTACAACGAGTACTTCAGGGATCTGAAGCACATCTGCGTCATTAGTGAGACCGGACGCGAGAAATACAAGGCGTGAAGCGTTATCGACCCGTAGGTTCATTATCAAGACCATTGAATGGAGCCAGTAGGCTACTGGAGTGGAGACGTTGTTGTTGTTGTTGTTGTTGATGTCAGCAATTGTCCGACGTGGCGTTGGTCAGCCTTGGAAAAGGCGGCTTGCATTGTTTAAGTTTAAACACAGACGCCATCATTGCATTTAACTTAACAACCGTTTGACTGCCTGCCGTAACTGGCTAGCCAAGCCGTCAAACCGCGGCCGTCAGAGTTTGGAAGCACTTGTTTTCAGTAAAGCAATGTCATGCTGGGGGGCAGCGGTGGCCGAACGGTTTACGGAGCGGTCTTGATACCGGAAGGTCGCTATAGTTCGTATCCCCGGACCGGCACGTTCAAAATTACCACCGCTGAAGTGCCCTTGGACAAGGCTTTGCACCCCTACCATGAAATGTTCTATGAGCAGGGCCTGGCTGTAAACAAGTTCTTGAGTTCTCCAGTTACCCTGGGTAAACATAACGTAAACGTAACTTTCCTTTCCTTTATGCTGCCTCCTGCATTATGTGCAAATTCAAAACAGGTGGTACACATGGGCCGTTGAGTGAAATCTAACGAGCACTTCCAAACTGCAACACACGCCAAATTCCAATACCCCACAATAACCTCACTCACACTCGTTCACTGAACTCCAGCATGGCAAGTTATGGTGAAAATGGTGACCTGCCAAAATCTTGTGGACTTACATGGAAGTCTTTAAATAAATACAGTTAGGTTGAACTCTGCTAATGAACAAACTGCAACAATTTTACGTTAGGACGCTAACAGTATGTGATTGTCCACAGTACGATTGTCACATATTTCAGCAGGTAACCAGTTCCACCGAGTGGCCGAGACTTTGGGTGTTGGAATTTGGCTTTAGAAAAATAATCACGTGCAAGGACAGAAAGTAACTCATAACATGTCTACAGTGGATTTTTATGAAACAAACACTTTGAGGCTAGAAAGAGAATAATTCAAGCTAATTGTACAGCGGCATTGTTTGACGTTGTTTAATACAATCAGATAGGACTTTTCTGTTTGGATGAATGGGCTGTCTATTGTACACCTTGCTATTGTACACCTTGCTATTGTACACCTTGTTATTGTACACCTCGCCGTTAACTTATATGGTAAGATGGCTGCGGTCTGCATATGGTCCAAAAGAGGAAGTGAATGGCAGTCGAATCAGGATTGCCCAAATATGGGGTCATACATCACATAGCATCAAAGACAACCGGCGTCATAGAATGGCCACAAAGTCTTGTTTCATACGTTTTATACGTTTTATAATATGAATATGAATATGAATATATATATATATATTATAAATGTCATAATGGAAGTCGATGGCTGATGTCAGAGGTTATAGAACAGGGGTATTCAATTGGCGGCTTGCGGGCCGCCCCCTTGTGGCCCCTGGAAGAATATTTGGCATGACGTTAAGTTGTTCCGTTCGAGAGGACAAGGCGACCCTCGAATGTAAACAGCCATGAAAGGAAACTATATGGATCAATCGGCATAACATCCATTAAACCATAAAGAAACATAACCAATAAATCCATACAGTCATAATACCTCGAAACAACCTTATCAAAATACAATATGAAACCAATAACCATAATACAATTCAACACTAACCATTGCAAGTTAGTTGATTAACATTAGAAGGAAAACCACCAGCTGGGTGCTAGAAATAGAATGGCTTGTGCTTGGTGTCCATTTCTTCCAGTAAAGTTTGGCTTTTGCACCCTTCCACATCAGTGGTTCCCAAAGTGGGGTACGGGGACCCCCAGGGGTCCTTGAGGGAGTTCCAGGGGGTTCCCCAGCTAGTTTGGAATCAAATGGACCCTTATGGGTAACTGTAACTCTGAGAGTGTACAAATGGAACCATTGTTTACATTGTGTACACTCTCAGAGTTAAATTAACATTGATTTTACAATATAATTTGGGGGTCTCAGAGATATAAATGCCATTAACCCATTCTGAACGGGAACCCATGTTGGTGTTAGCATCATGTTATGCTTTAGCTATTGAAAAATAGCAGATCTACAAGCTCATAGCGCGCCACCGAGTGGCGCGCTATGAGCTTGTAGGTCTGCTATTTTCGAAAAACGACTGACATTTTTAGAATCTGATCTCAGGTCAGAATGGGTTAATCAGACCAGTGTGTGTCCAGTGGAAACCTCGTATGAATCTGATCTCAGGTCAGAAAGGGTTATTATGGGGGTCCCTGGCATACCTTTTCAAATGGAGGTCCGGGGGGCCAATAGAGGGTATATGCGCGTGACATCATCATCAAACACGGAAGTTATGCGGGAACGTCTGTCTACTGAGTGGCAAAAAACTACCTCATGGCCTTGGCAGCCCAAACAGACAACTCCTAATTGATTGCATTAAACCACGTTAGACAACATTAAAGTGACTACATCAAACACACATTCTGTGTTTAATGGTCCCATATATAGTGTCGCCGTCCTCGCTCCGGCCGATTTGTTCCTGTGGGCGGGAAGCCCTTCAAAATAAAGGTTTTTCACCTACAACACATTCTGTTACAGAAAAAAATGTTCTCATTTTATTTCCTTGTATGGACATCTCTTATGCCATCTAAAACTATGACGTCGTTGCTGTCACAGCTGGTATAAAACAGAGCGGTCTTTTCAGAGCCCTGAGTGTATTCAAAGACATTCGGAGTGTTCTGCAGAGTTCCCGACCAGCCGACGACCAGCTAGCCACGCCCACCTCGAAGCACTAAAGCACAAAGGCAGCCAGCAACTAACTTGGAATCCCAGCACGTTTTAGAGTCCATAAGATCCGTCCCTCAACTGTCCCAGAGAAGCACGTTATCGGGAGGGCCAACCGGGCAGCTTAAAAACCGATCAAAATGGCGAGCGCCATATACGATGTCTCCAGTCTGCTGAACAAAATGACCTCGACCGACAAGGACTTCAGGTACATGGCGACCAACGACCTGATGTCCGAGCTGCAGAAGGACACGGTCACGCTGGACGACGACGGCGAGAAGAAGGTGGTGAAGATGATTCTGAAACTGCTGGAGGACAACAACGGAGAGGTCCAGAACCTGGCTGTCAAGTGCCTGGGTCCTCTGGTGAGCAAGGTGAAGGAGAACCAGGTGGAGACCATCGTGGACACGCTGTGGACCAACATGTTGTCCGACAACGAGCAGCTCCGGGACATCTCGTCCTTCGGACTGAAGACCGTCATCGGGGAACTCTCGGCCAGCGTCTGCAAGAAGATAACCGCCAAGCTGACCAGTGCCATTGCCAAACAGGAAGACATGTCCGTTCAGCAGAAGGCGCTCGACATCATGGCCAACATGCTCCTCAGACAGGGAGGACTGTTGGTGAATTTCCACCCCTCCATCCTGAGCTGTCTGCTTCCCCAGCTCAACTCCCCTCGCCTGCCCGTCCAAAAGCGGGCCATCACGGCCCTCGGCCACCTCGCAGTGTCATGTGGGAAGGCGGTGTTCGTTGACCTAATTGAACACCTGCTGTCTGAGCTGGGACGCGCGCAGAACATAGCCATTACCAGAACGTACATCCAGTGCATGGCTGCTATCAGCAGACAGGCTGGACAGCGCATCGGCGAATATCTGGAGAAGATCATTCCGTTGGTGGTGAAATTTTGCAAAGCCAACGACGATGAACTGAGAGAGTACTGCATCCTGGCCTTCGAGTCCTTCGTCACAAAGTGCCCCAAGGAGGTGTACCCCCACATTCCCACGGTGATCGAGCTGTGCCTGCTCTACCTGACCTACGATCCCAACTACAACTACGACGAAGACGAGGACGACAACGCCATGGACACGGAACAGAACGACGAAGCCTATCGAGGCAGCGACGAAGAGTACAGCGACGACGACGACGTCAGCTGGAAGGTGCGCCGCGCGGCGGCCAGGTGTCTGGACGGCGTCGTCTCGACCAGACACGAGATGCTGCACGACTTCTATCGCTCCGTCTCTCCGGCGCTCATCTCCCGCTTCAAGGAGAGAGAGGAGAACGTGAAGGCGGACGTGTTCCACGCATACATCTCTCTGCTGACACAAACCGGAAAGGCTCAGAAGTGGATGGGAGATGCACCTCAGGGAGATACACCTCTGACCCTGTTACAGAGTCAGGTCCCCATGATAGTGAGCGCTCTTCAGAAGCAGCTGAAGGAGAAAAGTGTCAAGACGAGAAGTTGCTGTTTCAACGTGTTGACCGAACTGGTGAAGGTTCTGCCCGGAGCCGTGGTCCAACACATCCAAGTATTAATACCAGGTATAGTCTTCAGTCTGAGAGATAAGCAGTCCAGCAGCAGTAACCTGAAGATGGATGCGTTGGCGTGTTTACATGGGATCCTGCGCTACGAGCCCGCCAGCGCCTTCCACCCGCACATCCCGCACATCTGCAAAGAGCTCGTCCCACACGTGGTGGCCTGCGTGGGAGAAGACTATCATAAGATCACCTCCGAAGCCCTGCTGGTCACACAGCAGCTGGTCATTGTGATCAGGCCTCTTGACAGCCAAAGTGGGGGCTCGGAGGGATTCGACCCCTGGACCTACATTCAAAGCCTGTTCAGTTGTACAATTAAGCGCCTGCGAGCCGCTGACATTCACCAGGAAGTTAATGAACGAGCCATTACCTGTATGGGCCAGATCATCTGTAACCTGGGTGACCATTTTGCCACTGATCTGCCTGGAACACTGAACATCTTTCTGGAACGACTCAAGCACGACATGACACGACTCACTACTGTCAAAGCGTTGGAGCTGGTAGCAAGCTCTCCTCTGAACATCGACCTGCGTCCCATTCTTCGCGAAGCTGTTCCCATCCTTGCCTCATTCCTCCACAAGGAGAGAACTCTCAAACTCTCTACATTGCAAGCACTGGACATGCTGCTGAAGAAATGTGGCTCCTCGGTGACGCCAGCCATGATAGATGCAGTGTTGGCTGAGCTTCCTCCTCTCATATCGGAGAATGACATGAACGTGTCTCAGAATGTGCTGATCTTCCTGTCCACGTTGGTCCAGACACACCCTTCCTCCCTGGCTAAGCTCAGCCGAGGAAACAACAACATCCTCAACCAGCTTACATCACTGGTTCGTTCCCCACTGATGCAAGGCGCAGCACTGGACGCCATGAAGGATTTCTACCGGGCTCTGGTGTGTTCGAACACGGCAGGTTTGGCTTTCAAGGACCTGATGAAGATGCTAACGGGACCGGTCTACCAGAACTCTGATGCGCCGCTGGCTCACAAACAGGCCTACTCCACCATCGCTAAATGTGTGGCAGCGCTCACCAGAGCCTGTCCCCACGAATTGCCGGTTGTAGTCGGACAGTTCATAAAGGACGCGAAGAACAGCCGCTCGGAGCCTATCAGACTGTTGACATTGAGCTCATTGGGGGAAGTCGGACATCATATGGACCTCAGCGGCCACCCAGAAGTCAAGACTGTCATCATCGACGCTTTCGCCTCCCCCAGTGAAGAGGTGAAGTTGACAGCCTCAAACGCTTTGGGTTTGATCGCCGTCGGCAACCTGCCAGAGTATCTCCCCTTCATCCTGTCGGAGGTCTCCTCTCAGCCTAAGAGACAGTATCTGTTACTGCACTCTCTGAGGGGGACGATAGACTCGGCTTCGCCGCCTCATCTGAAGCCCTACGTAGAGGCGGTGTCGTCCCTGCTGATCAAATGCTGCGAGTGTCAGGACGAAAGAATCCGCACTGTCGTCTCTCAGTGTCTCGGGAAGTTAACTCTGATCGACCCGGAAGCTGTGCTGCCGAAGCTGAAGGACTCTCTGCTGTCCGGTTCCACGTCCACCAGGAGCTCAGTGCTTTATGCTGTCAAGTTCACCATATCCGATAAGCCTCAGCCAATAGATCATGTACTGAAGAACTGTATAGGCGACTTCCTGAAGGCTCTAGAAGACCCGGACCCGAATGTTCAACGCGTCGCCTTGCTAACATTAACCTCGGCGGCTCAACATAAGCCCAGTCTGATTCGAGAGCTGCTGGATTCAGTTTTACCACATGTTTACCACGAGACCAAAGTCAGGAAAGAACTCATCAGAGAGATACAGGTGGGGCCATACAGACACTATGAGGACAACGGTTCGGATCTGAGGAAGGCAGCGTTTGACTGCCTGGCCACCCTGTTGGAAAGCTGCCAGGACAAACTGGACATCTCGGCCTTCCTCAACCACATAGAGGTGGGACTCAAAGACGGCAACAATGACATCAAGGGACTGACCTTCTCCATGCTGACTCGTCTCTCGTCTCTGTATCCGAGCACCGTCGCCCAGAGGCTGGACAAGCTGGTGGAGCCTCTACAGGCCATCTGCACCACCAAGCAGAAGGAGGGCGCCACGAAGCAGGACGCCGACAAGGTGGATCAGCTGAAGCGCGGCGCGATGCAAACCGTCGTCGCTCTGCTCTCCATCCCGGAAGCAAGGAACCATCCGCTGATGTCACAGTTCCAGGCTCGGATTCAGTCCAATCGAGAGCTGGAGGCCATCTTTGACTCCGTCCAGAGGGAGAACTCGGCCAGCTCGTCCATGGACACCAGCTAAGGTGATGACTACATTACCCATGATGACCAGCTAAGGTGATGACTACATTACCCACGATGACCAGCTAAGGTGATGACTACATTACCCACGGTGACCAGCTTAAGGTGATGACTACATTACCCACGGTGACCAGCTAAGGTGATGACTACATTACCCACGGTGACCAGCTAAGGTGATGACTACATTACCCACGATGAAACGTTGGCACCGCAGAGCTGATGGAAGACCCATGTTGATTATGACATGTTGATGACAGATCTTGCCCTTAATACGGATCTTGATATTATTATTAATTCACAATGTGAGAAATATTCACACACAAAAAATAAAGACGGGAGCTAAGCGTGGCTTACATGACGTCACCTGGATAGTCTGCTGTATGACTATGACTTATGATGCTATATTTAGGCAAGGTTTCTGCCCTATCGCACCGCCATTGACTTCCATAAAAATACAAATATTCTAAAGCATATCTTTTGGGTGGGAAAAAAAAACTCAAGACACTCGTCGCCTCCTAAGAGCCACACTGTAAAAAATATTTTGCCCTTCTTTTTTTCTTCTTTTTTTTCGTCTGTCTCCACCAGGCCCAAAAAGCCGGTATATGTCCAGATGTTTGTGTGTCCGTGTTGAATTTATCTCGGGCACCGTTGGACCAATGGCCGTGGGGCAGCGTCAGGAAGGACCGCCTCCTCTCCAACATGATTGGCCAGTCCAGCGTTGTGCGTCTGTGTGTAACCCATAGACTAGTAATGATTTGATTGGCTGAGCACGGAATGTGATGTATGATGATAAAAGCGCCTCGCACTTCACATGAGTGTGATTTTTTTTTAAAGATGGAGTGTAAGTGTACAGTATTTGTTAAAATGTAGTTTGTATGTGGACCACGCCCGCCAGTTCATTGAGTATGCCTGGTTTTCCCGGTGGGTGGTGATCCACCTGAACTGAAGCCGCACCCACAACTGTTGTATGATAAAGGGGGGCGGGGTTAGGGGAGTGGATGATTATTGGGACTATATCACAGTCCTTTTTCATTGGCAAATCATGCAGCCTAGCGCTGTACGGAATGGATGCCTTAAACTCTTGATTTTTGAGTGGTGCAACCACTCCTACAATCAGGAATGTCCGTATGTATCATGTATCGTGTATGTATCCGTCATGAGCACGAGTGGTGTGCCCATGCCTGAAATTGGAAAGAGAGAAGTATGTGACATGGCTGCCACCTGCTGGACGCAAATCCAACTACTGACTGTCTAGGTTCATTGATATCCATAATAAATCTGACAGAGCAGAGAGAGAGAAAGAGAGAGAGAGAGAGGAGGGGGGGGGGAGAGAGGGGAGTTGCACCACTCGGTTCACACAGGTGTGATTTCTTTAGTTTATCCAGATTCTTTATAGAGCGGGGCCATCAGCTGTAACGTCATGTGGCAGCCAAGTCTATGGACTTTTTGCGGAACAATTGATTCCGTACAGGCTTTCAGGCCAATGCAATGCCAGGACACCGTGACGTAGTGGCGTGCCAAAAGACCGTGACGTAGTGGCGTGCCACAGTAAACTATGACATGGCTGCCAAGTCTATGGAATTTTTACAGAACTTTGATGACTTGTGTGTGTGTGTGTGTGTGTGTGTGTGTGTGTGTGTGTGTGTGTGTGTGTGTGTGTGTGTGTGTGTTTGGCAGAGTTTTGCATCTTTAGTTTCCTGGGACTGCCCAAAGTAATTATAAACAAGGTCAGCTACGGCATCTTTCGCTATCCAGCAATTTCGGACGTCGGATTCGTCGGTCTATAGGAGGCAAACTGCAGCCGCGGAATACTTTGGAGTAGGGTTGTCCCGATCGGATCTATCAATACTTTGGAGTAGGGTTGTCCCGATCGGATCTATCAATACTTTGGAGTAGGGTTGTCCCGATCGGATCTATCAATACTTTGGATTAGGGTTGTCCCGATCGGATCTATCAATACTTTGGATTAGGGTTGTCCCGATCGGATCTATCAATACTTTGGATTAGGGTTGTCCCGATCGGATCTATCAATACTTTGGAGTAGGGTTGTCCCGATCGGATCTATCAATCGAGGCAAAAAGCCCCCAAAAAATCTTTACAAAATATATAGAGCCTAGTAAATACAAATCTAACTAGTAATTGAAGATTTAATATAATTGCAGAGGAGTAAAAGGACCTACGATATCTTCCTCAGAGATTTAGTGGTGTAGAAGTAAAAGTATTGAAAATTGGAAATATCTCAAAAATGTACTCAATTCTACAACAGGTCGTTTCGAGGAAGCAATCTGATTGGTTGAAACGGCTTCTAGCCGTGGGTTAAACCAGCACCATTCACCACCTGATCAAAACAGATAATTCAGCTGCTCTGTTCTCCCAGAGCGCTAGCAAACTCGCTGGCTATAGGCTAGCTAGTTTCTTGGGACATATTGTGGTCGTAGTGACTTCAGTGATGCTTGCGGAACTCGACTTCGTCTTGTTCCTGACCGCATCACTGTCGTGGCAATAATCACGTTAACCCACACCCTCTCGTGTAATATTGCTTAAGTACACTATACTTTCCACCACTGCTCTCTCTCTCTCTCTCTCTCTCTCTCTCTCGAACAAAATGAATCACAACCTGCCTGAATATATGTTTTTCTTTATTCTTCATCTATGTGTATTACAGAATTCCGCAAATCTAGACGATCTAGACAATGCATAACTGTTTTTACATTATTAGTTCATTAAATAATTCACAAAATGCATATGTACAAAAACAACTTACATTGTACATTATATATAGGTTATTATTGATCATGTGTTAATGGCCTTATAGCTGACTTAGGCTGCTAAATCAAACTGAAAGGTGACATGAATGGTATTGGGTTTGTTGGCCTTAATACATGTCTATTTCACCAGCAACTGCAAGTCAAAGTACTTTGCTGTTATTGACAAAAGAGGTATTTTTCCTTCAAGTTGTACTGCTATAAAGGTATAAAATGCAGACTTGTAGTTTTTGGTTTAGACTATAGTCATTGGTTAGACCAGTCATTAGTCCTACAACTACAACCTATATCAAAACCTCACCCTAAACCTAACCTCCCACGGGGCAGCACACCTAAACTTAACCTGGGCCATGTCTAACCAATGACTAGTCTAAACTAAGTACGCACCCTATCTCAAACCCTCACCCTAAACCTAACCTCCCATGTCTAACCAATGACTAGTCTAAACCTAACCTCCCACGGGGCAGCACACCTAAACTTAACCTGGGCCATGTCTAACCAATGACTAGTCTAAACTAAGTATGCACCCTATCTCAAACCCTCACCCTAAACCTAACCTCCCACGGGGCAGCACACCTAAACCTAACCTTAACCCATGTCTAACCAATGACTAGTCTAAACCTAACCTCCCACGGGGCAGCACACCTAAACCTAACCTTAACCCATGTCTAACCAATGACTAGTCTAAACCTAACCTCCCACGGGGCAGCACACCTAAACCTAACCTTAACCCATGTCTAACCAATGACTAGTCTAAACTAAGTATGCACCCCCTTGTAAAGAAGGCACAGTCTTTGGTGAATAAAAATGTCTATGGTTTTATTGATGAGCAAGATAACGATAACGGTGTAAAGTCTGCATTTTTACATATTTGGGAATTAGGCAGTACAACTTGAAGGAAAAATTGCTTTTTTTTTGTCTATAGTTCTACCTGTATCACCAAAGAGCACCCATCTATATAAGAGCTAGGCGTGTAACGATATAATAACTGCATCAAAAGATCGATTTTAATTTCAAGAATCGAAGTATATCGAAATGAAAACGGCAACATTGACTAATATGTATCGTATTGTTTCACAGTGCGAATAATCTGTATCGAATCGTTTTGCTATGCTATGCAAAACACATTGATTGTATCAATACTACATTTTTGTGCGTGGTATTTAGGAAAGAAAAAGAGGGGTTTAATTATACTTAGTTTAAAAATAATTGCAATGTATTTTAAATTGTTACTGTATCGATTTCAAATTCGTATCGTATGGAGTCGCCATAATGAACCGATATTGTCCATGTATGGCGTCCATATCGCTGTTAAAATGTATCGTTACACCCCTAATAAGAGCCTCTGACGGATTCTGTTACTCTGTTTCTAAACCTCGCTGTTATTGTCCTCAAAATGTTTCATCTTTATGATGACATTTGCATACGTGTGCAATAACTCACCGTTAAAGTCACGCCAAAACCATCCACTGAGCATTTTTGTTGTTGTCTAATAGACGTCTAATATTCGTCTAAAGGGCCGTCTAAGTTTTTTAGACGTCTATTATTAGATTAGACGTTGGTTAGCGATTGTTTAAACGTCTATATATATAAACAACTATATTAAACAACCGCTAATCAACGTCAACTTTCATTTTTAGCGTCTAATAGCCGTCTATTGCTCAGTGGGCATCTAAATGGGAAACAATCACACATGATGTTAAAAAAAGAGAATTATGGGGAAATCACTCCTTCACAGAATATGTTCAATACGGTCACGCAGATACAAATGGAATCCTGGTCTCTAAACTGCCTCCCCCTGGCCAGCCGGGGCGCCTGATGGAGGGGAAAGGAACTGGTCTCTATACTGCCTCCCTCTGGCCAGCCGGGGCGCCTGATGGAGGGGAAAGGAACTGGTCTCTATACTGCCTCCCTCTGGCCAGCCGGGGAGCCTGATGGAGGGGGAAAGAACTGGTCTCTAAACTGCCTCCCCCTGGCCAGCCGGGGCGTCTGATGGAGGGAAAAGGAACTGGTCTCTATAAACTGCCTCCCCCTGGCCAGCCGGGGCGCCTGATGAAGGGGAAAGGAACTGGTCTCTAAACTGCCTCCCCCTGGCCAGTCGGGGCGTCTGATGGAGGGGAAAGGCACTGGTCTCTAAACTGCCTCCCCCTGGCCAGTCGGGGCGCCTGATGGAGGGGAAAGGAACTGGTGTCTATACTGCCTCCCCCTGGCCAGCCGGGGCGTCTGATGGAGGGGAAAGGAACTGGTCTCTATACTGCCTCCCCCTGGCCAGCCGGGGCGCCTGATGGAGGGGAAAGGAACTGGTCTCTAAACTGCCTCCCCCTGGCCAGTCGGGGCGTCTGATGAAGGGGAAAGGAACTGGTCTCTAAACTGCCTCCCCCTGGCCAGTCGGGGCGTCTGATGGAGGGGAAAGGCACTGGTCTCTAAACTGCCTCCCCCTGGCCAGTCGGGGCGCCTGATGGAGGGGAAAGGAACTGGTCTCTATACTGCCTCCCCCTGGCCAGCCGGGGCGCCTGATGGAGGGGAAAGGAACTGGTCTCTATACTGCCTCCCCCTGGCCAGTCGGGGCGTCTGATGGAGGGGAAAGGAACTGGTCTCTATACTGCCTCCCCCTGGCCAGTCGGGGCGCCTGATGGAGGGGAAAGGAACTGGTCTCTATACTGCCTCCCCCTGGCCAGCCGGGGCGCCTGATGGAGGGGAAAGGAACTGGTTGGAATAACGTGTTCCTTCCACGCGCTACGTCCAACCAGGGAAACTCCCCCCTGTCAGGTGTCACCGTGTCAAGGAGCAACTTGGACACTCAGGCATGAAGGAAGCATGAGTTCAAGTCCGTTGCTCTCCCCAGGTTGGTGGAGGGTGTGTAGAGCCCAGGATCACATTAGATAATTGAAACAGGGGTGAAAAATGGGTTACACAATCGTGGGATAAAAAAAAAAAAAATGATATAAAAAAATAAAAATACAAATGGAATGTCACGACGTTGCAGTGCAGGTGATTCACTGCCTCTAGATAGTGCTGGTTGTGCTTGTTCACAGAACTGGCCTTTTCCTTCACCCATTTAGGACTGAGACCACATTCTACACAAATGACCGTTTTCAGAAACACCCCATGTTTCCATGTCAGTGGTTCTCAAAGGACCCCAAAAACTGTAATTGTAATTGGCTGCCGAAGCATTCCGGATACCATTACAGACATCCAATATTAATAAGAAATACTACACAAATGCTGTACGCTACTGTAGTCTTCAGAACACATGTGGGTCATCATAGTAATGGGCATATTTAATTTCAAATACTCCCAGTTTTAAATGCAATATAGAGTCGCAGTCACACAGACCCCTTGTTTTACTCTTTGGGACCCCAATCTACGCTAGAAAATCCTCAATGTTATTTTAATCAGACCAGTGTGTGTCCAGTGGAAAAGCTCGTATGAATCTGATCTCAGGTCAGAATGGGTTAATCAGACCCAGTGTGTGTCCAGTGAAAAATCTCGTATGAATCTGATCTCAGGTCAGAATGGGTTAACTCCTCGGCTGTATACAAATGGAACCAAATGGACCCATCATGGTCCATCTTGTGTCTCGGTTACAGTCCGTCCCCCGTAAGGACTCCTCAAGGACCCCTGAGGGTCGGTCCCCGCCGTGCTGCACATGAAAACCATGATGAGGATTCACCAAGGTCGGAAATATCTGGGTAAAGGGGGGGGGGGGGGTGTCCATTATTTAGTCTGCCTTTCAGCCGGGGACCACCGTCTGATGAGATTTAACCTCTCAGAGCCAAAAACTAAACACTAGTTAGTTTGTCGTTGGATATGATTTTGTCCACAATTCCATGCTGTATTGATGTGTATTGGTATACTACAGGAGAGAGACAACATAGGCAAACAATTCTTCTACGTTCTAATTGTGTACACTTCTTGTAAATTAAGTAACGCAGATGTTTAACAATAATGTATCTCTTGAGAGCGTAAAATGAAACCAAATTTGGTTTCATTTTACGCCCTCAATTGTTAAAGACCTATAATATAATGGTCATTTTGGTTATCATTCCTGAAGAAGATCCTAAGGGATCGAAACGTTGAGTCAAATAAACCAGTGGAGCTGAGTTTTTCATACCAGTGTTGCAGACTCTATTTTTCCTCTAATTTTGGTTACCAACTCTCCGTCATTTATATAGCATGGGGACAACCCATGGAACATCCTCGAGGGCCCACTGGTGGTCCCCGGACCACTGGTTGAAAACCACCGTCTTGTATTCATTCCACACTTTTACACCGATATGTTGTTGTTGTTGTCGTCACGCATGTTGTCGTCCAGGGTCGTCTTTGACCCCGTTACGTCATACGTCATCACTTCACTCCGCTCCGCCGCCCGGCGGGGCCTGGTGCTGGAAGGCTCCGCCGCCCGGCGGGGCCTGGTGCTGCTGGAAGCCGTTGTTGTTGCCGTGAGAGTCACAATGCGGGGACAACGGGGACGCAGCCGGGGGGCCCTGCCCCACCGGGGGGGCCCTGCGGCGCCCCGAGGGGGGCGAGCTGGCCGGGGTGGGAGGGTACCTCCGGACGTCGTAGGCCGGGGGGTCGGCGGGCGACTGCAGGGAGGAGAGCGAGGGCGTGATGGAGCTGGTGTCGCTGGGCGTGCCGTTGGACTCGGACGGGGAGCCGTTGCAGGGCGAGTTGTGGCCCCCACCGTGGCCCCCGCCGTGGCCCTTCAGGCAACCGAAGGAACCCTGGAAGGAAAGGAAAGGTACGATGTTTATATAGCTTGTAGATCAGCTATATTTGCTATATTTGAATTGAAAACATGAATATTTTTTAGCTATTTTTGAATTGGAATCCTGAAAAGTAACCTTTTTATTAAATTTCAAATGCATTTAGTTATAGTTATGTTAACTTTATGAACTGTTAACATAACGACATTGGACACAAAAAGACGGGAACATTTTAATACTAGTCATTTAGTCATTAAGTACTAGTCATTTAATACTAGTCATTAAGTACTATAGTCATTTTAATACTAGTCATTTAGTCATTAAGTACTAGTCATTTAATACTAGTCATTAAGTACTATAGTCATTTAATACTAGTCATTAAGTACTAGTCAGCCGCATGTGGCCGCCAGTTCCACCCCCAACCCCCCCCCCCCCCCCCCCCCCCCCCCCCCCCCCGGTATAAAAGGTACAGTCAAGAATTGGTATCCAAATGTACTTAAAGTACCAAAAGTATAGAAAGTTACTCAATGTGCAGAAGGTCCCAGGTTTCAAATGTATACGTTATTTTGAAAGTAGCGGATCTACAAGCTCACCATGCGTCACATCGTGACTCATTCAACACAATGTGGCGCAATGGGATGCCGTTTCAGGCCATATGGGCCGCTGCCGTAAACGGGTGTCGTAACCCGTATATTTACGGGAGTGGCAGACAAGCGATTTATTATAACCTTTTGAACGCGTCTAAAGACGGGTATGGCGTGGAATGGGTTTTGAAGGCGGAGCCTGCAGGGCTCTATACTAGGTCTGAATTTCTCGTAGAGATTCCCGCTACACCGAATCTCTGCAGCGAAAATGTAAATATAGCCGACCTATACGCAAACTAACTGCAGTGTGACATGTGGATCTGGTATTTTCGCAGAACGTCCCTAAGACTATTAAGTCTTTGAATATATATTCTTTTAGAGCGAACGTTTTTAATTCATATCTTTGCTTCTGGGGGGGGGGGGGGTCCCTGGAATTACATATTTTCAGATGGGGGTCGGCGGCCAAATACAGATGAATTCCGGGGGTCCTTGACTACATTTTGTAGAATCTGATCTCGGGTCTAAATGGGTTGAGTCAAAGGAAAGAGCAGCTGACACGTACCTTTGTCTCCAGGATGTAGAGAGACACTGGATTCTTTCTTTCAGGCTTGATCACTATCGGAACGCTTACTGTGGAAAAGCAGAGCATTTAAACCGTTGGAACATATTTAAGTCGTATGAATGTTTACAGTAGATACTGTAAACATATACTCCGTCTCTGCGGTGCAGGGGTAATAAGTGAAGAGTGATCCTTACGTGAATGTTGACAATGGTCGTAAGACTTCAAAAGTGGATTTCTGCTAGTACCGGGATGTTTTTTCCTAAAGAGAAAAAAAAATAAAAAAAATAGGATGCCTTCTGTTCACACGTACTGCAGGTATTAATATTAAATACCACGTTAATTATTTCTCTCAACGGAGATGGAAAGAGACTGAAACTGACCATGCAGTCATCATGCTACACAATACCGTATTCCTACAAGACCTTAAAAAATACAACATACTAGTTTTTCTATCGCCCACAGTTCATAATGTGAAGATTATGAACATAATGTGAACATTATGAACCACAGTTCATGATGTAATGCATTGATTGAATGCTAGAATAAAGTTATAATCACACACTTGTGAGATATCTGTTTTTGATAATAGTAATTAATTTTGGATATCCTACTGTATACTGCATATATATGTGATCAGGCTCATAATAGCACAGAACCATTCAATTCTCTTCAATTCTTTGGAAGTTAATTTGCACAAAATCATTTCACCCACTCTTTGTACCTGGTAACTAAAAGTATAGCCTCTTACTGTTAGTGTTTACTAGGCCTATATATCTCTGTCTGTCTCAAGCAGAGTTTACGCTAAGTGAGACATTCAGCCCAGCAGTTGGAAGACTTTAATAGTAATAATAAAGATTTTAATACTACTCATTATTAGGGATGGAGCTCGATAACCGATACCCGAAGAAATCAGATAACAAGCTTATTGAGTACCCGTTATCAAATCAATACGCTTTGGGCTAATCAAGCCTGCTATCGAGCATATAGCGGCATGTTGAAACAAGAGGCGATTAAGAAATAAATGTAATCACAAACATGTCTGTCTAAAAGTGTATTGATAGCTGCCAACCAGCGCTGTCTGGGTAAACAGAACTATGCCTTTGAAGTGATGGTATATACGCATATTAACCAGTTAACAGTTTCTTTAATATTATCTTATTGGTAAAAAGGTCAATTGCCTTCCGTCCGTTATAAAGTACTGTATTTGGAGGCCCTAGTAAAATATATTGGTTCTGTTGAGAATCTATTGTCTCCCGTCTTTCATACTGTATGATGTCAAATGTAATCTCCATTAATTGTCAATGGCCTTTAAAGGAGTAGGACAAACATCTACACTATAGAGCGTCGCAGTCCCGCCCCCCTCGAGAGACCCGGAAAAGAATTCCCCGTTCACTTTTCAGAAAGTATTCATTTAAAGACGTTTATACGCCGCGGACAAAGCCAACTCTTGTCGTGACAAATCATGACAACGAACACAATGTTTTGGGCCAAACAAAGAATTAGAAAGTAGAAAAAAACGTCAGGTTACAACACTTCTTTTGTTGTTTTTCTTCTTTGTAATTATTTGTTTGGTCTAAAATATTGTGTTTGTTGTCATGATTTGTCACGACTCAAGTTGGCTTCGTATGACGCTTAAAAGGTCTTTAAATAAATACTCTTTGAAATGTCTATGAGGAAAAATGCATTGGGATTTATTTCCTGGGCCTGGCGTCGCCATGAAAGGGGGCGGGACTGGGCCTGGCGTCGTCATGAAAGGGGGCGGGACTGGGCCTGGCGTCGCCATGAAAGGGGGCGGGACTGGGCCTGGCGTCGCCATGAAAGGGGGCGGGACTGGGCCTGGCGTCGTCATGAAAGGGGGCGGGACTGGGCCTGGCGTCGTCATGAAAGGGGGCGGGACTGGGCCTGGCGTCGCCATGAAAGGGGGCGGGACTGGGCCTGGCGTCGTCATGAAAGGGGGCGGGACTGGGCCTGGCGTCGTCATGAAAGGGGGCGGGACTGGGCCTGGCGGCGTCATGAAAGGGGGCGGGACTGGGCCTGGCGGCGTCATGAAAGGGGGCGGGACTGGGCCTGGCGTCGTCATGAAAGGGGGCGGGACTGGGACGCTCTATAGCTGAATATATAATAAACTAGATAAAAAAAGGTAGACAAACAAAAGTGTGTGTGTGTGTGTGGGGGGGGTTACATGCAGCAACGAGCCAATGATGTGAGCTCTCACTTCTTCTTGGAGGGCTTCCAGCAGGCACACACGGTTACCAGGGTGATGAGCAGGAAGATCCCGCCCGTGGAGAGGATGATGTACAGGGAACTTCTCCCTGCACGGTACACACAGACACCAGGACGCTATGAAGTCAAATCAATTAGCCTTTCGCTAAAGACGTCTGGGTTACCGAGGCTATTAAAGCAATTCGTCAACAAATAAAAACTATAGACTAAAATGTTAGGAAGGGACGATCCAGTATGAGTCATTTTACACTTGGTTGCATGCCGAAAATAGCTGCGTTGTGAGCTTAGTAGATCAGCTATTCTCAGTTAAAAACAGTCATTACGACGCCAATACATTTTAGTTGACTAAATCACCTGTAGATTAAAGGAGAATTCCATACTAAAAGGCTTTCTTACCTTTCTTTGTAGTTGTTACGTCCCCACCAAAGAGGTCCAGGTGTTATTTTGTGCAAAATATCCTTATTGGCTATTTCCCCTACCATAAGCCCTAAATGAATTGCATTGAATTGAATGGGACTTGAATGGGGCTATGGGGTGTTATGCTAGTTCGCTTATTTCCATTGCTCAAAATTATAATTTCTTTGTATATATCCTCTCTTCATAATGTAAATAATATCCCAAGCGGCACACTTTACTACTTCTTTCGATGGAAATAAGTGAATTAGCACAACACCCCATAGCCCCATTGAATTCCCATTCAATGCAATGCGGGCTTATGGTAGGGAAAATAGCCAATAAGGAGTTTTTGCACAAAATAACACCTGGACCTCTTTGGTGGGGACGTAACAACTACAAAGAAAGGTAAGAAAGATAAGAAAGCATTCTAGCATGGAATTCTCCTTTAAGTCCTATAGAATGAAACATTACAGCCAGGTGACTTAAATGCGAGTGAAACTAAAAATGAAAACTATTCCAGAGACTATGACTAAGGCCTGGGCCGTGGCTCGGCGGTCCAGACACCTTGGCCCAGCCTGGGCCAAAAAACAACAGTATACTATCAAGGCAGACGTCCTCCTCATCATCATCATCATCATCATCACCTACTGTAGACAGACAGTCTACTGTACCTACTGTAGACAGACAGTCTCATGGGCAGGCTCTTCATCCCCCCCAGGGGGTTCTCCACGGCGCAGCTGTAGATGTCGTCGTCGGTCATCAGAACGCGCGTGATGGTGACGTAGCGCCGGTCGTGCGACAGGAAGAGGCGGGACTCGTTGGCGGTCAGCGCCTTCCCGCCCTTCACCCAGCTGTAGGACGTCCGGGTGCCGTTCTCGTGGGAGCAGTTCAGAACCACGTTCTCGCTGCGCTCCAGAACCGCAGAAGACTCTGTGTGGACGTAGGGCCTGGAGATGGGCTCTGTGGGGGAGGGGGGAGAACGTTCCCACATCTCAATTAGCCTGGGCACCATTTCATTTAGGGTATATGATCATGTCGGGAGCGGATGATATTGTTACGTCAAGTTGTAGTATTTTTTTGTTAACATGCGTTAATATTAGGACCGCGCTGCGACATGCTTGCGGTTATGTTTAGGGGAGGGTATGAGGAGGCTTGTCGTTTTCAGTAGGGTCCCAGCATGTCCAGTAGACTTGACTAGACTCATAAGATCGGTTAATGTGTTATCAACGCCAATCACAGCCAGTAGGCTCCAGGTAAAGGGTGCTGGGTTGCGCCCCGGAAATAGCTGATCTACAAGCTCTCAATGTGTCACAGCGTGACGCGTTGAGAGCTTGTAGATCAGCTATTTTCGCTATTTTTTGGTCTAAAAGTGCCCTCTTAGGGGATTTTAGCCTCTCTCTCTGCACGTCCCTGCAATAGAGCGTCGCAGTCCCGCCCCCTTTCAGAACAACGAGTGGCCCGGGAGGAAGAGAAGTTCCCATCCATTTTTCCCCATAGACGTTTCAGAAAGTATTGATTTAAAGACCTTTAAATAGCCTCGGCTGCTGACAAATCATGACAACAAACACAATGTTTTGGGCCAGTAATTAGAAAGAAGAAAAACAATAAAAGGTTTCATTGGAACCTGCCCCTTTTTCTGGGAGTTTGTTCCAGATTGTGTACAGTATGTGGCACTGCATGGTTTCTGTAAATAATAAATGATGGAAGCATAAAAATCCCCGGCAGAAATTCATTCCATGTTGGGTGAGACATGTGGCATGGAGGGAGGGAGGGAGGGAGGGAGGGAGGGAGGGAGAGGGAGGGAGGATGACTGGCAGCAACTGCAGAACAAAATAGTGTTGGCAGGCGATAAATACAATGAAAAAACGAGGGGGATTAAGTCAGTTAATTAGCTTAACTAATAATAAAGCTATGGCGGTATTAACGACACATGCTTTTTATGGACTAGGCATCTTAGAACTCACTCTCATCATTATCTGTATCTATAGAGCAGGGGATTTTAAAATTATTATTTCCTGGGGGGGAAGCAATTAAATTACACCGCCCACCCCTTTTTCCCCTCACTGTATATGTTTCTTTTCCCTTTTTACCTCCTTTATGATGAATTCCTGTTCTGTTCTTTGACTGTATAGAAGTGTCTATTTGTACGTCTCTAAATGTTTTGATGAATTGAACAAGTGTAAATGCTTAATTGGGTCGTCCACTCACAGTTAACAGTCTTTGTATTGAGTTTGTGCTTGAAATGTAGCTACTGTAATTCTGCAAACTGTTAATACAATTTCAATCGATCAATCAATTTAAGACTGTATACTGTTAAAGACAAGCCAGACAAGGTGCTCCTTACCAATTATATGCATATACCGGTATATATATATATGCATATATTTGCATATATATGCATATATACCGGTGTATATATATATATATATATATATATATATATATATATATAGCATAGCACCTGACGAAGTTCACGGCGAAACGCGTCGTGCTAATACATAAGTTTGATGCAGTAAGTTGTCCGTCTCTGTTCCCTGCAGTGTGCAGTCTCTTCCTTAGAAGGTTTTTCTCTTTTTGATGTCAATGCCTGCTAACAAGACTTCCACCTCCCACGGGTCATTTTGGATGTGCAGGAGTCAGGAATATGGTGCATTTATATAGCGCCTTTATCCAAGGCACTTTACATGTACATACGTATAGATTGTGCATCAATTCACCCATTCACACACCGATGGCGGAGGAAAGCTGCATGCACCAACCACCAACCAGCACATCAAAATTCCAAGTGCAATGACATGGTTTTAGTTATTTTCGACACTATCAGCAGTACATGTGTCTGGACTCTGGACTGCATGGCCTATACATTATTCATCTGTGCAGATGCCAAAGGTCTTCATCTTCCCAAGCGCTCTGAATAGAGCTTGTGTTTGTGCATGAAGTGTGTTGGCGTATGGTATGCACTCTGCGTGCAACATTTCCACTTTCCTCAAGTAATGATAACATGACATCATATTTATCTACTCCAAGCCTAAAGTAATGATAACATGACATTATATTTATCTACTCCAAGCCTAAAGTAATGATAACATGACATCATATTTATCTACTCCAAGCCTAAAGTAATGATAACATGACATCATATTTATCTACTCCAAGCTTAAAGTAATGATAACTGCATGTGAGTATAGAGAGTATGCACATGCATGCTTTTCCCATCAGGACACGCCCCCTTCATCTAGACTGAGTGGCAACACATTGAGCAGCATGTTGTACCTGTACCATGTCGATCTGTTCCTGTACTGTATTGTGTTTTTGTATGGTCATGGTGTTGGGTGCCTATATGCACACATGGCATCAACGCATGGTGTTGTGTGCAGGCACACTAGCCTACACTTTGTCCTTCTTTTTATCATTCATTCATTTTTTAAGAGCCTGCCCAGGGACTACAGATGAAATTTAGCTTCGGCTAACTCTGGCCCATTTACATTGATGTGAAAACTGACATGTTGATTAATGAGCTTTGTCCCTGTCAAATAAATAAATAAATGGAGTGTTGGAGTTTGGAAGCGCTCGTTGGAAATCACTCACCCGTCCTGCCGTACCACCTGTTTCTAAATGTCACATAATGCAGGAGGCAGCGAAATGTTGTGTTGTTGAAAACAAGCACTTCCAAACTCTGACACTTGGAAACATAATCAAATGCAGGGCATTTCTTGACAGAAAGTAAGCTTATAATAGTTTAGTTTAGTTTATTTGATCATCCTTCAGTTTCAAATACAATATTTAAAGAAAATGAATGTAAGCCGTTGAAAACAGAACAAAAACCGAAAAACATGAAGATGATCAAAAGGAGTAGGCAGAAGCTAAAAGCTTATAATGTTTCTATGGTGGATTTTTATGAAAGAAAAACTTTGCAGATTGAAAGAGGATAATTCAAGCTTTTCGTACAGCAGCAATGTTGGTGAGTTTAACATTGTTTAACCCATTTTGAGCGGGAACCCCTTTTGGTGGTTACATATATTATGTTATGCTTTAGCTATTGAAAAATAGCAGACCCACAAGCTCGTAGCGCGCCACCGAGTGGCACGCTATGAGCTTGTGGGTCTGCTATTTTTGAAAAATCGTTAAAATGTGCCTAAAATCTTTCAGAATTGTCATGATTTAGACTTTTTTTAAATTATTATTTCAACGTCAGGCCTAGACAGGACTTTTCTGTGTGGATGGATGGGCTGTCATTTGTCGAGGCCAGAAGTAGTTTTTTGCCACTCAGTGGGCGTTCCCGCATAACTTCCAGGTACGATGATGTCACACGCATACATGGGCAACTTTGACGATGGAGAGGGCCACTATATTTCCACACTCACTCCAGAGGGCCATATATTACTGTCGTAGCAAAAATTGACGATCTACAAGCTCAAAACGTGATGCGTTTTGAGCTTTATAGATCGGCTATTTTTGCTATATTCAAATTGAAATCTTGAATTATTTCTTTCTATTTTTTAGTTTGAAATCCTGAAAATTTACATTTTTGTGTAATTTCAAATGTTTCATTTGATGCTCATCATCCTCATCATCTAATTTAATTCATTTAATGCTCATCATCCTTTAATGATACTTTAGACTGAAGTAATTAAAGCAGGTCATGTTTGCAATGTGTTGTGGAATTGTAAACAGCTGAAACCAATATTATATCAGTATTCTGACATTAACCTGAGGGCCACATTAAAGAATGTGCACAAAAAGAATATGGTGAGGCAGCTTTTTGCTTCTACGGCCCAACAGCCTGGAATAAACTTCCATTCGAGCTCAGACACGCTCAGACCCTCTGTAGACATTTTTAAATCTCAACTCAAGACTCACCTCTTCACTCTTGCTTTTAGTTGAGTTTTACTATGCACGTTCCTGCCCTGACTGATTTGCTGCATGTGGTGTTTTTCATTTGTTTTTATTTATTTTATGTTCTTATATAAAATGTTGTTCTTTGCCATTGTTCTATCATTTTAACTACTTGTGTTTTATTGTATTCTAGTTTTGTGTCCTGCCCTGTGAAGCACACAAGCACACTGTGGAGCTGCATTAATGTATGAAAGGTGCTATACAAATAAAGTTTATTATTATTATTATTAAGTGAAGGTGGGGGCCGCATGTGGCCCCCGGGCCGCCAGTTGCCCACCCCTGCGTGACTATCTTCTCCAACCCCTGAAAACAACCCCGTCGGTCGGTACTCGGTCCAACCTACGGTCCACGGTGAGGTCGATGCTGCCCTCCCCGGTGAAGGTGTCGTCGGTGATGGAGATCTCCACCTCGTAGGTACCCTCGTCGGACAGCCTTAGGTTGTGCAGCAGCAGCGTGCCGTTGGGGAACACCAGGATGCGGTCGCGGTACTCGGGCCGCGGCGTGCCGATGATGTCGGAGCCGATGGACTGCACCACGGTGACCGGCTTGTCGCGCTGCTGGAGGAGGAGCCACTTGATGACCGGCGGGTCCAGGCTGAGGCTGCTGTAGGACACGGAGAGC